>NC_080672.1:314348899-314692649 GCF_030247195.1 Topomyia yanbarensis | reverse complement strand
TGCGCATTGGTTACTCGAAGATGACCGAACCGATTTTCTCAAAACAAGTCTCAAATGGAAGGTATAATATGCAGTTTGGTGCATTTTTGCCCCCCATTTACCCTAACACTTCAACCTTTCATCAACCCCCCCCCCCTCTTGGCCGTCCTCGCAACCGCATTAGGGCACTGCAAAAAACACTCTTTTGAAATTTCAAAGGACAAATGTGACAAATAGCAAAGAAAACTCAGATGCCAAATTTCATATCCTTTGGACAATTTTACATCTCCGCCCACTTTGCTTGAAGTTTTTGACATTGGTTCCATGGGAAAATACAGTGTGTCCCGTATTTATACGTTCACCTCAATTTTTCAGAATAACTTTTTTTCTATTCAAACAAACTGCACCAATTTTTTAGCGTTTGTTTTGAAGCTTAATCAACGACCGGCCCTGGGGCGTTTTTTTGTTTGTTATGGTGGTTTAAGTAAAAAAAGTGATGTCCAATATTTATAAGTTCACCTTACTTTTTTGCCTTTCTCATATAAAAAGGTTATGCAATCACTCTGAACATCACCAACCTAATCCCGGTCTATCCCCCCATCACACACCATCCTTCCCTCATCAATTCACCCCCCCCCCCCTCCAAGGAAAATTTCCTAGCTCCTCCAAAATAAACTTCCCTAGTAGGTCTGTAAAACCAGTGTAACATTTGATTTGAAATGATTTTGAGTTTGAAAACTAATTTAAAAATTAATTTAAAATTTGAAACTTTTTGGCGAGCTCCGGACCGCCCGAACTCTCCTCCTGGATTCGCTGCTGGGTTCAAGTGTTTGAGCTTCGACACGGAAAAAAAATCCTTTCATAAATTCATGAACAAAAGGTCACAACGTCGTGAACTGAACAATTTACGAAAACGATGACCAAGTTCAATGAAATTTTGAATAATAAACCTCGAATTCATGAAATTATTTGTGTTTTCCAAAAACTAGTTCGCCCCGAATATATACATGGCGTTACATTAGAATGTTCGGTTTGGGTACTGTTGTTGTTCCCTGGACATGTTTTGTTTTTGTTGTGATTCTAGTTCATGATTTGGGAATACACAGTCGACAGTCAAATGATGTACATGATTTCAAGAGCTTATTCGTGATTCTTGTGATTTCGCATCACGTTATTGTGGTATCTTATTAATGAGTTTACTATCGCATCGCGGGATTAAAATTCATGATTTCCGGATCTTTGTCGCGGTTTTTGTAATTTCTATTCACATTATCGTGATATTTTAGTTATGAGTAGAGTGAATTATGTCACGATTTTAGATATTTTTGTAATGAGTTGTGTGGTTTGTGTTCATGATTTCAGGATCTAAGTCACGATTTTTTTAACTGCTGTTCATGTTATCGTATTGTTTTATTTTAGAACTTACTTCCAAATTGGACGCAAAGAGTAATATGACTAATGTTCATGATATCAGCAGTTTTACCATGGTATTCGTAAATTCACTTCGCCTGATTGTGATCTATTACTTTTTGCTTGCTATCGGTTTTTTTATTCGGAATAACGTGACAATATGACTTGGATCATAAAAATGTGACTGATTCGCGATATCTTGTTCTGTGAATTATATCAAGCACACTATTCGAGATTCTCAGCGCAGTTTTCGTTTTCTATCCAAACATCACCATGAACCTTATCAAACGAGTAACGATGTTCGAGGCCCTAATAGTTTTTTATATCTAATGCTCGTGTCTATTACTATGGTTGCTAGCAGCTGGACATTTCATAAAACAGTGCATGGAATAAAAATGATTCCACGAATAATGCTCCAAATTTTGTGAAAGAGTTTTCGGGAAAATTTCATTATCATGTTGCATGAAATTGTAAATGATTAGCGATAGATAATAAATTGTAGCAGACGATTCTGGAAGATTTCACAATATTTAAAAAAAATTAAAGATTTCAGAGCTTTTAGAATATTTAAGAACATTGCAAAAAAATCAAATGATTTCGGATAGCTTCAGAACATATCTGAAAAAATAACAGAAATTTTCAGAAAACTTTAGGATATTTCAATAGATTACAGAAGATTACAAAAGACATAAAAAATTGAATATCCTGAAAGTTTTATAATGTTGAAAGCATCGGAAAATTTTTAGAACATTCCAGAAAATTTCAGAAGACTTGAGAAGATTTGAGATGATTTCAAAAGATTTCAGAACAATTCAAAAGATTACTGAGATTTTAAATAAATCCAGAAAATTTCAAAGGGTTTCAGAAAGATTCAGAAGATTCTGGACACCTTCAGAAAAAGATTCCAAAAATTGTAATGATAACGGAAATTTTCAGAAAACTGTGGATTTGAGAAGATTTCATAGGGTATAAAAAGATATCAGAGAATTACACAAAATTTCAGAATATTAAAAAAATCAGTAGATTTTGGAAGATTTTAAAAAATATGTAAAAAACAGCAATATTTAATTCTGGAAATTCCAGAGATATTCAGATGATTTCAAAAATATTCTGATTCTGAGAGAAACCTTCAGGAAATTTCAACGGTTTTAAAACGATTTCAGAAGATTTGAAAAGATGGCAGATGGTTTCAGAACATATCAGAAAATTTCCGAAAAGTCAGAAGATTTAATAAAAAAAATTCGGAATATTTTAGAAGGTTTCAGGAAATTTTAAAGAATTACAGAATATTTCATAAGATTTGAGAATATTTCATATGATTTAAACAGATTTCAGAAAGTTTCAGACGATTTGAACAGATTTCAAAGAATTTCGGATGATTTCAGAATATTTCAAAAGATTCCAGAAGATTTCAGTAAATTTCAAAAGATTTCGAAAGGTTTCAGAAGATGTCAGAGGATTTTGGAAGAAAAATATTTCAGAAAATTCCAGGAGATTTTAAATAATTTAAGGACACTTTAGAAGATTTCGGAATATTTCAGAGCATTTCGGAATATTTTAAAAGATTTCAAAATATAAAATAAAGATTAAGAAAATTTTAGAGAATTTTAAACTTACAGAAAATTTCTGAAGATTTTAGAATATTCCAGAAGTTTGCAGAAGATTTCAGAATATTTAGAAAGCTTCAAAAGTTCAAGGAAATTGGTTACTAATTCAGAAAATTGCAAATGTCACATTTGGAAATATTCAGAGGTGACTCTAAATGGCATTGAAATGTGAACGTTTACCTGTTTAAAAAAAACCTGTTCTTAACTAAGAAACCTGGAAAAATTATAATCACAGTATCTATTTTTGTGGATAGTTGACGGGGGTTAGTTTGTAGCTAGTTGAACTGACAAATAAGGAACTATTTCCAAGTAACCATAAGCATTAAGCCATTGCACAATGTTGGCTATACATTTGCACTAATATTCCATTGAAACTCAATTATAGCATTAACAATACAATCAAGTTCTATATTAGCACCATAAATGCATACATGCGCAGCCGAAATATAGCATTATCGCTTGCTTTGTATACGTATGTATATGTATGCTTCAAGGATCTTTGAAGCATGTATACTTTACATATGCATTTGGTGCCACTTTAAAGCAAATATATAGCCGATAAAATGCTATCATATTGCTGTTGGTTTATCCTGTATGAAACTCCTCTTGAAAACTATATTTGGCATATTTCATTTCATTCCAACATATGCAATATAGCCTAGACAGCAAAAGTTGCGCACTTGCCGTGAGGGACGAGTTTGAGGCTTACTAAAATAAATTTTCATAAAACATTATTCATATCATGTGATAACGAAACTCCGTTAAGAATATCCAGTACAATCCATTAGACGGGATTCAAATACGGTGCCAAACAGTATTTTTATATTTTTCCTTTTTGTTCATCACACCGAAAAGGAATCGTTGAAAACCACATTGCGGAAAACGACAACCAATTGAAACTTTCTAATAGCATGACATTCCTGGCATAATACTGGTAAACTCGCAACTTGAAAGCAGTAGCATTACAGGTACTTTGCTTGGCGAGACAGAATGTGTGGAAAAGCGGACATCGAGCGGTTACATTAGAGCGACGGCACAACAAACGAGTTGGGGATCCACTTTGTAGCACTAAGCAAGATGCGCCAACGCTTAAACAAGTAGCAGAGATCAGCAAAAGGATGTGTGTGGATCAACGGCCATTTCTAGAACTACAGCATCGTCAACGTGAACTGCCCTCACGAAGCGTGATCCGAGAACGAGAAAGAAGGATTTAGCGCGCATTAGGAGCCTGCAGCAGAGTGTAAAGCTCCTCATCAGCGACATGAACGCCATCCTTGAGATTACCTGATTAACAAACTGAGAGCTAAATCGACCACGTTATAATGAACAGAAGTTTCTTCTCCGATATAACAACTGTTGGCACCTTCCGCAGTGCGAATATAAATTCAGAATCCCTCCAGGAAGATCGGAATACAGAAATGATGGAGCATCTGCAGGAAATTCTACGAGTAGGTAAATAGCTCGAGCAAAGGCTATGTGCCACAGGCCGACATATAAAGAGATACTGATGGAGACCTTCTCACGACCGAGCGTGAG
Organism: Topomyia yanbarensis; assembly: GCF_030247195.1. Taxonomy (NCBI): domain Eukaryota; kingdom Metazoa; phylum Arthropoda; class Insecta; order Diptera; family Culicidae; genus Topomyia; species Topomyia yanbarensis. The sequence continues at coordinate 314,688,117 of NC_080672.1, read as the reverse complement.
CTGATCGATAAGTGTATTATGACGAACATCAAAATAGCAGTAGACGACGAGAGTATCGCAAAAATCAGCTTGGGGACATGCGTAACCGACGACAGATTCCCAGCACCGAATCTACCAAATATTTATAAGAAGATCAGACGGTTGAGGACTGCTAAAGCCCCTGGCAATGATCAACTGTCATGTGAGCTGCTGAAACACGGAAAAGAGGTTTCGGTCCGAGCATTTCACTGGGTGGTTTTGAAGATCTGGAATGAACAGATTTTACCGAAGGATTGGATGGAGGAAGTAGTATGTCCCATCTATAAAAAGGGTGTGAAGCGGATGCCCTGCGAGGGGACAAACAGCCATGGACCGAGTGAACTGGAGACATCTTCTTGATACAGTAAATGACAACGGTAGACTGATTGGTAATTAAATTATTTAAATGAAAGATTAGCAACAAGTTTTCGAATATAAAATAACACATCTTCAGATATAATCACTTTAGTGATAAATACTCCTAGAAATAATCATGGAAAATCAACTATTCAATAAAGTAGTAAAATGCTTGATACATTCAGCAAAGTTTTTGCGAATTTCATTTAAAACATCTTTATTGAAGATATGAACGCTCTATGCATGTAGCATAACGAGATATAATTATATAATTTGATATTTACGAAATTATACTTAAATCCAGTTTTCTTCAATGTTACTGTATGCTTCAGAGATACATGCCTTGGTAAAAATGTTTATTTTGTCGTTTATTAACAGCAGAAGAGATTGATCTTATACAGTAATATCAGAATAATTGATTTTGAAGGTTCACTTTCGCAAACAGCAAATATATCTCGATACCCTGAATATATGGAGCATTCATATCTTCATCTACGTTATTTGTAATAAAATTCTCGAAAACTTTACTGAAGGCACCAAGTGTTTCAGGACAAAATTTTTTGTGAAGAATTAATGCATCCATCTGGGAGGATTATTCACCAAAATTATTTTACCAGAAGATGTTTTATGTTTCATTTTTTTCGAAAATACTAAACCTCTAAAGCTAACTGTTTCGAAGCTATATGATATTGAGCGTAAAAAACTGTTTTCGAGTATTTATTTTACTTTTCTTCGCTATTTAAGTTCATAACATAAAAACGAATCCTTGTATACGAAATTTTATTACGTCATTTAATTCAGTACTCAAATGTACTTTATAAATATTCACTAATTTGATTTTTTTTTCAATTTCTTCATTTCCAATCCTACCTAATGGCTATTCAAATAATTGATAGCACAAAAAATATCAAATACTCATAAAAGCTGATCCTGACCTACTAGAGCCCAACGGAAAATACCATTTTGTATTAGTTTCTATGTGGATGTTTCCATGCAGATATTTTATTTAATATTGACATGATTATAAGCTCCTCACTAAGCGATCAGTTAAAAAATCCCATTCCCACAATTTACCTAAAGTCCCAACGGTGTTTAAAATATTAAGTTCTCACTGTAATGATCAGATAGTAAAAATCTAAAACTCTTACTTAATTTTTTTTTTTAAATTAAACTGGTCATCAGCAAATTTTTTTAATTCGATTTGGGGGTGGGGGGTTAACCCCCAAATCACTTTAGTAAACTATCTTAGAAAAACCTCTAGTGAAGATTGGATAACTACCACTGATAGGATCCTTGCTCGAATGCTGATAGGAAAGGAAGAAATTCGACGAGCAACTGTTCTTCAGGTTTGAAGTATTTGACACCGATAAAAGAATGCAGTGCTTCATCAATTCAACTTTTGGTGTCAGCCTCAGTACGAGGCTAGGTAGCGCAACTCAGCAAAGGCGATATAGAGAAAAATCTACCAAAAATTTCGATAAATCCAATGAAACGGCACTTAAAGTTCTATGAATCTACAGAACTGTACATAACTGTTAGAATCTTTGCAGAGAGGCTCAGCTTTATTCCAGTTGATTTATCAGAGTACCCAGCTTCCAAAACCCTTACGTCATTCAGATAAGGGACACTGGATATCTCGAAGGACAAAAGTGTTTCAATTATGTTTTCAGATATCCTTAGATCTCGCCATATTCATAAAGACGAAAAACATCGATTGAAATATCTAGAAAACAATCTTGCCTAGGATTGTTACTTGATCACATGAAATAATCGGAACTTTTATTGGGAGTTCCTGCAAAGAATGTTGCACTCACTTGTTACATTATTGATCACCAAACGCAGCTTAATTAATGTGAATCCTGCTTTACCTCCACTAAAAACTTGATTGTACTCAATTACTATATTTTGGGTAACAATTTTTCATTTCATCCACTAAATCATTATCACTATAATCGCGTAATTTTTCATTCATTAACATCTCATTTAGCACCTTTTTTCGCAGTACCGTAACAAACTGACATCTTCACAAATATTAATCATCCTTCCCGGACCGCGAATGATTGAATACTGGATAAAAAATTCAATCCTAGTCTCGACTCCCAGATCGAATCCCGCAGGCAAGTAAACACTGGGCTCAAAACATACACACGTGCGAACGTTCATCCAAATACACACACACACAAACGTACGTCAGTGCGTATCCTTTACACAGTAATTGTTATTTTTCCGGCTCTTCAACACCGCACGACTGGAACCCCCTCCGAATGGCTGAATGGTTCTAATACAGAACCCTCCTACTGTTGGTTGGCACTGAGTGAGAAGCATATTCTTCATAAGGTACCGCACATATGGTGATCGGTCGTATGATACAACCGACAACAATCGCCACACGTGACGTACCTAAGTATGAAAGAACGAGAACGAAAGAGCCGTACCTATTTGATCGGCCGTGGATAGCTGCGTAGACGTTTGAAGCTTAGCTCCATTTCAGCGTCTCAAATGGTCGCAATTGTTGTGAGCAGAGCAGTATTCAGGGGAAGAGGTTTTATAATGGACTTTTCTTGTAAGACTTCAAATGCTTAGATACATAGGACGATGTAGAATAATGTCTTATGAGGGATTCCATGAGAAACCGGCCGACCGCAAAATATGACCATCGTCGATTCGAACGAAACTTTGCAGGTGTGTTCGCTGTATGAATCTCCATGATATTCTCTGGCAATTGGAATATTTTGATACAAGAGTAATTTTTCAAAAGGGCGTAAACGTTTCTACGCGTATGAATTTCAAAATTTTTATATTTTGTTACCAAAAACCTAAAGAGAAAAGAAACATTTTGATTGTGATTGCATGATGGAGAAAAAATCGGTAAAAAAGTTTTTCTAACAATAACTTCGTACATGTTTTTAAATTTCATACTAATAGACATACGAAATTGTAATTTTATTACAGAATATAATTATAAGCACCATTTAAAATCAAAATGCATTTAACAAAAATCTTCCAAAATGCGATAGTTTTCGAGATATTTGAAATTTTGCTACTTCAAAAACAATTAATTCGTGTAATTATGCTCTTTTTAAAAAATTTTCGCGTTACCCCATTAAAAATGTCAAAAATTTAATGTTTATCGTTTTAAAGACGTAAAAGCAACCTTTTTAGTGTATTTGGATCATGGAGAAGCTTTCAATAAAAAAGTTTTCCTAACAACAACTTTTGACATTTTTTTATAATTCTTACTATTTGCAGTCAAAAATACAATTATCTTTTTGAATATGATTCTAAACGCCATTTTAAATCTAAATGCTCTTAACAAAAATTTTCTAAAATGTAGTAGTTCTCGAGATATTTTAACTTTTGTTTTAACAACACAATTATTTTGTTTTATTACGACCTTTTCATAAGTTAGTCGCGTTTCTCCATCAACAATAATAGGTTTTTCAAAAGACCCGTAAACTTTCGTGCAACTTTCTCTTTGACATCAAGGCGATATTGTAAACCATTTGAAAGTTACATGAAAGCAACCAAAATATATTTCAAACATAGTGTCTGTTGATTAAACTATATAGCTGAATCAAGAAAATTGTATTTTTGACTGCGAATAGTAAGAATTATAAAAAAATGTCAAAAGTTGTTGTTAGGAAAACTTTTTTATTGAAAGCTTCTCCAGGATCCAAATACACTAAAAAAGTTGCTTTTACGTCTTTAAAACGATAAACATTAAATTTTTGATATTTTTTGATGGGGTAACGCGAATAACTTTTAAAAAAGAGCATAATTACACGAATAAATTGTTTTTGAAGGAGTAATATTTCAAATATCTTGAAAACTATCGCATTTTGGAAAATTTTTGTTAAATGCATTTTGATTTTAAATGGTGCTTAGAATTATATTCTGTAATAGAATTACAACTTTGTATGTCTATTAGTATGAAATTTAAAAACATGTACGAAGTTATTGTTAGATAAACTTTTTTACCGATTTTTTGTCCATCATGCAATTACATTCAAAATGTTTCTGGTACCAAAATATAAAAAATTTTAAAAAATGGGTTTTTTCGCAATTTAAATTTTTATCATAAATTTTTGTTTTTTTTTTGAAAAATGACACAACATTTTTTTCAGTGTATATTTTTTACAGACAGAAGTATTCATTCCCTGTAACTCGTTCTCAGAGAGTTTTGCTGTATAAAATACAGTAATCGAACAAAAAAAATTGAAATTCATACACGTAGAAACGTTTACGCCCTTTTGAAAAGTTGCTCTTGAGTCAAAATAACCTTATTACCTGTGGAAAATATTTAGTCTTGCATGACGGTGAAACGTGTAAAGTTTCATTGGAATTTAAGATGGTCGGTCACTATTTTAAAGATTTTCGGACGGATCTTCGTGGAATTCCTCTTATGTGACATGTTTGATGTGTGTCCACTTCTTTCTTTTGTTAATTTCTGCAGTGGGTGGTAAAACTAGCTTCATTGGCAATATATTTTATTTGTGAAGTAAAATTTAATGCAATATTGCTAATAAATTCCCAATTTCAGTTAACATAGCTACAACCCTGTCCGTTTTCCGATCGAACCGGCGCTACACGCAATTAAAACATCACACAGTCAAAGGAGTGGCACCTCTAATACCAGACGATTGCGGGGAGGATGCACCCACCAAGAGCGGGACCTTGGTTTTGTTTTATTTTTATACCACACTGCACTTCTATCCTCTACAAATAGATAAATATTTCACTCACATAATTTTAATGCACCTTCGGTGGTGCGTGCTTACTTTTACGATCTATACTACTCTCTTTTTTGTTACCGTCGGTCGTTCTCTACGACATCGGCTGCGAGAGCCATAGTCCGAATGTGAGTGCACAAACGAGAATGCGAGAAAGTGTATAGAAGAAACCAATAAAAACAAATGAAATGCAACCGGGGGAAGATCGCTGCGGTGCGATATGTCATCTGTGGTTGATGGGTTAAGGAGGAGAGTAGCTGTAACAAAGAGGAAATGAGATTTTGTTGTTATTTCTAAGGATCGTGCCGTATACCGAGAATGATGAAACGCGGGAAGATTCACTGGGGAAGATAAGACGATTGGTTTCAGGAAGCCAGCAGGATAAGTACGGAAGCTCGTATGTCAATCCGGTGATTGATTTAGGAATTGTAGGCGTGCAGTAATTAAAATGTTATCTGAAGAAGAGTCGTCTAGTATCGATCTATCTAGTAAATTAGAACTACACACAGAGTAGTTTGTTCTGAAATTCATCCCCTTCAAACAAAGAAAGGTGACTCGTGTCAGACTGCCGATAGTACAATGTTGGGAACAGCTCAAATGGTGTGTAAACAGAAACTTAGCCTGTAGTTGTTGGTGCCCTCTGCCAAGTAAGAGAAGAAAATAATTGAGTAAAATAATAATGGTGAAAAAGTGCAAGCCCGAGAACGAGACGCTAAGAGCAAAACAATAATAAAGGCAAAAAGGTAAACATCGCTGTAAGAAGTTGATGTGCTACGCTTGTCAAAGACTCGGCGGAAACGAATGTTTCTACTTACACCGTCCTTTCGTTATTGTGATTGCAGACATCATTCTGGTGATGAGTTCTATAATTGAAATTCGCATAGCAGCAGCGTGAAAACGAATCAAGAATGACGGGCGCCAATATGCAAATTATGATTTGTTTCCGTTTGATTTCTTTCTGTTAATTCAATTACTTTGATCTTCCGGACCGGTTTGCCGAAAGGCAGGGCTGTCTGTCAATCAAGACTCGTTTCGATCAAGCGTAGATCCTGCCTGCATGGTAACGCATCATCGTGAGTCAATCCACGCCGCTGCTGCAAGAAATAATTGCTAGGTGTTTCTGCGGTTGGCAGCTACCAGGTATCACTACCAGACGGGAAAATTGAAATTACCAGTATTGTTTGTACAAGACACGGCTACCAGCGCTGAGTCTTCATTAATATCAGTCCCAACAGGCGATTAATTTCAATAATTCATCAAAATTGATTGTTTTAATTATTATTAACATTCGAATCGCTGACATAGCAGTAGTCTTAGGTTGCAAAAGACTGGCTTATGTGGTACCTCCCTTTTGGATAAACTTGGCGTTTGTTTTCCATCACCGGTTAATTTCAGCTTATCGATCATAAAGTAGCGAATGGACGCTGGCCCATCTTGCAGGTGCCGGATGCATGTGTCTTCCAAGACAGACAGACAGGTCGTTTGGTTGGTTGCATTTCTGTACGCGTTCTCTTCGAGACCTGTCCGGTGGGAGCGTGTCTCGACTCAACGCGAAAGGTGCCAACTATCTTACGGCTAGAGAGACTAACAATAATCTTAGCAAAATTTAACGGCTAGCACCACCATCACGCGAAGGAAGGATCCAACGGTGGAATAAGTAGTCGGCTATGGGGGAAAATAGCTGTTATCAAGTTGTAATAAATTACCGGTAGATACTTCATTTGCTAAATTGAAAGTGGAAACGCTTAAACTTGGTCGATCGGGTGCATGTTTGGGTAAGTTATGCAGGCGTGAGTTAAGGTAGCAACACAGGGAAGTATAACTGCCAGTGGGAACATTTTCTATCGGGACATCATCTTCTAACACGTGTTCTCTAAATTCGTTACATTGTTGAATTGGCGAGATTAGTGAAGCAGTGAATTGGTGACTATGTGAACCTAGTTAACTAGTGAATCAGTGCGGCAGTGAATCAGGGAATCAGTGAATTAGTGAAATTGTGAATTAGTGAACCTGTGAATCAATGAATCAGTTAATCAGTCAATCAGTCAACCAGTCAATCAGTCAATCAATCAGTCAATCAGTCAATTTGTCAATCAGTTAAACATTCAATCAGTTCATCAAACAGTTATTCAGTCAACCAATCAGTAATTAGGTCAGTTAATTAGTAATTCAGTCAAGTAGTCTATCATTAAATCATAAATTTGTTCAAATACCAATTTCGCCGAACGCTGACTGTTGATATTGTGGTAATTGTCGCAGCTTTCAGTGTTGTCATTATTGCTTGAACTGCACTTACAAATTTAGCAACCGTTTATGGTTTAGGTAATATATGAATATGTGTCATATTGGATGACCGTAGATAGGTTTTGCTTTTGCTGTCTAATCATTGAACTAGAACATTTCCCTTGATATATGCAAAGTGGACTCCATGTAAAGGAAATGGTGAATTACTTCAACCACATTCTCTTCAAAAAACACCATTATAAATGCCTCGGAAATATATCACTCATAATTGAATTTCACTTCCCAGTATTGCGACACAAACTTTTGATGACAATAGCGCAAGTACGCGGTGCAGATGGAAGATCGTGTAATCGTACCTTGATTTCATCATCGTCTATGTACACGAGCGGCCCTATTCTGCGCGGCGTGTGACGTGAGACGACTAATCTAACCTCACTTTACGTGACTTTTCTCACCCTATTCTGAGAGTCGACTCGGGTGATGTGAGATTCCCCATGGCGGTTAAATGGGTGTCTCACGTCACCCGAAGTGACTCTTCAGAATTGGGTGAGAAAAGTCACTTAGAGTGAGGTGAGATTAGTCGTCTCACGTCACACGCCGCGCAGAATAGGGCCGGAGGATTTTAAATCTAACGTCACACTCAACCACGCGTTTCAGAAGTAATTCTACCTGGGTTAATTTGTTGAACGTTATCAGTACTGTCTGGTTGATATGACGAAACTGGATGAAGGTGACTTCCGTAAAGCTAAACTCCATTTTCACCTTTAATAGCTGTTCTACGTTTCGAATGCTAAGTGTAATATGAAGAAACCTTAAGTCAATAGTCACAGTTTACAGTCTGACCTCCAGCTTCTGCTTATGAGATTCATTCCTCTGAAGAGATCACCATGGCAAGAATAAATGTAACGGTTTCGTTTGTTCCTCGGACATGTGCACTATACTAAACTAGCCACTATTGCCGTTCGCTCCGTCTTTTCTCGGATAGGAGTACAGAGATATTGTTATAATGTAATATGCACGATAAGTATTTTGCAAGTTTAGAAAAAATTTTACTGTATTTCTACAAACGTCGTCAGAATCGAGACATTTTGGAATAGTCGTTGTTGGCTTTCTCTCTATTCTTATATCTGTTTGTTTAAATGTGAACCCATTGTCGCATTATGTGCCAACTGGAATAGTATTTTGTTTTCAGTTAAGTTCTTTCTCTCTAGCATTTCAAAGGTCATAAAAATGAATATGTTTTTTTAGTATGATCTGTGCTATACTATACAGTTTGTAATCTATTGTGAAGCATGCAGCTGTTTTTAAAATAGTATGATCAATTGCGCTACCATCACTCATTCGAATCGAAATGGTCGTTCTTTCTTCTATTTGAAATCGTCGGCAGCTTTGAACTCAGTAATTTAAGGATGCATTGAAATTATCGAAAAAATATAATAAAATCTTGACATTCGGCTTATTGACCCTTACCACCTGGTAACTTTCAATCAAACAGCATTCGGTGATATATAATTTGATGGACCATTTGCCTAAATTAGCATTCGGTGGAATGGAATTCATCGCCGGCGTCGGCGGTAAAACATGATGATAAGTTACGTTTCATCAACGACCATGCGGTAGACTTGGGTGGAAAGCCCAACTCCTACCAGCAGAAGGCAAAGGATTCTTCACATTTCTTTTCGATCATCCATATGAGCCTAGTTTTCCATTCTAAGTTTCTAACTGATTCGCTTTTTAATACATATTCGTCTTTCAATTTTATTGCTCTAGTTTCTCTGTATTAAATTTACTGAAAAAAGCCAACAAAATCGATACAGTAGAACCTTGCGGCAATTAAAACATAGTAACAAAATAAATTCAGTTGATAGGCATACTGTCAAATGAAATTCCGCCAAATGGCATCAGCCAAAATGGTATTCGGCCAAATACCATTTGAACCTTTTGGCCTAATAGCTTCAGATCAGCGACCTTTTCGGCCAAAATGGCATTCGGCAAAAATGGCATTTGAAAAAAATGGCGTTCAACCTAAAAATGGCATTTGGCCAAAAAATGGCATGCGGCAAAAAAGACACTTGGTCAAAAATGGCATCCGGCCATAAATTGGCATTTGGCCACAAAATGACATTCAGATAAAAAATTGCATTCGGCCAAAAAATGGCCTTTGACCAAAAAATGACATTCGGTCAAAAACATGAAATTCGACCAAAAAACTGCCATTCGACAAAAAATTGGCATTCGGCCAAATCTGACATTTGGCCAAAAAATGGCATTCGGCAAAAAAATGGCGTTCGGCCAAAAAATGTCATACGGCCAAAAAATGGCCTTGGGTCAAAAACTGGCATGCGGCCAAAAAATGGCAATCGGCCGTTCGATCAAAAAATGGCGTTTGGCCAAAAAATGGAATTCTGCCAAAAAACGATATTGGCCCAAACAATGGCATTCAGCCAAAAAATGACATTCAGCAAAAAAATGGCATTCGGCCAAAAAGTTGCATTCGGCCAAAAAAATGGCATTCGGCCAAAAAATGGCATTCGGTAAAAAAATGGCATTCGGCCAAATAATGGCATACGGCTAAAAAAGACACACGGTCAAAAAATGGCATTCAGACAAAAAATGGCGTTTGGCCAAAAAAAAGCCACGAACAAAACATGGCATTCAACCAAAAAATTGCATTCGGCCAAAAAATGACATTCGGCCAAAAAATGGCATACGGCCAAAAAATAGCGCTCGGCCAAAAAAATGGCGTTCGGTTAAAAAATGGCATTCTGCCAAAATGACATTTGCCCAAAAATTGGCATTCAGCCAAAAAATGGTATTCGGAAATGGCATCCGGCCAAAAAATGGCATTCAGCCAAAAAATGGCATGCGGCTAAAAAAAGACACTCGGTCAAAAAATGGCATTCGGCAAAAAATGGCATTCGGCAAAAAAATGGCATCGGCCAAAAAATGGCATTCGGCCAAAAAATGGCATTCGATGAAAAAATGGCATTCGGCCAAAAAACTACATTCAAATAAAAAATTGCATTCGGCCAAAAAATGGCCTTCGGCCAAAAGATGGCATTCAGCCAATAACTTGGAATTCGACCAAAAACTGGCTTTCGACCAAAAATTGGCGTTCGGCCAAAAAAATAGAATTAGCATTCGGCCAAAAAATGGCATTCGGCCGAAAAATGGCAATCGGCCATAAAATGGCATTCGGCCATAAAATGGCATTCGGCGCAAAAATGGAATTTGGCAAAAAAGACACTCGGTCAAAAAATGCCATTCGGGCAATAAATGGCATTCGGTCGCAAAATGGCATTCGGTAAAAAATGGCATTCGGTGAAAATGGCATTCGGTCAAAATGGCATTCGAAAAAATGGCATTCGAAAAAATGACGTTCGACAAAATGACATTCGTCAAACTGGCGGTTGACTAACCGGCGCTCGGCCAAATGGAATTCACCCAAGGGCATTCACTAAAGGACATTCGACAAAATTGCATTCGGCCAAGTCACATTCTACCAACCGTGCATTAAGCTACAAAATGAGCAAGATTGTTAACTTTTAAGAAGACAGCGACTACCAAATCGCGGCGATAAGCAAAGTAAGACGGCGAAAGCACGGTGCCGGAAACTGGCGAGGCAGACGAAGTCCGCTTGCTTGGGAATAACCGACGAAACCTGCGACAGAGTAGACTCCAAACTCCAAAAAGCTCAACGCCAGGTATTTTATACGGGAACTGAAGTGGGAGATGTGAATGAATATTTTCAACCCACTGGAACTATCGAAGGTCGCTAAGAAATATCTTGTTTGTCAGGCTATCTGTACTTGTGGATTGAAAAGCAACATTTTCTTAGCAGTCGGGACCGTCAACCAGGACATTTACTTCAACGAGTATCTGAAAAAAAGTCTGCTGCCATTTCTCAAATACAACAATTATTCCTAGCTATTTTGGTCTGATTGAATTTCCTTCCATGGATTAGTATGGCGTGCATGTGCTGTCTGCAGGGTGACTCGATAATTACTGGGATAATTTGAAACTTGCGTATTTTTTCCATACATCACCGAAATTAATGAAATTTTGCCAAGTTTATTGTTTAAATCCGCTAGGTGTTGAAATTCTCAGATGTGCGATTCCGGTGGAGAACCACAAAGAAAATCAGAAAACCGTTCGCGATATGATTTTGTTAACCCACATGCAAACTTATGAATTGTCGCAATGCGCCGTGGGAAGACTGATGGGTATACATCTTTTGACCATCTCGGACCTTTGAGTTCAAGATTCCAGGAACGGATGACAGTGGACCATGAGCCAGGAGTTGGACGAAAAGCGGAAACAACGCGTAAAAAAACCAACAGAGCGCTAATTGCTCATTTCAAGCCAAATCCGAATATTTCGACGCGGGACTTGGCCAAAAAATTTGTTGCCAGAACGCGTGCTCGAAAATTTTACACGACGCTGCTAGCGAAATACCGGTGCTGCGTCATTGACTATGAGACTTACACGCCAGAACGGGTTTCAGTTACCGGGACAGGAAGATTTCACGGGTAAGGACAACTTTTCTTTGGATGATCGTTTCTAACGTAAGAAGCTGTCGAAGATTCGCTTCGAAGTACTTGATTTGGCAGGCCATTTGCACTTTTGGCAAACGTAGTGAATCATTCGTGACCAAAGGCCCCATGAACGGTGGGATTTACAAAACTGAGTACCGTAATGGAGTGGTATGCGGCAAATCCGGTGGATCTCGTGCCAAGATACAAGATCTGATGGAGGACATCAATTACGAATGTCGAGAATTTTACTCAAACTTTTTTACCCAGATCGAGACGTTTGCATCCAGACAAGAGTGGCAAGTAAAAAATTAACGGCGCCAGATTATTATTTTCAACTAAAATTCTCTTCGCCAATTAACTATTCAGAAATTAAAAAAAAATCTGCTATTTTTTTTGGTTGAAAATATGAAGAAAGAACTTTCCGTGTATTTTAGCGTTTCCATGTAAATTTGAACACCTGTCGTTGATGCGAGCAACCAATTAAAAACTTATATAAAAATATTCTGAGATGAAGACTACATTTCATCTCCTCTGCGATACTCTAGCTTACCATACAAATCTCAGACAATGTGTTTTTCTTTATTTATTTTTTTTCGAATATCTTCTGACGCAGCAATCATCTATTCGCAAGGGAAGCGAAGCACAACACTGTCAACCATTAGTTCCAGTTGGTTACAATTTCCAAATAATGAAATTTCCCTCGAAATAAAAAAAGTCCGAAACCGCTCGGTAGGTACATCTTCACGTATGTTTTCGCTTTTATTTCGCCAACAACGGATACAAAAATTGTTTATTTATTTTTGTTCAAAGTTATTAGCCGCAACTAATTACCCGCCGATAGCGCTCTTCGCTTCGGTCCTTTGCCTGTGTATTTTATTTGTGTTCTGTGTGCAGTCTATCCCTATGCTATCCTATAGCGAACCTGCACATTCCAGCCGAATCCAAGTCTGTCGGTTTGTCTGCACATCATAAAAATCACGATCGCCTTCGTTTTTTTGTTCCTTTTTGTGGTTAGGGTCGGCGTTTTCCACCGGATCAAGCCTTTTGATGCGACAAACATCGTCGCTCGGGTGCTGTGTTGGTCCCAGTGCATTTGCTTTACAGAGCAGTATATTTTCAGGAAAGCATGCTCTAACAAATTGGATGAATATTGATGGGTGGCGTTATGAATCAACATTGTATATAGTATGGGAAAGGAGAACCGGAAAAAAAAATTAAACATACTAAGTTTAAGAAAGTATAAATTTAGAAGATTAGTGAAGCAACACACCATACGACCAACGGCATGTGCAATACTGTACGCGAAATTGCCGATAAAAACCAAGTTTCTATTTTTATCGGCAAAAGAAACTTTGCCTGAGGGATATAACTTAACGGTTTAAGATATTTAATGTGTATTTATGATCAAAAAAATCCGGACAGGTCATTAAAAACATCAAAATAAAGATAAAATATAATTCTCTAGATGTAAACATTGTAATTTTTATTCGAATTTGTTGTATGAGCATTAAGTGGGAAAAATAGCTTGTCTTTTACGGAACTAATGTTGATTAACTTGCAAGATGCGCAGCAGTAAACAGTAAAGGTAAACAGTTAATTCATTGCGCTTGATTTGGGACATCTGCGACCTGGTCTGCGGATGTTTAACGATATAGTTTCAGTACCCTAAACCTATGGATACAGTTTGTGTAATTAGGAGAAATTCTCTATTACTGCTTCCGTGCATTTTTTTGTATATTAAAATCTCTATAACTGATACGTGGTGATAATTACTCGATGAACATTTGATTAGGGTTCAAAAGCCAAATGTCAAAATTCACTTTGAGGAGAAATTCTGGAGAAACCGTTATTATTCTAGCACGGCGCACCAGTCAACGAAAGAGAAAACTTTTCTCTTTTGTTTGCTTTCAACGGCTGTGCTGGATGATTAACGGTTCGTTCGGAAGTTCCCTCCAAAGTAAATTTTGACAGTCGTATTTTCAGCCCAAATCATATGTTTGTCGAGATTAGTTCTCTCAAATGATGTTTATATACGCCATACATATTTCCATCAAGCATCTGTGTGCATGTTTGACCTAGTTAGTAAAGAGGCGTACTCAGTTCATAAGTGATTGCCGTTGCCGGTTCGATTCCCAGGTATTACTATTTTTTGCTAATGACTGTTATGTGTATGCCCGTCCCTATGTACAATGCTTCAATCATTTGATTCGCAAAATTTCTAGACCTAGCCCTTAAATCCCCAAAATGCAGAACTAAAACGCTGCACGTTGGAGTATGCAATCAAAGCGAACTAGCAAAAGCTGACTACAAATCAAGTTGGCAGTTGAATCAATATTTGACCACCCTCCTAGTTTGATCAGATTTGCAAAATGTGACGACAAAGCAAAAGTCGCTGGAGCGAATGAAATGCAAACAGATGTGCGGTACGCTTTATTCGAATTTGTCCAACCAGTCGAACGTTTTATGTTGGATTCAACGATTGACCTTACTGTGTTGAGTTGTTTTGTCGTCGTCACTAGTCGATAGTTGGATTACTGTTAGAATGACGAAAGTTTCAATTAGATATTTCCTGTCACGCAAATTTTCGAAAAATCATTTTCTGATTAGAAGTTTTAGAACCCTAATTAACTGTACATAACATATTTTGTGTACTTACCGTACAAATGACAAATAGTCCTAAAATCATTTTCCTGGACTGAACTAGATTTGCGCCTACTGAAAGAAAGATGTTAGTTGGAGATTTTCTATTGCGATTTTTGGTAGTCAACCCAAATGTAATGCCATCTAACCAAGAGAAAGCATTGATTGGTTTTTATTTTTATCACAGGTTTGCAAGAATTAGTACTTTAAATCAATAAAATTCCTTCGGGTATGTTCAGCAGAATGGTATTTAATATAGAAGTTTAAAAGTGGAATCGAAACGTGGAAGTGGAACTTCAGAACAGGTGTACGCTGCCGTTCTCTTTATTGCTTCATTCGAAACACGTTCAGAACTGTGTTTTGAACATATAATGAGTATTCAGCACAATACTCATACGTTGGGTAAAATAATTTCGAGTCAAATAACGACCTAAAAGCACAGTGGTGCAGTAATTTTTATAATTTTGGCGGTTCTATAACATAAAACTGAAAATTTTAAAACTAGAATCTACTATCCAAAGTAGCAGCTTGAGCGGGTGTTCAAAATTCACTTTAAGGACCATCCATAAATGACTTAGCATTTTTTGAGTGATTTAACACCCCCTCCCCCATCGTAGCATTTCGTCCCAAAACTCTAAATACCCCCTGGTAATAACGTAGTTTGACGGAAACTTTCCCCCCCCCTTGTCACCGAAAAAAAAACTATGTTAGATGAAACGGGTAAGATTGTCGTGACATCAGATCAACCCCTATGTTGGATGAGGTTCGGGAAGGCGGGTGGTTCTACTGGCACATAAAACGGCGGGCGGGAAATTCCGGAACAGACTCTCAGACTTCTGGATCAAATTAACTAGCATCGGATGTAAATTAACGTAACGTAACGTGATCAACATAAATTCACATAACGCGATCACTGGAGGATGGAGCGTAATCTTCAGCACAAATTCAAATAACTTTCACGAAATCGAATTAAACTTTATTGCGTTAGGACTCAAATATATTTTACGATCGAAACTCAGCGGTGGTTGGACCAGGACTGCCATGAAATATATTAAGCGATTATGTGGACACCTCGCGTACCACATCTTGCATACAACTAACTGCTCGAATAGCTATTTAGGCGGTATAGGTTTGTCATCAATTAAGAGTTGCGCCAAATGCTAGGTGCGTTTCCAAAAACTGTTCTACGCCACCGTCATTTGACACAACTACTATGTGAGCCCGAACATCACCCCCCACCTTGAAATATTTACTTTCAACTATAATACATCATATCACACTAATACTAACACCTACACCAAACTAAAACTTAATCAATGTAAACGTCAAGCGACTGAAGCCGTCCGCTCATTATCGTGATTTATCGGCCTCATCACACTGGTGTCACGATGCGCTGAACCATTTGCTGCAGACTCGTCGTAGGATTCACAAGGGAGCAAACAAATTTTAGTGATCGGCCGCTTTAGGACGCCGCGAGCGGTTCGTAGTGTTACAACTCTCGTAAGCTGATCCGGTCCTGGATGGATGGAGAGAATTCTCGCGAGCGGCCATTTCACTGGATGCTGAAATTCGTCGACGATAACCACGAGGCGTCCAATACGTAGCTCATTGTTTTCTCCGGTTAATTTTGTGCATTTTTGCATCTCTTGCAGATACTCGCCGCGCCAATGATGCCAAAATTGCTGGAATAGACGCTGCATGGATTGGTAGTGGTTCAATCTGCTCATCTGAACGTCCATTATATTGGTTTCTGGTATGAAGTGCATTGTCGACCCAATTAGAAAATGGGCCGGAGTGAGGCAGGATAAATCGTTCGGATCTTCGGAAAGCGGCACCAATGGTCGAGAATTCATTGCGGCTTCGATTTCTGTCAGGACTGTGTTCAAGTCCTCGAATGACAAACGGGAATTTCTCAACTGGCGGTACATATGATTTTTAGCAACCTTCACTGCAGCTTCCCATAAACCGCCAAAGTTGGGAGCCTTTGGCGGATTTAAGTGCCAATTGATGCCTTCGTTGGCGCAGTGTGACTGAATGGCTTCCCCTTCGTTGCCTCCGAGCCAGTGGTATAGTTGCTCGAGCTCGTTTTTGGCACCCTCGAAGTTCTTGCCGTTGTCCGAGAAGATGTCAGTTGGACGACCTCTCCGGGCAATGAAACGTCGTAGCGCGGCTATAAAGGCTGGCGTGGAGAGGTCGCTTACCAACTCAATGTGAACGGCCTTTGTACTAAAGCAAACAAATATACAAATGTATGCCTTCGCTGCGTTTGCTCTCTTGTGGATAGGTTTCAAATATATTGGACCGGCATAGTCCACTCCACTAGCAGTGAACGGGCGGCTTGGAGTAATTCGAGCTAGAGGTAGTTGCCCCATATATTGACTCGCAGGAACGGGACTCACTCGGGCGCATTGGTAGCACCCTCGGATAACGCTTCTCATTAGGCGTCTTCCATTTATTGGCCAATATTTCTCCCTCATGGCAGCAAGAGTAAGCCGACCACCACCGTGCATAAGTTTCAGGTGATAGTGTTTAGCGAGGAGGCGGGTATAGGGATGGAAACTTGGTAGAAGGGCTGGGTGTTTATGAATGTAGGGCTGCTCAGACAATCTCAACCTCCCTCCCACTCTTATCGTTCCCTCCGGGTCTACAAAAGGCTTGAGAAGTCGAAGTGAGGAATGCTTGGAAACTGTTCTGTCCTTTGTCAAATCTTTGATCTCCTGAGAATCGATTGGGCGTTTGTCAACTCCTTGACTGTAAGCGAAATACGTAGGGGTTCATTGGATAACTGCGTCCGGGTTTTCGTGAGACATCTTTGGGCAAACCGGAGACAATAAGCTGTAACGCGAACAAGTCGATTGTGCGATGAAAATCGTGCAAAGTAGGGATTGTGCAGTGGTTCTATTTTGGCGCTAGCAACTACCACCTTTCGTCTTTCTTTTCCATCGCTGGGGTAATCAGGAATGCTCGATGAAGGAAACTGTTCTTGGATGTGAGATAACCAGGCGGGACCATGTTTCCAAACTACGCTGTTTAATAGTTCACTTGTCTCCAAACCCCGTGATACTAGGTCAGCTGGGTTTTGCTTACTAGCAACATGTTTCCATTGCGCTCCGTGGGTAGCAGTCTGAATAGCCGACACTCGATTGGCTATATAGGTTTTCCAGGTGTTTGGTGGAGATTTCAGCCATTGTAATGTAACCATGGAGTCGGACCAAAAAAACGATGAGGCGATGTTGATCTGCAGTGCTTGGATTATCCTGGAATGGAGTTTTGCGGCAAGATCAGCAGCACACAACTCCAGCCTAGGAAGAGTAACCCGCTTGAGCGGTGCTACACGAGATTTTGACGCCAACAGTTGTACTGAAATGTTGCACTGAGTGTCGACGGATCTTGCGTATGTACATGCTCCATAGGCTGTTTCGGAGGCGTCTGCAAACGTGTGTAGTTGAATCTCGGCGTTCGGCAGAACGGCATAGCGGCTCACTCTGAAACCAGTTAGCAATGGTAGCTGCTCGGAGTATCGTTTCCATTTCGTAGCTATGTTCTCGGGAACTTCATCATCCCATCCACAGGACTCCAACCACAGGTGTTGCATTAGAATTTTACCGCGTATTATAACTGGAGCGATCAGACCCAAAGGGTCGAAAAGTTGTGAAATTTCGGAAAGTATTGCTCGCTTTGTCAACTTTCCTTTCTGGCTGATGTTAGTATCGAATCTCAATATGTCTCTTTGAGGTTCCCATGAGATGCCAAGAGCTTTGACAGTTTCATTCTTGTCGAACTTCAAAGATGAGTGAGTTCCAATTTCATCCGCCGAAAGGCCCTGTAGAACCTGGAGCTTGTTCGATGTCCATTTTCGCAGAGAAAATCCGCCTTTGGATAACAGTTCATTCAACTCAGATCGTAGTTGTGTTGCTTCTTCCACTGATTGAGCTCCGGCGATGAAATCATCCACGTAAAAGCCTTTACGTAGAGCTGGGCCTCCCAAGGGGTACGACCTTCCTTCGTCGTCGGCAAGCTGTTGGAGGGTTCTAGTTGCAAGAAACGACGAGGAAGCGAGGCCGTAGGTAACTGTTAGAAGTTCGTAAGTTTGTATTGGTTCTTGCCGACAGAAGCGCCATAATATACGTTGGAATGGTGTATCAACGGTATTTAGTTTTACTTGACGGTACATTTTTTCGATGTCCGCGACCAATGCTACAGGAGATGTACGAAATCTTAGAATGATTGATAGTAAATCGTCTTGTACTACTGGTCCTACCAGCAGTGCGTCATTAAGAGAGTGACCTGATGACGTCTTGGCTGATCCGTCAAAAACGACGCGAAGCTTGGTTGTCGTGCTTGCCTCTTTAACAACCGGGTGGTGTGGGAGGAAACATTGGTTGGAAACAAATTTGTCGTGGGATGGAGCCAGGCGCATATGTCCAAGGGCTATGTACTCATGAAGGAATTTACTATATTCTTTTTGCAGCTGGTCATCGTGGTACAACCTTCGCTCTAGGGATTCAAAACGTCTCTGTGCAGCCGCTTTAGACTCCCCAAGCATTTCTTCGAAGTTGGGGTGGCGGGGAAATCGCACCACGTATCTTCCCTCAGAATCTCTGGCAACATTCGCTGCATATAACTGCTCACAGTTTTGCTCATCGATGGAATAATTGGATTGGTTTGGCAGCTCTTCTGTTTCCCAAAACCGTTCTAGACTTTCCTCGAGGGTAGCAAGTGAAACAGCGGTAACAGAGTGATGCAAAACTTCATGTGAGGGTTGAAATACAGTCGCTGTTCCTGAAACTAACCATCCGAAGACGCTGTCCACTAAAGTCGGCAGGGAATTGGAGAGCTCAATTCTTGCAGCTGTTTTAAAACATGAGAAAAAGTGTTCCTTTCCGATAATCATATCAATACCGGCTCGTTTGTTGAAATTTGGATCAGCCAAAAATAATTTCTCGGGAAGACACCAGTCATCAATAAGCACGTCACAGGCTGGTAAGTTTGACGTTACCTTTTCCAAAACCAAGAAGTTCACATCCAACGCGAAATCTTCCTTGCGAGACCGGACTTGCGTGGAAACGGATTGAGTTACATGTTGTGGCTGGTTGCCTATTCCCTGAATAAGCACATTCGCCCTTTTTCGCTTTAACCGAAGGATTTGTACCATTCTTTCGGAAATTATGTTTGGCTGCGAACCACAGTCCAGCAAAGCTCGAGCCAAATGTTCCTTCCCATATCGATCGACTACAACCAGAACCACCGTCAGCATTAAAATACTCTTCTCGGCATCAGGCAGCGGTGAATGGTGGCCAGGTTTCGCTAATTTGACGGCAGTTGTCGCGGAAAACACCGAAGATTCATTAATGGGACCATCGCGCGTTTGTGTCGATGTTACTGGGTAACTTCCTGACGATGAAGGGACAGTATTTTGATTAACTCGGCTTAAGTTGTCGGCAAATGCTGAATGGATGAGTGAGTGGTGACGTCTTCTACAAAATCTGCAACTGTACCTGGATGTACAGTTTCTCGCATAGTGATCGGCACGGAAACAATTCAGACACAAGTGATTGGCATTCATTAGACTCATTTTCTCGGCTATCGGGAGCCGTTCGAACTTTGAACACTTTATTAAGGGGTGGTGTTGGTCGCAGACATAGCATTTAAACGGAACATTCTCAGTCGCTACATGAGACAAAACATTTGCATGAATGGTCTTTTCCGAATCACCAATGCATGCTAAGGATGCGGATGGAATTGCATGGTGTTGATTGACCGAAATCGATTCCAGTACCCGCATGCGACGCTGAAGGAAACCAATTAAACACTTGTAGGTGGGCTTGTCTAAAGTTGATGCGTGATCCTCCCAAGCTGCTAACGTGTCAGCGTGTAAACGTGTGCAAAGAAGATGCTCCAGAATAGTACTCCATGAATCAACTGGCTCGTCCAATTGTCCCAAAATCTTCACATGTCGCTCAAATTCATCAACAATCGCATGCAATGTTGAGGCAGTCTCCCTTGCCATTTCTGTAGTATCAAACAGCGCTTGAAGATGGCGTTTTTTAAGTAAATATTCATTGGAGTATCGGTTGGTTAAAGAGTCCCATGCCAGTTTATAGTTGGCGGCACTAATTCCGATGGATTCAACAATCTGCGCTGCTTCCCCTTTTAAAGCTGCGCGTAGATAATGAAATTTTTGGATATCTGCCACGTCAGGATTCGAGTGTATGAGCGCGGAAAATGTGTCGTGGAAAGCTAGCCAGTCCTTATAATCGCCAGAGAACTCCGGTAACGAGATTGTAGGCAGTTTTAGACCGTGAAGAGCGGAGGTGGACCCTGTGTTTGTGTTGTGAGGGAGATCGTTGTGTGAACTGATAGGAGGAGGGATTTTAGAGCAAAGGAAAGCTTTTATTTTGAAGAGCATAGGCTCAAAATGTGCACGGAAATTTAAATTTCTCACCAGACCTTCATTCGTTTCCTCGCCATCCTCTAATTCCGTCTGTACTTCCTCCAGTGCTTGCCAAAGCATGTTCAAATTTTCCAAGCGTATGGATGCCTCGAGTTTGTCCCGTTCCTCATTGTATCGTTCCATGAACTGCTCGGCGCGGCTCAACGAAGCGAGCAACGTAGTTCTCCTCGTTGTCAATTGTTGCTTGGTCCGAAGGCCTTCCATCGTAGCAAACGCTGATCGGGAATTCACGGTATGTCGGTAATATCTGACCAAGGCGGATATATGCCTTGGATTGTTATAATTGTAATCAGAAGTACAGCGCGGTCCTTGTATTAGCTTGCACACGCCACTGGTGGACTCGGTAGAGGTGAGGCGGTTGATGGCAGCGGGTGCGGTAGGGCAGACCTGACAAACAGATGACCAGGTAGCACTGACAAAATAAATTTAATGGATTGGAAAGACCCTCACCTGACCAAAGCAAGTTTGTGCCTTGTATTTATTTTGTTCCAAATGCTGTGGCGTAGGATGCAACGGTATCAACAGGATACAGGAGGTGCTGGAGAAATACGTAGCTACTACTGCTAGCGGAGAAGGCAGCTTGGCTTGGTTCAATTGTTCAGAATTGCAATGGCGAACTGGCGCGGCTTTGCAACGGTTTCGATGGCGCCCAACGGCCAAGAACAATTGATGAATACTTGGAAGATGGCGATCTGTCCTTTAAAGAACTTCAAGAACGCTCGATAGCTTGGTCGTAAGCGCCAAATCCTGGTCACGGCACCAAAATATGTTGGATGAGGTTCGGGAAGGCGGGTGGTTCTACTGGCACATAAAACGGCGGGCGGGAAATTCCGGAACAGACTCTCAGACTTCTGGATCAAATTAACTAGCATCGGATGTAAATTAACGTAACGTAACGTGATCAACATAAATTCACATAACGCGATCACTGGAGGATGGAGCGTAATCTTCAGCACAAATTCAAATAACTTTCACGAAATCGAATTAAACTTTATTGCGTTAGGACTCAAATATATTTTACGATCGAAACTCAGCGGTGGTTGGACCAGGACTGCCATGAAATATATTAAGCGATTATGTGGACACCTCGCGTACCACATCTTGCATACAACTAACTGCTCGAATAGCTATTTAGGCGGTATAGGTTTGTCATCAATTAAGAGTTGCGCCAAATGCTAGGTGCGTTTCCAAAAACTGTTCTACGCCACCGTCATTTGACACAACTACTATGTGAGCCCGAACATCACCCCCCACCTTGAAATATTTACTTTCAACTATAATACATCATATCACACTAATACTAACACCTACACCAAACTAAAACTTAATCAATGTAAACGTCAAGCGACTGAAGCCGTCCGCTCATTATCGTGATTTATCGGCCTCATCACACTGGTGTCACGATGCGCTGAACCATTTGCTGCAGACTCGTCGTAGGATTCACAAGGGAGCAAACAAATTTTAGTGATCGGCCGCTTTAGGACGCCGCGAGCGGTTCGTAGTGTTACAACTCTCGTAAGCTGATCCGGTCCTGGATGGATGGAGAGAATTCTCGCGAGCGGCCATTTCACTGGATGCTGAAATTCGTCGACGATAACCACGAGGCGTCCAATACGTAGCTCATTGTTTTCTCCGGTTAATTTTGTGCATTTTTGCATCTCTTGCAGATACTCGCCGCGCCAATGATGCCAAAATTGCTGGAATAGACGCTGCATGGATTGGTAGTGGTTCAATCTGCTCATCTGAACGTCCATTATATTGGTTTCTGGTATGAAGTGCATTGTCGACCCAATTAGAAAATGGGCCGGAGTGAGGCAGGATAAATCGTTCGGATCTTCGGAAAGCGGCACCAATGGTCGAGAATTCATTGCGGCTTCGATTTCTGTCAGGACTGTGTTCAAGTCCTCGAATGACAAACGGGAATTTCTCAACTGGCGGTACATATGATTTTTAGCAACCTTCACTGCAGCTTCCCATAAACCGCCAAAGTTGGGAGCCTTTGGCGGATTTAAGTGCCAATTGATGCCTTCGTTGGCGCAGTGTGACTGAATGGCTTCCCCTTCGTTGCCTCCGAGCCAGTGGTATAGTTGCTCGAGCTCGTTTTTGGCACCCTCGAAGTTCTTGCCGTTGTCCGAGAAGATGTCAGTTGGACGACCTCTCCGGGCAATGAAACGTCGTAGCGCGGCTATAAAGGCTGGCGTGGAGAGGTCGCTTACCAACTCAATGTGAACGGCCTTTGTACTAAAGCAAACAAATATACAAATGTATGCCTTCGCTGCGTTTGCTCTCTTGTGGATAGGTTTCAAATATATTGGACCGGCATAGTCCACTCCACTAGCAGTGAACGGGCGGCTTGGAGTAATTCGAGCTAGAGGTAGTTGCCCCATATATTGACTCGCAGGAACGGGACTCACTCGGGCGCATTGGTAGCACCCTCGGATAACGCTTCTCATTAGGCGTCTTCCATTTATTGGCCAATATTTCTCCCTCATGGCAGCAAGAGTAAGCCGACCACCACCGTGCATAAGTTTCAGGTGATAGTGTTTAGCGAGGAGGCGGGTATAGGGATGGAAACTTGGTAGAAGGGCTGGGTGTTTATGAATGTAGGGCTGCTCAGACAATCTCAACCTCCCTCCCACTCTTATCGTTCCCTCCGGGTCTACAAAAGGCTTGAGAAGTCGAAGTGAGGAATGCTTGGAAACTGTTCTGTCCTTTGTCAAATCTTTGATCTCCTGAGAATCGATTGGGCGTTTGTCAACTCCTTGACTGTAAGCGAAATACGTAGGGGTTCATTGGATAACTGCGTCCGGGTTTTCGTGAGACATCTTTGGGCAAACCGGAGACAATAAGCTGTAACGCGAACAAGTCGATTGTGCGATGAAAATCGTGCAAAGTAGGGATTGTGCAGTGGTTCTATTTTGGCGCTAGCAACTACCACCTTTCGTCTTTCTTTTCCATCGCTGGGGTAATCAGGAATGCTCGATGAAGGAAACTGTTCTTGGATGTGAGATAACCAGGCGGGACCATGTTTCCAAACTACGCTGTTTAATAGTTCACTTGTCTCCAAACCCCGTGATACTAGGTCAGCTGGGTTTTGCTTACTAGCAACATGTTTCCATTGCGCTCCGTGGGTAGCAGTCTGAATAGCCGACACTCGATTGGCTATATAGGTTTTCCAGGTGTTTGGTGGAGATTTCAGCCATTGTAATGTAACCATGGAGTCGGACCAAAAAAACGATGAGGCGATGTTGATCTGCAGTGCTTGGATTATCCTGGAATGGAGTTTTGCGGCAAGATCAGCAGCACACAACTCCAGCCTAGGAAGAGTAACCCGCTTGAGCGGTGCTACACGAGATTTTGACGCCAACAGTTGTACTGAAATGTTGCACTGAGTGTCGACGGATCTTGCGTATGTACATGCTCCATAGGCTGTTTCGGAGGCGTCTGCAAACGTGTGTAGTTGAATCTCGGCGTTCGGCAGAACGGCATAGCGGCTCACTCTGAAACCAGTTAGCAATGGTAGCTGCTCGGAGTATCGTTTCCATTTCGTAGCTATGTTCTCGGGAACTTCATCATCCCATCCACAGGACTCCAACCACAGGTGTTGCATTAGAATTTTACCGCGTATTATAACTGGAGCGATCAGACCCAAAGGGTCGAAAAGTTGTGAAATTTCGGAAAGTATTGCTCGCTTTGTCAACTTTCCTTTCTGGCTGATGTTAGTATCGAATCTCAATATGTCTCTTTGAGGTTCCCATGAGATGCCAAGAGCTTTGACAGTTTCATTCTTGTCGAACTTCAAAGATGAGTGAGTTCCAATTTCATCCGCCGAAAGGCCCTGTAGAACCTGGAGCTTGTTCGATGTCCATTTTCGCAGAGAAAATCCGCCTTTGGATAACAGTTCATTCAACTCAGATCGTAGTTGTGTTGCTTCTTCCACTGATTGAGCTCCGGCGATGAAATCATCCACGTAAAAGCCTTTACGTAGAGCTGGGCCTCCCAAGGGGTACGACCTTCCTTCGTCGTCGGCAAGCTGTTGGAGGGTTCTAGTTGCAAGAAACGACGAGGAAGCGAGGCCGTAGGTAACTGTTAGAAGTTCGTAAGTTTGTATTGGTTCTTGCCGACAGAAGCGCCATAATATACGTTGGAATGGTGTATCAACGGTATTTAGTTTTACTTGACGGTACATTTTTTCGATGTCCGCGACCAATGCTACAGGAGATGTACGAAATCTTAGAATGATTGATAGTAAATCGTCTTGTACTACTGGTCCTACCAGCAGTGCGTCATTAAGAGAGTGACCTGATGACGTCTTGGCTGATCCGTCAAAAACGACGCGAAGCTTGGTTGTCGTGCTTGCCTCTTTAACAACCGGGTGGTGTGGGAGGAAACATTGGTTGGAAACAAATTTGTCGTGGGATGGAACCAGGCGCATATGTCCAAGGGCTATGTACTCATGAAGGAATTTACTATATTCTTTTTGCAGCTGGTCATCGTGGTACAACCTTCGCTCTAGGGATTCAAAACGTCTCTGTGCAGCCGCTTTAGACTCCCCAAGCATTTCTTCGAAGTTGGGGTGGCGGGGAAATCGCACCACGTATCTTCCCTCAGAATCTCTGGCAACATTCGCTGCATATAACTGCTCACAGTTTTGCTCATCGATGGAATAATTGGATTGGTTTGGCAGCTCTTCTGTTTCCCAAAACCGTTCTAGACTTTCCTCGAGGGTAGCAAGTGAAACAGCGGTAACAGAGTGATGCAAAACTTCATGTGAGGGTTGAAATACAGTCGCTGTTCCTGAAACTAACCATCCGAAGACGCTGTCCACTAAAGTCGGCAGGGAATTGGAGAGCTCAATTCTTGCAGCTGTTTTAAAACATGAGAAAAAGTGTTCCTTTCCGATAATCATATCAATACCGGCTCGTTTGTTGAAATTTGGATCAGCCAAAAATAATTTCTCGGGAAGACACCAGTCATCAATAAGCACGTCACAGGCTGGTAAGTTTGACGTTACCTTTTCCAAAACCAAGAAGTTCACATCCAACGCGAAATCTTCCTTGCGAGACCGGACTTGCGTGGAAACGGATTGAGTTACATGTTGTGGCTGGTTGCCTATTCCCTGAATAAGCACATTCGCCCTTTTTCGCTTTAACCGAAGGATTTGTACCATTCTTTCGGAAATTATGTTTGGCTGCGAACCACAGTCCAGCAAAGCTCGAGCCAAATGTTCCTTCCCATATCGATCGACTACAACCAGAACCACCGTCAGCATTAAAATACTCTTCTCGGCATCAGGCAGCGGTGAATGGTGGCCAGGTTTCGCTAATTTGACGGCAGTTGTCGCGGAAAACACCGAAGATTCATTAATGGGACCATCGCGCGTTTGTGTCGATGTTACTGGGTAACTTCCTGACGATGAAGGGACAGTATTTTGATTAACTCGGCTTAAGTTGTCGGCAAATGCTGAATGGATGAGTGAGTGGTGACGTCTTCTACAAAATCTGCAACTGTACCTGGATGTACAGTTTCTCGCATAGTGATCGGCACGGAAACAATTCAGACACAAGTGATTGGCATTCATTAGACTCATTTTCTCGGCTATCGGGAGCCGTTCGAACTTTGAACACTTTATTAAGGGGTGGTGTTGGTCGCAGACATAGCATTTAAACGGAACATTCTCAGTCGCTACATGAGACAAAACATTTGCATGAATGGTCTTTTCCGAATCACCAATGCATGCTAAGGATGCGGATGGAATTGCATGGTGTTGATTGACCGAAATCGATTCCAGTACCCGCATGCGACGCTGAAGGAAACCAATTAAACACTTGTAGGTGGGCTTGTCTAAAGTTGATGCGTGATCCTCCCAAGCTGCTAACGTGTCAGCGTGTAAACGTGTGCAAAGAAGATGCTCCAGAATAGTACTCCATGAATCAACTGGCTCGTCCAATTGTCCCAAAATCTTCACATGTCGCTCAAATTCATCAACAATCGCATGCAATGTTGAGGCAGTCTCCCTTGCCATTTCTGTAGTATCAAACAGCGCTTGAAGATGGCGTTTTTTAAGTAAATATTCATTGGAGTATCGGTTGGTTAAAGAGTCCCATGCCAGTTTATAGTTGGCGGCACTAATTCCGATGGATTCAACAATCTGCGCTGCTTCCCCTTTTAAAGCTGCGCGTAGATAATGAAATTTTTGGATATCTGCCACGTCAGGATTCGAGTGTATGAGCGCGGAAAATGTGTCGTGGAAAGCTAGCCAGTCCTTATAATCGCCAGAGAACTCCGGTAACGAGATTGTAGGCAGTTTTAGACCGTGAAGAGCGGAGGTGGACCCTGTGTTTGTGTTGTGAGGGAGATCGTTGTGTGAACTGATAGGAGGAGGGATTTTAGAGCAAAGGAAAGCTTTTATTTTGAAGAGCATAGGCTCAAAATGTGCACGGAAATTTAAATTTCTCACCAGACCTTCATTCGTTTCCTCGCCATCCTCTAATTCCGTCTGTACTTCCTCCAGTGCTTGCCAAAGCATGTTCAAATTTTCCAAGCGTATGGATGCCTCGAGTTTGTCCCGTTCCTCATTGTATCGTTCCATGAACTGCTCGGCGCGGCTCAACGAAGCGAGCAACGTAGTTCTCCTCGTTGTCAATTGTTGCTTGGTCCGAAGGCCTTCCATCGTAGCAAACGCTGATCGGGAATTCACGGTATGTCGGTAATATCTGACCAAGGCGGATATATGCCTTGGATTGTTATAATTGTAATCAGAAGTACAGCGCGGTCCTTGTATTAGCTTGCACACGCCACTGGTGGACTCGGTAGAGGTGAGGCGGTTGATGGCAGCGGGTGCGGTAGGGCAGACCTGACAAACAGATGACCAGGTAGCACTGACAAAATAAATTTAATGGATTGGAAAGACCCTCACCTGACCAAAGCAAGTTTGTGCCTTGTATTTATTTTGTTCCAAATGCTGTGGCGTAGGATGCAACGGTATCAACAGGATACAGGAGGTGCTGGAGAAATACGTAGCTACTACTGCTAGCGGAGAAGGCAGCTTGGCTTGGTTCAATTGTTCAGAATTGCAATGGCGAACTGGCGCGGCTTTGCAACGGTTTCGATGGCGCCCAACGGCCAAGAACAATTGATGAATACTTGGAAGATGGCGATCTGTCCTTTAAAGAACTTCAAGAACGCTCGATAGCTTGGTCGTAAGCGCCAAATCCTGGTCACGGCACCAAAATATGTTGGATGAGGTTCGGGAAGGCGGGTGGTTCTACTGGCACATAAAACGGCGGGCGGGAAATTCCGGAACAGACTCTCAGACTTCTGGATCAAATTAACTAGCATCGGATGTAAATTAACGTAACGTAACGTGATCAACATAAATTCACATAACGCGATCACTGGAGGATGGAGCGTAATCTTCAGCACAAATTCAAATAACTTTCACGAAATCGAATTAAACTTTATTGCGTTAGGACTCAAATATATTTTACGATCGAAACTCAGCGGTGGTTGGACCAGGACTGCCATGAAATATATTAAGCGATTATGTGGACACCTCGCGTACCACATCTTGCATACAACTAACTGCTCGAATAGCTATTTAGGCGGTATAGGTTTGTCATCAATTAAGAGTTGCGCCAAATGCTAGGTGCGTTTCCAAAAACTGTTCTACGCCACCGTCATTTGACACAACTACTATGTGAGCCCGAACACCCTATTCCCCTTTAAAAAAGCTGCGTAACATGACATGACCCCCTACCCCCCTGTCGTCACGCATCATCACAAAATACAAAACTTTCCCCTCCCCCATATAATGCTACGTCATTCATGGATGATCCCTTACCCCAGCGTCACATTTTGCACAAATACGAGCATCATTCCAATGTGCTAATAACAAGAAATTTGTTTGCATTATTAATATTAAGACTACATAGACGAATTTCGCGCCAACTCGAACAAATGTTATCAGCACCCTCTCAGATTTGAAACTTTCTGTACATGAAGACTTTGTCACAAAAAGCCACTTTGCATACTTTGTTTTTCAAAAAATAATCTAGACTGTCTTTTGAAAAGGGTCAAATTTTTTTCCACATTTTTTTTTCAAATTACTATAGTCTAAAAATGACAAATCCTACAAAAAATGTTGTTAGAGTGATTTTCACAAAGTTAGTCAAATTTTTGAATAAAAATATTGAAAAAAGTCTTTATCGACTCCTGCACTGATAAAAATCCGATTTTAAAAATTCAAAGTCGATTTACAAAAAAACTCGTCTTTGATTTGTATGAAATTTTGTACCAAGATAGGTAAATATGAAAGTTTCCCTTGTCCAAACTGAATTTTTGATTTTAAGTGTATATATATCGGAAAATAAAACAATGAAAGTCATAATTATCTCAGAATCTAATTTCCCAACTGTTTGTTGCCTGATACATGCAAAAAGTATCAGTCACGAATTTGGTATATATTCATAACAAACTTAAATGAGGGCAAAGATAAGCCATTTAACATCATCGATATATGCGAGATTTAACTAAATACCACTTGTCTATATACCCGCCCGAAAAGTAGAGATCGGTGGTGTAGTCTCCAACAGAGGCCTTAATTGCGAAGTATGAGGCTTGCTCCTTCAAGAACCCTTTGCTTTGGCCAGTGAAAACTCTGGTTCACAAGCAATTGCGTTCAGAAAAAATCAAGGAGTATATGAAACTAACTTATTTTCCATCAGCCTCATTTCGAACCTTTCGCCGAATCTGCTCTTGCAAACTTTGATCTTTTGGAAGTGGCTAGTCAACCTATTCGCCTTTTTGGGCCGCGAGACATGAACTGCCGTCGTTGTAAGCAATTGGGCCTACAGCGACTTATTGTAGAAACAAGGCACGCTGTGGAAAATGCAGAGTGAATCATGAAAATTTTTCTTCTGTGGAGAGATCGCATGATCTCTCGTCATATCCCGCATATAAATTATGTGGGGACAAAATGAAACATTTTATCAAGGAATGGTCCTATAAGAAATGCAAAAGAGCGCTACGCCACCGACGACGACTAATTTCTACGTTTCCTTGTGCATTAACCCTTCATGCCCAACTTTTTTCTAGTGCATGCAGGGTTTCAAAACTATTTTTCCTTTAAAACGGTGGGGTCAAGAAACTCGAAAAACCTTTTTTCGTAAAGATAGGTGCTTTCCTTGCAGTGCTAGAAGCTGCTCAATTTTTTCCTTCCAATGCTAACTACAATTCTCCTAGAATATTTACAATAGTTCAACTGCGTGGAAAACGTAGCCAAAAATAGTCTAAATTCATAAGTTTTATCAGTTTTCACTAATATTGCAACATAACGAAGTTATATGAAAAATTCATTTTCCGTCGTCAACGTAAACGGTCCCTGGCAGCACTGCTCCATCGGAGTTCAATCAGACTAACTGCAATAACTTCAGTTCTAGAGGTGATCCTTGTAAACGTTAATACTCAAATGAAAGCCTTATTAGCCTTACTTGCTTTTGTGAGCAAATCTTGCCTTAATCAAAAGTTATAGCTGTTTAAAAACGTTATTGTCCACAAACAACATGGGCATGAATGGGTTAAAGAACGAGAGTCTGACTATCCGATTGTGGGAACATGTTCTAATGTGCCTATAAATTTCCGAAAAAGTAAAATCTGTTTTCTCTCCTAAGCTTCCTCGTAAAGGCCTGAGAGTGTCACTTGAAGGGTGCTGTTACAAAACCGAAGTAAGTGGTTCCTGGTGTCGGTAATCTTAGAAAATAGCAGGAATTTCTATATGGGACATCAAAAACCCCAAGTGTCCCTATGTTTCAGTACCTACATTTTCCCCCAGGTTTTACACAATGCATTTGCACTACGTTTAAAGGTCAGACGAAACGAGTACCCGACGCGAACAACCGTGAACAATCTTCTACTTCGTGGTGGGCAGAGATTGCTTAAAATTGTACGCGAGAGGGACTTTTCAACGTCGAATCGCTCGAATTTTTCCCATTATACGCGACGCTACAAATGCAAATGAAAAACTTGATGAAAGCTGAAAAACGCGATAATCGGCACCGGTTCGTCGACGAATTAACGGATGGATCATCAGAGAAACAAAGTTTCGTTTGGTGGCTAGGGCCACGTTGTGTCTTCGATTCATCCTGTGATTGGAATACACGAAACGTTCGTCATATGATGACAGCTATTCATAGCTTATATACTAATTATTAAGACAGTAGTGGTGAGTGCAATCATAAAAGAAGCTATGCTACCAACGTTCTCCCCACACAACTGATGGTTTTATATTTACGTATCAGCGACCATGCCCATATCGTTACAGTCACAGGGGGCTCTCTGTTTGATGGAGCATGGAAAGCACCCTTTATATTTCCCGGAGAAAACATGGGAGTTTTTCAGTACTTAATCTGAAAAATTATAGCAGATTACCTTAGTTTGAGTTCTTTCGCAGTGCTCCATTCCGGGTAATGAGAAGGCGGACACATGGATTAGAATGATAATGAGAAGATGGACATTTAGGCATTAGAAGGTGATATATATGAAAGATCGCGTAGCTGCAACGAATTTTTAAATATTTTTTCTCAGAGGACGCTTGAAAATTGCAAATTTCGGGAGCGATGGAAGTTCAGGAATCCCAAAGGTATCAACAAACCGTGGTCCAAGAGAATGAATGAGGGTCATGACTTCATTCGGGAGATATTTCGGGTCATGTACAACCATTATACGTAGAATGCCCATCTTCGACGCATTGGGGTCGTAGAGAGCGGTCTTTGCGCTTATGGTGGCGGTTATCGCGATATTAAACTTGTTGTCTGGTCGTGCGCTAAGTGTTCTAGTACCAGATCTCCGTTAAACGAATCCCTTCGGCCTCATTCCAGTCCAGTCCGAGATGCTATACCAAATTGGTTACTGATACTTTTTGTACCTATCAAGCAACTAGCAGTTGGGAAATTGGATTCTGATATGATTATGACTTTTATTGGGTTTGTTTTCGATAAAAATACACTGAAAAAATAATTCAGTTTGGACAAGGAAAAGTTTCTTCAAATAACTTTTTTTTCTTGAAAGTGCCCAACTTGAATTTTTGACGGGAGGTAGGGAACATAATTACTTATCTTGGAACAAAATTTTATCCAAATTAATGATGGGTTTTTTTGTAAATCGTCTTTAAATTTTTAATATCGATTTTTTCGGTATAGGAGTGGATGAAGATTTTTTTTCAATATTTTATTACAAAATTTGACTGATTTTGTAAAAATCACTCCTACAATTTTTTTTGTAGAATTTGCCATTTTTAGACTATAGCCATTTGAAAAAAATGGTAAAAAAGTGTGACCCTTTTCAAAAGACAGTCTAAATCATTTTTGGAAAAACAAAGTATGAAAAGTGGCTTTTTGTGACAAAGTCTTCATGTACAGAAAGTTTCATTAAAATCTGCGAGGGTGCTGCCAACATTTGTTCGAGTTGGCGCGAAATTCGTCTATTACCTATTGAAGCGAATTTTATTTTGTAGTTTAGAGCGACCGCGAGACTTTTTTTTGTAGGATACGATGGCCTAGAAGGGCAAGATAACCTGTTTCGGCTTGAGCTTCACTACTATTAGAGGCCATTATCATATGTTATCCCTATTGCCATATTTCAGACTAGTGAAAAAATCCATATTGATGAAACCTTTGGTGCGATTGCGTAACATAGCGCAAGTTTGTAATTTTGAATATATCCATACTTACAAAGCAACTGATTGTCGTCGCGTTGGATCTTACCTGTAAAGAGACAAAGACATAAAGATAAAATGCTAAAATATTTGTGGTATTTTAAACTAGATTTAATGAGCTGTTTACGGTAATAATAAATTTTTATCGACTTGTTATGAGAGAATGAAGATATAGTGTATCTACATATGCTTCAGAATATTGAACACTCAAAATAATGAATTGCAGATGAACAAACCGTATGCGTGTTGTTGTTTGATATTGTAGTATGGTAAAATTAAGAGTCCCTTATCACCAATGCGTACAATACCTTGAGCTGTAACTCATGCCATTGTAAGCTGCGAGTAAAACTAAATAATTTTCTTACTTAGAAAAAAGTCAGTTAATAAATTCATGAAAAAAAGATCACGATATCGTACACTCAGCGGTTTACAAAAATCGTGACCAAGTTCCTAAAATTATTAATAATAAACCTTATATTCATGAAACTATTTGTGTTTCAAAAAAATAAGTTCCTCCCAGAAACATACTTGGTGTTACATTCGAATATTTGGCTAGGTTACAGTAATATGGGGATACACTGGTTTGTATAAACAATTTTAACTAAAAGAGCCGACAATAAAACGATGATCATGATTTCAAGAGCTTAGTCGCAATTTATATTATTTTCCATCACGTTTCCGTGACATTTTATTCCTGAACTATCGAATGTTTCTTGCAAAAAAATGCGAATTATGCTCATGATTTCAGGATCCTAGTCACGATTTTCGGAAATTATTTGGTTGTTATAGTGATATATTTATCTTGAGGTTACTATCGAATTGACACGTGGAGTAATATGACTCATGTTCATAATATCAGCAGTTTAAATGTGATCATCGTAATCGCCTTAACGTGATGTTATTTTTAGGTTACTATCGGATTTTTTTACTTTGTGTATCGTTACCAAGGATGCGAAAGGTACCGGTAAACTACACATTTACATTTGCACAAGCCGTGCAGCCCGCTACAGCGACACATCACTACTTCTCATGCCAGAACGGTAGCTAAACCGAGTAGGGTGATGAGCCTATTTTTCTATTATCACTCTACCCATTTGAAGGCGTTGGTTAGAGCAGTGTCTGCCATCTTTGTTCAACGCATTGAGTTAAATGGTAGCGCAACAATAGGGGCCCTCGATTCGAAATTTCGTTGCGCTCAAACACGAGAATTTCACTGTTTTACGCATACCATTGATTGTAGGCCGAGAAATTGATGAATTAGTGAGGTACCCCGCTTAGTATGATGAAAATAGACACTACGCTTTCCCGTACAGCAGAAAAATATATTTTTGTTTTGCTGCTGTACTCCGACTGCTCGGTGAGAATATGGCGCAGCAAAGTTTGCCCTCTCACGTTGTACGCTGTTCTCTGCACATTGAAAGAGAGAGAGAGCCGCACACGAAAACGTTGATGCCGGTCGTGGCCTAAATGAACCGCATTCATTGTGGTTGTTTGTGATTAAAAATATTAAAAAGTGTAAATTAAGGAAAAAGAAGCTGTACCGCTCGCGTCTGGTGGCTGTACTGGGGGAAGTATTTTTTTTGTCATGTTACTGCTTTGCACAGAGGCTGCTGTAGGGGAACATGGGGAGACTTGACCAAGCGCAAAATTCTATTTTTGGCTGTGGCGTCTTCTATTCGATTCTTAGAATTTGATTAAAAAAATATTTTTATACTTGTTCCGATCCCTTAAGTTAATTTTAAAAGTTTGGAATGAACAATCCTTTCTTTACAGAAAATATTACGTGATTAATAAATTTGCATTAAATGATTTTTTTTAAATTTTTTATCAAACTTTGTATGGGCATATCTACTCGACTACTAATGACTATTTATGTACTAATATACTATCTTAATCCTTGTGAAGCAGTGAAATGATTTTACATAAATTGGAACACTGGAAAAGTTTCTACTAGAATTTGTATGACATTGAACGCAATAACTAATGTTGGGGAGACTTGACCATGATTTTATGGGGAGACTTGACCAAGTGGCAATTAGCCGACGCCGGCGTCGGCGGTAAAACATGATGATGAGTTATGTTCTACCATAGACCATGCGGAAGACTTGGGTGCAACGCCCAACTCCTACTTAGCAGAAGGCAAAGGTCCATATGAGACTGCCTAGTCCTAGTTTTCCGTTCTAAGTCTATAACTGATTCGCTCTAGAATACCTATCCGTCATTCAATTTATTTGCTCTCGTTTCTCTTAGTCTCAAATTTGCCGAAAATAGCCAACAAAATCAATAATTGCTAAAACCGTGACCGAATGCAATCTCCAGCTGCAGAAAACAAAGCAGTCGTTTTCCAGTTGGCCTCACTTACTTACCCTGTGAAATGTAGACTAGACCCAAATCATAAAACTTTATCACCTTTTGCGTGCCGAAAGCGCTAATTAATCTGCTCGAACGCTATAATTCATCGCTAAATTAATCGAATCGCAAAAATTAAAAATGTCCCATGGGACCACCAACGACTTCTCCCTTGTTGTACCGCAGTACGTCGAAAACCCTTTTCCAGCCATATGTCTGTGACTACTGTGCAGAAACGGGCTTCTGTTAGCAGCCTAGCCAGGGTTAATCAGTTAATGGGTGCCATTTACTTGTTTGATGCGTTCATGCGTTGCGTTACAGAATCCTTTGCCAACTTTTAATGAGCTTTTGACACGATCTGTCGAAAACCACCACGCTACTGATAGCTGTTTAAACCACGACCAACTTCTCAACTGCCTTTGGTTCTGCCGATAAAATTTATTTTGACTTTTTTATTTCGGATCGTTGTTGGTCATTTGGCACAATGTCAGGACTTAACACGTTGGACCGAAACAACACGGTCACTGTGTGGCGCGACGCGTTGAGCTTTGCGATAATTTAATCAGTGAAACTGTAATTTGTTCAACATCGAGCTGGGCTCGTTACAAGAGTCCCGCCGAACTGACAAGACTCAGTTAATGAAGTGAAAAAGTGGTCAACGGGTAACAAGTTACTTCGCAGGTAACAACCAGGCTACCATGCAATTCCGGCCGGATTTAAAAGAGAAACCCGCTGCCAACGTGGACAGATTTATCTTTCATTTGAACTAGTTCTCAAGTTTGTTTGGTTTTCTCAAGCATTGCAGTTGAGTGCAGTGCTGCCAAAATTTCTTACCTTTTTTCTACAAATCCATTCAAAAATGCTACAATTGGTCAGTATGAATCTGGCAACCATGAACGTATCGTTCAAGGAGACCTTCTAGTGGTATAAGACGAACAGATAACAAGCAGAGATAACGATCTACAAGTGATACTATGATTGCTGATCGTTTGTATGATCAATCCCTTGCTCGATCGGATCGATCAGAAAGATGTCTTCATAGATCTTAATCGCGTTGGACCTGGCGAGAAAGCAATTAACCGATCAAGGTGCACGGACGCTGAAAATAAGATTCTATATACGGAGCGGCTCTGTTCTCTTAAGGAAGGTGACGGATAAACTTTGTGAGTGACGCTCGTTGGCGGTTATTGTGCCAAATGATCTGTCCCGGGATGGAGCTCATTAGTAGTGGCGTTGAAAGGTATCGGGTCAGGAGCTGACGGATGTTGGATATTTATCATATGTCAGCTACTGAAAGGGTGGAATTGCCAGGCGTGGCTGCAAGCCGGCTGGATTGATCACTTGAGGATCCAACTGGAGTTATTTCGCTTTCCTGCTGCTACCCCTTCTGAACACTAGAGATAGGGGCGTATCTCATCAGTTTGAACATTTAGCACTATTTATTTTTAATACCCACTTATCGATGGCGTCAATGGCCGATTAAATAGGTACATTTTGCCGTTGCTTTGTCCTGTGTTTTTTTTTCTCACTAAAAACCCGCATTGTATAGCTGTAGCTACCACTGTCGATCCGGGCAAAGTTACAGGTATGACGTGGTCATCGTTGACTGGCATGCGGGAACTACGTAGTTGGTTGCTAACGGCGATTATGACTTGCAGGTTTCTATAAGCATTTGAATTGTCAATTTATTTCTGAGTTTCTTGAGCAGTGCCGTTATGTGATCAGTGAATGGTCCCTGCGGAAAATGCAATGTCATGCCCGATGGAAAAACGTAACGAGTAATCTGTTGCAATCGAAGGAAGGCTTCTGGGAGTTCAAATTGTTCTTGAAAGCTCTTTAGATTGTTTGATGATTTTAGAACTAATAGTGCTTGGGCCTTTTTATCTAGAAGGATATTAAAAATTAGTTCTGGGCTCAAGTAAATGATTACTTTGGGTAATACAATTTTCAAAACTGCTGAAATGAAAAATCAGAAATCAGGAATCAGAAATCAGGAATCAAGAATCAGAAATCATAAATCAGTAATTAGAAATCAGAGATCAGAAATCAGAAATCAGAAATCAGAAATCAGAAATCAGAAATCAGAAATCAGAAATCAGAAATCAGAAATCAGAAATCAGAAATCAGAAATCAGAAATCAGAAATCAGAAATCAGAAATCAGAAATCAGAAATCAGAAATCAGAAATCAGAAATCAGAAATCAGAAATCAGAAATCAGAAATCAGAAATCAGAAATCAGAAATCAGAAATCAGAAATCAGAAATCAGAAATCAGAAATCAGAAATCAGAAATCAGAAATCAGAAATCAGAAATCAGAAATCAGAAATCAGAAATCGGAAATCGGAAATCGGAAATCGGAAATCGGAAATCGGAAATCGGAAATCGGACATCGGACATCGGAAATTGGAAATCGGAAATCGGAATTCGGAAATCGGAAATCGGAAATCGGAAATCGGAAATCGGAAATCGGAAATCGGAAATCGGAAATCGGAAATCGGAAATCGGAAATCGGAAATCGGAAATCGGAAATCGGAAATCGGAAATCGGAAATCGGAAATCGGAAATCAGAAATCAGAAATCATAAATCAGTAATTAGAAATCAGAGATCAGAAATCAGAAATCAGAAATCAGAATTCAAAAATCGGAAATCTGAAATATAATCAGATATCAGAAATCAGTGAGTTGATTTTCCTGATCGGTGCGTATTGGAGGGGTTTTGATATATATATATATATATATATATAGTTGATTGTCTAAAATTCGAAACATTTTCCAACAAAACGGCCGGCGATAACTGGTTTTGGCAGTAGACATTAAGCATTCTAGTTTTCGGTTATCTACGTATACGAGTTTACGATTCACCAAGTGAGAATCATCGAGATTTCCTGAAATCGTTTGAAGATTGGTTACAGGAAATTATTTCGGAGGAGAAAATAAATATCCTTGGTGGGGATTTAAATATCCTATGGGATGAATGTGATTATTCTCGAGAACTGAAGACAATAGTGGGTGCCGTAGGAATAAAGCAGTTTCGGAACATACCCGTGCTTGTCTCAGATGCCTTTGATGGACTAACTTTCAGTTAAGAGGCTTGCGGTGATCACGATGGTAGTCCAACAGATCACATAAAATCCCAAAACTTAAGAAAATTTCATTAGTATAGAAGTATTCCTCGTACCTTAACGATTAGTTGAATAAATAATAACTTTTGCACAACTACAATTCCACACTCTGGCGATGACGAGGACACTGAAGAAGTCATTCGCTAGTACAAAGCCAGATGCAGCTGCTGAAAAAGCATGTTTTTTACATTTTTTTCAACATTTCCTTCCTTTCATGATTTTTCACATTCCTTCCTTTCATGATTTTTCACATCATGGCAACACTTCCTCATTTTCTTACCTGAATGATGTCAATGGGTTCATTTAATATTGGTGTTACTAATTTTTAAATAATCTGCAGTATTCATACTATTCAAATGAAAGTTGCACCGCTAATTTTCTAGACGTGTGCCTACATCGCGGCGTATCTTTCGGCGTAGGTAATGAAATGAGGCAGTGGCAAATAATGTGAAAAATCATGAAACCGCGGAATGAAATGTTGAAAAATGTTGAACAAACATGTTTTTTCAGTAGCTGCGTTTGGCTTTGGCTTCTTCGGTGTCTTCGTCGATGCCAGAGTGTGGAATTGTAGTTGTGCATTCCAGCTCACGTGGTTACTTAGCTATGCGACGATCACGTTTGCGATTCGGAGCATTTTTTGGGTACCTTTTTCTTTTTTTTCGGTCATATTGTTTTTGATTATCTACTTTAGCAATACCTTAAATTATTTTATTGTTAACTCGCGAAATATCTGACGCGCTTCATTGATAACGAGCACTTTCCTTTCACACAAGTATGTAATGCTTCGAACGAAACCTTGAATTGTTGATAGGCTGATCGGATCCTGGGGTGAAAAACCAACACAAAACTCATGTTTTACATAAGAAAAAACGCACTTGACATTTTTTTTACATTGACTAATGTACTGTACTGAGGACGAAAGATAATGCGTTCTCGCAGAACAACACACGAAAACAGTAACGACGCCGTAACTAATACAACTGATCAGAGGTAACAGCCGAAATGACAGTCGTCAACGATGCTCTCTACCGTGTATCTAATTCGCACAACATGAGCGACCTCTGCAATAACATAGCAAATATAATACCTTGTATCTATTGTACCCCCATACCTATTTGGCCCCATTCTACGCTACTATCAAAACAGACGAATTTCGCGCCAACTCGAACAAATGTTGGCAGCACCCTCTCAGATATAAAAGAAACTTTCTGTACATGAGAACTTTGTCACAAAAAGCCACTTTGGATACTTTGTTTTTCCAAAAAAGATCTAGACTGTCTTTTAAAAAGGGCCAAACTTTTTTTTACCAACTTTTTTCAAATGGCTATAGTCTAAAAATGACAAATCCTACTAAAAATATTGTAGGAGAGATTTTCACAAAATTAGTCAAATTTTTAAATAAAACTACAAGGGACAGCCCTATGGGGTTGTACGAATTGTAGACGTAGGACTGCAATATGTGAAATATTTAATTTCTTATTACATTTGGATTAATAATTAATCAAACATTTCTTTCTATAGTTCACTTCATGAATCAAACCGTCTTGCTCATCAGGTCACTTTATTTACAATGAGCGATCGAATCCGATTAAAGAAAGCAGACAGAAAACTGCGATGGAAAACCGAACTAATATCTGGAACTGCTTTAAAATTTTAAAAAGTTTTCTATTGTATGCTGTAAACAACCAGACAGATACCTAAAAATCATGTTTTAGACAATACAGTCACAGTTCTTGTATAGGACAAGCTTTATAGTTTTATTTTGCCGTTATTGTAATTTTCCTAAAGTACACATAAATGTAGCGAATGCAGTGGTCTTAATCATATATCGAAGCAAAACATATACAAGAATCGAAAATAGTTTTATGGATGGAATTAGATGCATTTTTGCAGCGATTTTTTGAGTAACAATGCATCCATTCATAAATAGGCTTTGTAGTACCTATGTATTGGTAGAATCAAAGTGGGATAGGTTGAGTGGAAATGAATCTCGTGGAATCAATAAATTGATGAAACGTAAATAATAAGCCTTCGTTGCACTTTCTTCTATCCATTCGCGTGAATTTGTTGCTAAGAAAGTTTTCGTCTCCTTAGCCTGTCATGGAGACGACAATGCAAAGAAAACCCGAAGGTTTTCGCTTCGCGCAACGAAAGCTCAGATTTCTATCATACACGCAACACTTGGATATACCTACACAAGCGAACGGTTTACCGTGCTTGAATCAAAAAGCTGTGCCAGTACATCGTGTCCGTACACGAATGGAAGATACGCACCAAGCAAAATGAGTCAACGCTGGTGATGATGGGTGGTGCGAAAGAGACAACTAGTACCACGACGCTAGCCTCTGCTACACTGGCGGTGGGAGAATGCAGCGCTGTGCTCTGCTTTGCCTGCTGTCCAAGAGGCAACTGAGCTTGCCCTACCAAATATGCTCTTTAAATAGTTGATGATGACGTCATTCATAGAAGCGTTGCGCGTTAGGTACATAAATCTGTCGTGCCAGACTAGGGAAGCGCAGCCTTCTGTGTGCAAATGCGTGGTATTTTAACTATGTTGAACATTATTTAAAATTTTAATGCCATGAGCTCAAAAATCTTTGGTTTTATCTATTGGAATCTATTCTTAGAAGTATTTCTGAGCGATATGCGAAAAAAAATTGAAAATTTACCGTAAGATGGCTGAATTATAAGCGTTTAAAATTGGACCACTTTTCGTTACATACCATTTTTGTTGAATTTGCAACGTGCACCCCCATATCGAAAACAAAGACGTAGTCCTACGTCAAAAATATTGAAAAAAATCTTCATCTCAGATCTCTTCTCACTCAGATTGTGAGAAGATTTTGTCTAATTTAGCTACTAAGTATATTTTTATTAAGGGGCTAGATACCTTTTCATTTTTCATAAAATCGAATTTTTTTTTATTATATTATCTGAAAGTACAACTCTTCGAGAATGTTTTCCCAAATTTGTATAGAGACCCAAGAAATATATTATTATAGCTTTATACCTTTGCATAAATTCAAATTTTTGTTTAATTTTATCCAGCAAAAAGGTATGTAACCCCCTAAGGAAATTTTCTCGGAACTTAAAAATTGTTCGGGATCAGACAATGTTACTAAGCGGGTGCTGGTGGATGGGTTTGACATAATTGCCGATAAACTGTTAACAGCTATCAATGAGTCGCTCCGGCAAGGTGATTTCCGGAAACGTGATAGAAGGCGGTCATAATTCCAGTTCCAAAAATTCCAAATGCATCACGAGCAGAAGATCACAGGTCGATAAATAGGCTACTGATCTACGAGAAAGTTTTAGTCGTCAAAGAACAATTGATGGGTTATGTAGATGGTGTTGGTACGCTGTTGTGTAAACAATCAGGGTTCCGGAAAATTCATTCGTGTGAAACAGCGCTTAATCTATTATTGTTGAAATGGAAGCAGGCCATTGAGAATGGAAAAGTTGTCTTGGCAGTTTTTGTTGACTTGAAAAGAGCATTAGAAATAGTCGAACGCCGTAAACTGATTTGTGTGTTGGAGAAATATGATGTAAGAGGAAATGCTCTTGAGTGGTTTCGTAGTTACTTAAAAGGTACAACCGAGCTACAACATCGGAAGCCGAAATTAAAACTTGGTGTACCACAGGGTAGTATACTAGGACCACTTTTGTTTATCTTTTACATTAACGACATGAGAAATAACTTGGAAGAAGGTTGAAGTTGAAAGAAATCAAACTGAACCTTTCCAAGAGCAAATATGTGATTGTAACTACGCGGAAGATGTATGAAAGTACTGCAACAGTTGAAATAGATCGAGAGATGGTTGAACGAGTTGCAACTATCAAATATCATGGGGTCACATTGAACGAAAAACTAAGTTTAAATGAGCACTTGAACTATACAATCCGGAAAGCTACCAGAAAGTTTTGCGTACTTTATAGGCTTAATAGCTTTCTCTCATTTGAGTCACAGTCGGACGAAAATACTTCGTTGCAGAAAACGACGAATGAACTCGTGCATTGCATGATCAGTTTCACTATATTCACGCATTTATATTATCAGTGTGTGCATGGATGTGAGGTGGGCCATCTCAGATAAAAATTTCTCTTCCCCATTGAGACAATCGGGATTCAGGAAGCATTCAGCGGACGACTAATAAGAAAATGTCCCGGGGTGATATCAAGTTCTTCGGATGAATTGACTACATACGGGAAACGTGCCATTTAAGCCAATATATTCTGATTCCTGGCCTGAACCTGAAGTCCGATAGTATATTAACCTTCTGGTAACAGCATGTATGCTATTACCAGAAGGGTAATATACTATCGGACATCCGCTTGGACTGACTTTGGTTTGGATAAGATAATATGCTACTGTTTCATGAGGCCAATTTCTCCAGACGTGAGATCGGTGAGATTGTCTTCGGCAGGGATATGATTCCAAACAGTGTGAGACAATAAAGTAAAAAGGCTATAATATTTGAAACATAGAAAAACATATAAATTCGTTGTAGTTTGAGTTTTACTAGTAACTCTTTTTAATGTGAATTTTTTTTTGTGATTTCTGCAATGAGATTCGTGTAAAGTCCACGAGTTTCTTTTCTGCATCTACCTGAATATTTTTGGTCACTATGCTGCCGTTATAAGCATATTTGTCCCAAGTTCTATGGGATTCCCTATATACATGGGACAATTATGCTTAGAGCGGCAGTATGTATAATATTTAAATCAAATGGCGAATCTATTTTCTTAAACCTCAATTAAACTTCCTAAAATCTTGATAATTTTTCTATGATCCGGCTCTAAATCAACACTCTGAAAGAAAACAATTTTCACGACGAATCTTAGTTCCTCTAATCAATTGCAAATAAAAATTACTATACAAATGGTTACATTACACGCAAGCAAGACACACAACGATAAAACACGAACCCAAGTGCGTTCAAATTTTCCACTATTAAAGCTAACTGCTGCAAACCACCTTTTAACGCAGATTTACATCCCATAAACACGATAATGTGCACTTCACAGCCACCATCCCGCACACGGGCAACGCACGGTGGCATCTCGAGTGTGTGTATGTGTGTCTGTGTGTGTTCTTCTGGCATCAGCTGGCTACCGCCTAGGTTGACTACAGCCCAGCACAAGTCTTCCACGTTGCGGGGATGACCGTACGATTAGGCTAATAAAATTAACCACTGTGATGTGTCTCTGACTGTCTTTTCCATTCGCAATAGTGTGCATCGCCTGTGGAACCTCTTATCGCTAGTTGGAGACTTTTCGAAGGATAGGCATTTTGTTATGGCGAATTTGTCGGCCGCGGCAGAAAGAGCTTCGGGAAACTAGCAATTCTACAGCTTCCGATGATGGTGTGAAGTGTGTTGTAGAGATGTATTTAAATGTCTTCTCATGCTTTGACAAGGTATGGCAATAAATTATGTCCTCTTGGATCGTACGCGAGCGGGATGGAGCGATCTTTGCAGTGCGGTACTAAACTGGGAAATTAGCTTAGCTCAAGAGACATCCGAACATGGCGTTGAGTGTCAATCAGTTGTGTTAAAACATGCGTTTTTAGCACTTTCCGGTGAAAAGCTATCGCCGCAAGCTTTTTTGTTGCCACATCGTTAGCAAGGGCTAAGGTGAGCGGCATCAAATCGATAAGGTTACAAAGTACAACTTTGACTAAGGCTGAAAATCCGTTATGAACACACCCGGTGGGTGACATCGATTATCTAATGCATCTAATGCACATAATGCATCTGTTCGATCGAGTTATACAATCCATTGAACAAGGGATTATTCATTCGTAAGTCCACGGTAATGATGACACTGATTCCTGTTACATATCGCCACTTGTGAATATTCACGCCCAGCTTCGGTAATAACAAAGATGTTTATGTCCGTGTCATAATATTTTGTGCGAGATACAA
The DNA here is from genome assembly GCF_030247195.1 of Topomyia yanbarensis. Classification (NCBI taxonomy): domain Eukaryota; kingdom Metazoa; phylum Arthropoda; class Insecta; order Diptera; family Culicidae; genus Topomyia; species Topomyia yanbarensis. Next base: position 314,644,031 of record NC_080672.1, on the reverse strand, counting down.
ACAGACTCTAGCTATCATATGATTATCATATTGATGGCCAATGATGAGATGTTCAAACACTAAACTGAATCGGTAGTGACAACATAGCCATGAAGGTTGTGATTGTGTGTACGTCGTGGGCATTTTTACTACTTTCGGATAAAACTTTTGATACAGACGTTTCAATGCAAAATAGTAATTTTTACTGTATGCTGCTGTGGATAATAGGAAACCAGAGTATCGACATAGGATGACAAATTTTGTTATAGTTCATTTTAGATCGAAATTTTTTATTGTTTACCTTACATATTACAAACATTGATTTTGAAGCTGAGTTTTTGTAATATGATACAAAACTACGATTCAAATCATAACTTTTGCTGTTTAAATCATTCTAAATGTCATTGTAGTACTCTTGATATTGTTTCTTTATTGTTTTCTTTATATAACTCTCAATTTGCGTGCAGTCTCGTATAGGGTACTAGGAGCAAAACACAATTTGGTCCGAAGCGCCATCTTGCGGGCAGATAATTCCCAAACAATAGCACACAAACACGCTCTATAATAAATGCCTACTATGTATAAATTTTTACGGTAATCGGTTAAGCCGTTTTCGAGTCCATAAATCATATACATACAAACATTGACTTATATAGATATAGATAGATAGATAGATAGATATATTGCCAATTCAGAGCCAGTAAGCTTATTTTTATAAGGCACTTCAAGCAATCATCAATGGAATCTTTTGATACACTGATAAAATAAATTCGTATATAGAATGTAAATGATTACACATTTCTCGAATTCATTTCAATTTCATTCCAGTCATTTTCTTCATTGAAGTATTTCCATGCATTGTAAATAGTTGGTTTCGTTCATTTTACGAACTGTAAAATGGCGACTTGGAGAATGAATTTTTTTGTGATTTTAAATATTTAGTGTACGTTGCATGGCATTTATCATCGAAAGCGAAACTATTTTTCATGACTGAAACGAAATGTTTTGTTATTTTACTAAATGTTTGTAAATAGCACAAATATTGCGCAGGTCGCACGATTTTATTGTCGTTCATCCAACAAAATTTTCGTACATTTTTTCATCCGATCTTTTAGGGTCGATATTTGACAAAGTCGATTTCTGATGTGAAGGAGATCGATCTGGCAAAATCGATTTCATTTCAAAGTGCTCTGCGCTATTACGTTCTAAAATGATTGTGATTTTTTTGTTACTGATATTTACGGAACATGTCTACGAAAGTTACATGCACTCTCATTGTAACTATTTTTTGTGAATAAATATTGTGGGGAGCCATTGGCAAAAACCGTGATTAGCGCAAAACAAATTTCTTTAGTTGATTATGAATCTATTTCGTTAATAGCATGTTGATAGCAAAACATTTCGTTTCAGTCACAAAAAATAGTTTCGTCTTCGACGATAAATGTTGTGCATCTCACACTAAATATTTAAAATAAAGAAAATTTTCGTTCTTCAAGTCGCCATGTTTGCAGTTAGCGAAATGAACGAAACCAAATATATACAATGCAGGAAAATGCTCGGATCCGCGGATGAACCTATTCGTAGCAGATTTACCAATAAATTCGTTCATCAATATAATTTTTTATGCATTATAATTTTAGGAATTCTTTGGAAAAAGTTGTTAATTTTTCATTAAAAAATGTGTTTGTCTAATTTAATCGATTCATAATAAGCCGACGAAGGAAGTTTTGTGGCTTTTACAAAAAAATCGCAATGAAAATAAAAACGTTACCCCTAGCTACGAATAATTTACCATAAGTGCGATAAATTCGTATATTTTACGAAAGGTCTCTGTGCGAATTCCATTCGTAGCAAATTTACGAATATATTCTATCAGTGTTGCATTTTGTTAACAAAGTCGTTCTCTAGAAATGCTGTGCAAACATTTTAAAAACAGTTGGTGGTTTCTCGAGTAGCTAGGCGATCAAAGAAAAAAAATCAATTCTGCCAAAAAAAAAGAAAAAAAGTTGCCGTAATGAATGATATATCTTTTGATGGCTACAACAATTCCAATGGACATCACCAACTTTTAGTAATGATAATTGAAAAGATATTAATAATCCTATTTTTAGTGGTCATCTAACTATAACGAGATTTAATTTCTCAAGTTTTGAAAGAAGAGACTTAATATTCTCAGCAAAAATATTTGCGTTAAAAAATCTATTGATGAATCCCTCTTCTAGTAGGATTAATTACTAGATTAATAACATATAACATATATAATATTTATATATAAATATAATTAATAATTATTCCAAAAACGCAATTGTCCAGTCGTTTCAATGTGAACTATTACGCATTATTCGAGTTATTCTAAGAAAGTTACAGGAAATTTTATGTGCATTGCGAAAAATTTATTGTTCATAATGGTTAGCCACGAATAGCTTAGGAGAAGTTCGTAATAAAACAAATTATTGTTTTTGTCGAAACAACATGAAATCGACGACATTTTCAAAAAAAAATTGTTGGCAGCATTTTGATTTGAAGTGGTATTTAGAATCACATGCTATAAAAATTAACTTTAGACTGCAAACAGTATGAAATATAAAAATATGTTACAATTTGTTGTAAATAAAACTGTCTCATTGATAGATTCTCTATGATATAGATATACCAAACAGTCTTTTTCTAGTCTAGTCTAGTATAGTCTACACATACACAGCCAATACATGAAGGGATCCTGGAAAATTGCAAACGTTTGTCATTATTAATGTTTGTGGCACATATTGAATATGACACAAGCATTAAAGTGGCCAGGCCAACTGTGCAGCGTACAAAATAAAGATGATTCAAAATTATACGGCAATCAAATTATTCATTCAATGAATAATTTAATCAACGGATTATTTTGAACCTTGAATAAGGAAGAAACGTGGACAACCGTACACAACCGTTTCAATTTGATGGGGGTTTGATAAATCGTTGGGAGTGACTTTGCTAAGAGGGTTAATGTCACTTCTTTGGTCCTAAATTCCTGGGATGGGACAGAAGTAAAATATACCAAACAAGAAGTAAGATATACCATAAAATTTAATTGTTGGTTTTTACCCATGGAGAAACACGAATGACTTATGAAAAACATATAATTTAACGAATTATTTTTTTTTTGTGGAAACACAATTCCAATTATATCGAAATTTATTTGACACATTCTTTCGTGACGTTTACAACGACTTGACGAATCTTCATTCGACAAATATGTTATAACTTTATCAAATGAACGCCTACATCAAAACTTATTAAAGATTCGGAAAGTAGACAAAATTTCACGAAAGATTCAATCAACGGTTACTGAAAATACTAGAATTTGATGTATTGACTTTTATTGAAATACGTTGAAAGTTCTTATTTGTGACGCGTTGTAACGTCACGTTACATTATCGGCCATATCTTCTTCCATTGTTTTCAGTTTATGTTAATTGAATCTTTCGTGAAATTTTATCTACTTTCTGATGTAGGCGTTTATTTGATAAAGTTCTAACATATTTGTCGAATGAAGATTCGTCAAATCGTTGTAACGTTACGAAAGAATATGTCATTTTGCAAATTTTTGGGGGATTGCTCTAACGTAAAAATTACACTGACGGAAACACAACGCGATACAGAATACAACACTTAAAATTTACCTTTTTGTCGACCAGTTTCAGTGGCAGAGTCTTATATGAACGAGATTTTTTTTTCTAATTTAGAGGAAACTGTTACAAGCAAACATTTTTGGCCTCAGCATGGGTAGCAAACTATCGCCGCTTCTGGCAGACGTATTCCTGAGTGAGCTCGAGATAGATTTTGATAAAGAAATCCCTCGAATTTGGAGATGCTAGGTGGACGACCTGGTGATCGTTAGATAACAGACAACTAACTAATGTTCGGAATTTACCGTAAACCGACGTCCATGGATGGGCACATAACCGCCTATCGTCTTTTCAACATACCAACGTTATGAATGGGTACATAACCGCATTGAATGGGTACGAAAAAAAAATTGAGAATAAATTTTTAAGAAAACACGAAAGGAAAAAGCGTGGACAGAACGCGACAACATAAGAGCCGGATAAAAAACAGGAACAAGGAATCTGCTTACCGACACTTTTAAACTTGCGTAACTTTTTTCATACACCCACATGCACAAACCTGAGTTGTTGCATTGCATCTATAGAGCGCTGACCACTCATTTCAGCGTAGTTGGTAAATCGATTGCCTTGTACTTGGGTTCGAGTCCCGACCCCGCACATACGGTTAGAAATTTTTCATTAAAGATTTTTCTAACCCGATTAGGCGAATATCCTTAAATAAAAAAAAACCCAGGGTGCTTTAATGGGTAACCCATTCTCTCTATTTTTTGTGAACTATTATGGCAAACCTAGAGGAATGTTTAAAGGAAAAAGCTGAGTTATCAGAGTGATGGTATATTCTGCATTATCCAACGTAAAAACTTATCTCGGATGTTGGAAACCATTAACAATATCCATAGAAATATCAAGTTTACACATGAAGAAGGGAAAGATAATAAATTGCCCTTTTTGGATGTGCTTGTAGGGAGAGAGGGTGAGTCCTTCATTTTCGAAATATATAAGCAACCTACATATACCGAAAGAACCATACCAAATACTTCAAGCCATTCTTATCAGCATGAAATGGCCGCTTTTCATCAAATGGTCCATAAAATACTTAGTTTACCATAAAGAGAGAAGCAATAAATAACGAAACAGAATTCATTTTTGAAATAGGCAAGCTCAACGGAAATCCATAGCAAACCATCAAATAAATAATTCATAAAAAAAAATCTAAGATGTTTAACAAGAAAAATCCCTTACAGTTTAAAAATGATAGCGGTATTTTTCAACAAAAATACGGCTTATCCAATTAGAACAAAACTTAAAAAAAGGTATGATACAGATCTAGTTTTCAATAATAGAATCTACCAGCTAAAATCAATACTAGGTTCCACAAACGATCCGATAGAAACACTGAGAAAATCGGGGGTATAAAATATATCATGTTCACATTGCGATGAAGTTTTTATTAGACAAACCAAGAGAATATTGGAAATGTGGTTCAATTGCGGAAATAGCAACTATCAACTACAAGTTAAAAAGGTCAACTTCACGCAACTAGGTACCTACACCTAAAATGCGACCCGTATGATTTACATGCAAATAAGTACGATTCTATTGCGAAATATGCATTATAACCAGTAGAATGAATATGATGTGTTATTAATTCGGGACAAAAACGCCTTATGCTACTTTTACAGCACAGAAACTTACACAATTCCATGATTAGAAATGTAATGATGAATTCAACGTTATCGGGGTATTGATATTAAAATCAACACTGCACTTATACACAAGTAAAGGACACCTTCACTCGTTTACATGTAATGTAGTATATACAGGTATGGCGAAGATTTGGTATTCGCAAGATGAATCTTACATGAGTGGTGTGAGTGATCACAGAATAAATCGACTTGCTTTCGTCAAACCGTTCGTTCCGCTCCCATTGAATCGTGTGAACGCTATGACGTCGACCCGGCGTGCTTCTGGATTGTTTACATATAAACCGTGTGTTCTGCCACACCTATATATACCTCATTGGATACAACAGTGTGACATAAGTTCGTACAAACACCAAAGCGACATATTTGTGTGGAATACAGCTTGTCGGGCAAAAGCACAGCATGCAAAGTGGACTTGCACTTTCACAAGCGAATTTATTATACTGTAGCGCAAGATGAAGAGAAAGAAAGGTTTTATTCTTGCAAAACTAAAGCATGGCGTCCGAGGCCCTTGAAGTAAATATAAACATCCGAACGAGCATCCTGCTTCTTTAAGGCACGATGAAAAGTGAGAAATGGTCGAGCTTTACCTCGGATCTACCGATTCGAACATTTAGGGACACTTTGTACCTCGAAAATACCGAATAAAATAATTGTGACCGAACCGAAGCAAAAGTTATGGCAACGGAAATGTCAACTACGTCATTTGTTTGTGCTTTTCTTCCTCATATCCTTTCGTTTTTTCACCTGCACTTGCACACTTGTATTCGCTTGACTGTAGCGTGCATTTTCATTCAATTTGTTTCATCATGGATTATGTTGTGTTGGTATAGAGGGGCAAGCACTAAAACTTGAATACGACGCAGTACCAAAAGTAGTACTTAATTAGTTACTTTAAGTACCGTAATATTTAAAAAGTACGCATCAAATCCATTGTACTTCAATTACCGAAAAGATTTTAAGTACAGCAGCTTCGTACTTTAAATACGCAAAATATTTTAATTACGGTCAATATTTACTTTAAATACTTTAAGTACTCACACATCGACGTTAATTACATTAAGTACCTTATTAAGTACAACCAGGCCCGTGCGCAGAAAGTTCTTGGTTCTGTAACGTTTATTTAAAAAAAACGCACAGAAACCCTCAAACTTTGAAGATTTTTTCAGAGGCTTAAGTCTTTTGTGAACCAAACGACTCAGCTCAACAAATTGGGTAAATGTTTGTTATCAAGAAGGAGTCACTAAAAGACACCGTTACATAGTGGTCGGAAACCCCAAAAACGTGAACTTAATCCACTAGAGGAATATATTCACAGGGTGTCTTTGGAGGAATTGTTCGTATGAATATACCGCACAATCTGATGAAAATTAAATTGAGGTATGGCTTACTATGATTGAACTAGAAAATTGTTTATACTGACAAGGAAGAAAAATGGTGTCTTCGACAAAGTTTTAGAAATGCTCGTAATGAAGACTTTTGTTGAACAACTTGAACTTGTAGGACATAAAGTTATCGATTTATAAAGTTTTTTTTTCACTGTGTCTTTTCATGCAAACCATATTGCAAATAAATGCGGAGGCATTAAATTGCAGATTGTAAGTAAAAATGCTCATTCGTTTCAAACTGATTGAAGATTTTAACATTTTTACCAGCAATTACAAAATTTTACGAAAAAGAACCGTACAATTTTTTTCGTTGATTTTTATATGGAAAAAGTAAAAAACATTACAAAGTGAGCTTACCCTATTCATATGTTTCTAGAGTGCCACGCATCAAACCTTCTTACCTGTATTATGCGTAGTCTGGACATTGAAAATTGTGCCTGCTCGTCCATTTTGGTTTGCACTCTTATACGTAGTTGAAGTTGATGTAAAAAATTTAAAATTCTTCAATAACTCTAAAACGAATGAGTATTTTTCAAGAGGTGTGCGCCGCACCATCGATTTCAGGTAACATTTTTACATGCAGTCTTCAACAATATTTTTACATGCCCTCTTCAACAATAATTTAATTTCTACATGCAGTCTTCAACAATATTATGTAGTTTTAATACGTCAACATTTGTCTGGAGCATCATTTGCACGAAAAGTCACAGTGAAAAAAGTTATATTAGAAAACTAAATTTAAGGGGATTTCCTTAGAAAACGCTTTATAAAGCGGTAACCTTAAGTCCTACAAGTTCAAGTTATTCAACAAAATTCTTCACTATGAGCATTTCTAAAACTTTGTCGAAGACACCAATTTTCTGCCTCGTCAGTATAAAAAGTTTTTTTTAGTTAGGTCGTAGTAAGCCATTCCTAATTTCAATTGTTATCAGATTGTGGGGAATATTCATACGAACAATTCCTCCAAAGACATCCTGTGAATATATTCGATGGTTTGGCCTCTAGTGAATTAAGTTCACGTTTTTGGCGTTTCCGACCACTGTGCACTGTACGACGTCTGATTTTGTTGAAATTATGAATAAAGTTGAATTTGCTTATTTTTTCTTTTATCTCATTCCATTTCACATATGATTAAAAATCCTTGAAGCATTTTTAAAGTAAATTGAAAATCCAAACTTTAAAAATAAGGTTCCATTTTTTGCGCGGTTCCGGTTTAAGCAACTGAAAAAAATAAAATTGTTGCCAAAAAGGATCCTACTGTAGTAGTCGAAATACCGGTATCTGTTGATTATTAGTGAAGTGCAACATAGTGGAGTTAAATGGTAAAAAACCTGTGTAAAATGCTGCGAAATAAAATATTATCAAGGAGAAGTATGTTATGGCATCAACATAAAACTGACCGATAAAATATACATTAGATTTATTTCATTACAAGATTAAAAATTCTAAGTTTCTATTAATAGAGTTGAGTGGAATTGTTGCACTGATTTTGACAAACAAGCACTGGTTGGAAAGGTTATGCATCTGGTAACATTTTGGCAATAATGATTTTATGCCTGGCTAAATATTTTTCAAGCCGAATCCAATAAGGCGAAGGTACTGTTTTCGATGTTTTTTTTAAATCTGGAGGTTCGATAGGTTTATAGAGGTGAAATAGAACAATGTAAACGCCTAGAAATTCGGCGATTCAACTTTCATTTGAAAAGTATGAATACAGTAGATTATTGATTTTTTTAAACACAATCCAAAACATCGACGTCATTCAGATAAGAAAATGAGAAAGTGGCAAATGATGTGAAAATCATGAAACCTCAGAAGGAAGTGTTTTTTCAGCAGCTGCGTTTTGTGGTTGCGAATGCTTCTTCGATGTCCTCGTCATCACCTGAGTGTGGAAAAGAAGCTGTGCATTCCGGCTCACGTGATTGCTTAGCTGTGGGACGACCAGGTTTGCGCTTCTGAGCATTTTTGTTGGGTTCCTGTTCCTTCTCTATTTCGATCATGTTTTTTCGTTTATCTACTCCAACAACATCTTAAATTACTATATTGTTAACTCACACAAAATATCTGACGCACTTTCATTGATGACGAGTACGTTCCTTTCACACGAGCACGTAATGTTTCTAACGGAACCTTGAATTGTTTAAAGGCTGATCGAATACTGGCTTGAAAAGATGCAATTGCGTTTGACGTTTTTTCGAACAAAATTGCGATCCATTTTCCAGTCCAAATAATTCAAATTTACATTGTAGTAGTGACGTACAGTGCTCCCAAACGACTGACCTATCGTGCCCCTAAGCGTATGTTTCATATTAATGCTCGTATTTTTTTCAAATCAAAAATATATAAAAAAAAACCCATAACTCGTGTTTAGCATTAATTTTTACCTAAGAAAAAACTCACTTGATTTTTTTACATTAGTTAAATGTACTGTACTGAGGACGAAGGACAATGCGTTTTCGCAGAACAATACGCGAAAAAATAAAAGACGCCGTAACTATTACAGCTAAACCACGGTAACAGCCGAAATGGCAGTCGCCAATACTGTTTTCTACCATATAGGGTAGACGTACCCTTATTCGTCTCATTAGTAACGATGTCACACTACTTTGCCGATAACTCGGCTTACACTGATTGGATTGCGCTTAAATAGGTATGAACATCTTTGCTTCGTTCTTAAGAAGCATCGAACCCAATCGAATCCTTGAAAAAGGTCCCAAACGGACCGAAACGTCGGATGAAGACAAAATAGTTTGTTTTTGCTTAAAAATTAGACTGCAAAGCCATACACCTAACCTTAAGAAGCAGATCAATAAAAAATCTTCATAACTCTCCGAGCTCTCGATCGAAGCAGTTCGTTTTCTGGTGCTGTGCATAAAGTGAACAAGAATAAATTGTCAGTGAAGGTCAACCATTGTTCGAGGCAGTCTTTGTTCGCCGGTGCCCAGGCTGGTGAAGTGAATACCAGAATAGCCGGAATCGCCGCTATATAAGCTAAGTATTTTTTTTTTCTTTCATTTCCCTTTCCCCGATCGGTCTCTACTTCTGCCCTTTCCCCTGAATATAAGTTTCATCTCTCGTTTACACCACGTGTTATCCTCGTGCCTAAATGGCCGAGGGCGAAGTAACATTGGATGGGAATGATATTCCCATGGATATACCGGATAAACCCGAAATTACTCCCTCCCCTGATTCCCCCAGTCCTCCCCGTATTAAAACATACCCAGCCAGTTCGACTGGACCCTGGGTGGTGTATTTCCGGCCCAACACGAAATCGCCCAATATTCTAGAAATCTCACGGGAGCTGACTGCCAACTACCCGTCCGTGGCTCAGATAACACGTGTTCGAGCTAATAAGATACGCGTTATAGTAAATGACCTCGACCAGGCAAACCAGATTGCTCGCAGCGAGCGTTTTACGAAGCAATTCAAAGTGTATGTGCCTTGTAGAGTTGTGGAGATCGATGGGGTCGTCGCCGAACCGGGTCTAAAGTGCGAAGACCTGTTGAAGTACGGGGTTGGCTGCTTTAAGGACCCTTCACTTCAAAAGGTGAAAATTCTGGAATGCAAGCAATTGTATTCCGCAAAAACTGAAGATGATAAGACAACTTATTCTCCGTCAGACTCGATTCGGGTGACTTTCTCCGGATCTGCTCTTCCCAACTATGTCCTCCTGGATAAGGTTCGCCTACCTGTTCGCCTATTTGTACCGCGGGTAATGAACTGCAGCAATTGCAAGCAACTGGGCCACACAGCCACTTATTGTGGCAATAAAAAACGGTGCGGCAAATGCGAGGGAGAGCATGAGGATGACGCTTGCGGTGGAGAAACTGAGAAGTGTATTTACTGCGGGGGCCCTCCGCATGCTCTTAAGTCATGCCCGGCGTACAAGCAGCGCGGGGATAAAATTAAGCGCTCCCTTAAGGATCGCTCGAGGCACTCTTATGCAGAAATGCTAAAGAATGCTTCGCCATCTGTCGCTTCCGAAAATTCCTTTGCTCTTTTGGCTGGCGTTGAGCAAGAATCTGACGACCCACAAGAGGGAACATCATTGGTTAACCCAGGGGAATCCAGGAAGAGGAGAAATCTAGCCTCCCCTACATTGCCTCGTAAGGGTGCCAAGGTGTCGTCCACTCAGAGTGCGCCAACCGCAATCAATAAATCCAACGGAAGTGATGCACAAAAGCCGAAGCAATTTGCTCCAGGACTTGGAAATATTAATTCTAACAAGGAGTACCCACCACTTCCAGGGACACCAAAAACCCCAAGTGTCCCCTTTTTTCAAACAGATACTCAGTCCAGTAGCGGACTAATGAAATTTTCTGACATAGTGGACTTAATTTTCACAGCTTTCAATGTTACTGATCCTCTTAAAAGCCTTCTGATACGTTTTCTCCCTATAGTGCAAACATTTTTGAAGCAGTTGACTACTAAATGGCCCCTCCTTGCAGCGATCGTATCCTTCGATGGCTAAGTCATCGAACGAGGTCACCGATTCGATCACTGTTCTACAGTGGAACAGCAGAAGTATCCTCCCGAAAATCGATTCCTTTAAATTTTTACTAAATAGTTTAAAATGTGATGCTTTCGCATTATGTGAAACTTGGTTAACTTCCGATATAAATCTCAACTTCCACGACTTTAATATAATTCGTCTGGATCGAGAAAACCCCTATGGAGGAGTACTTTTGGGGATCAAAAAGTGCTATTCTTTCAACCGAATTAACCTCCCTTCGACACCAGGCATTGAAATTGTCGCTTGTCAAGTTTTAATCAAAGGTAAAGACCTTTGCATTGCTTCCATCTACATTCCTCCTAGAGCCTCGGTAGGACACCGAACGCTTTGTAATATCACGGAATCCTTACCGGCACCGCGGCTAGTTCTGGGAGACTTTAACTCGCACGGTACGGTATGGGGCTGCCTTCATGATGATAATAGATCAACATTAATCCAAGATCTTTGCGATAATTTCAACATGACCATCTTAAACACGGGAGAAATGACGCGGATTCCTACACCACCAGCACGCGCAAGCGCGTTGGATTTATCTCTATGCTCGACTTCGCTACAGTTAGATTGCATGTGGAAGGTGATCCCTGATCCCCACGGTAGCGACCATTTGCCTATCGTGATTTCAATTGCTAACGGTTCAAGACCATCGGAAACAATCAATGTATCGTATGACCTCACACGGAACATTGATTGGAAGAGTTACGCGACCGCGATATCCGTTAAAATCGAATCCACTCAAGAACTTCCTCCGGAGGAAGAGTACAGGTTTTTGGCTGGCTTGATTCTCGACAGTGCGAATCAAGCTCAGACTAAACCAGTACCCAGCGCGAATACCCATGTACGGTCTCCCACCCTGTGGTGGGATAAAGAGTGCTCAGAGCTGTACGCGGAAAAGTCCACTGCATATAAGGCCTTCCGGGAAGACGGGTTACCCGCTAGCTATCTACAGTACGCGTCGTTAGAAAGGCGAATGAAGAGTCTAATGAAAGCCAAAAAACGTAGTTATTGGCGCCGGTTCGTCGACGGGTTAACGAGAGAAACAGCGATGAGCACTCTTTGGGGTACGGCTCGACGTATGCGTAACCGTAATAGTACCAACGAGAACGTGGAATATTCAAACCGTTGGATATTTGCTTTCGCCAAGAAGATCTGTCCGGACTCTGTCCCGGTACAGAAAACGTACCGCGCCGCGTCTCCTCACGATACCGCGAACGAAACACCGTTTTCGATGGTGGAGTTTTCACTTGCTCTCTTATCATGCAACAATAACTCCCCAGGGTTAGACAGAATCAAATTCAACTTGCTGAAGAATCTACCTGACACTGCAAAAAGGCGCTTGTTGAATTTATTTAACAAGTTTCTTGAGGGTAACATTGTCCCTCATGACTGGAGGCAAGTGAAGGTCATCGCCATCCAAAAACCAGGAAAACCAGCCTCCGACCACAACTCATATCGGCCGATTGCAATGCTGTCCTGTATTCGGAAGTTGTTCGAGAAAATGATCTTGTTTCGCCTCGACAATTGGGTTGAAGCAAATGGCTTACTGTCAGATACACAATTTGGCTTCCGCAAAGGCAAAGGGACGAACGATTGCCTTGCGTTGCTTTCTACAGAAATCCAAATGGCCTATGCTAACAAAGAGCAGATGGCATCAGTCTTCTTGGATATTAAGGGGGCTTTTGACTCAGTTTCTATCAACATTCTGTCAGAGAAGCTGCACCAGCATGGTCTTTCGCCAATTTTAAATAACTTTTTGCTAAACCTGTTGTCTGAAAAGCACATGCACTTTTCGCATGGCGATTTAACAACATCGCGATTTAGCTACATGGGTCTTCCCCAGGGCTCATGTCTAAGTCCCCTGCTCTACAATTTCTACGTGAATGACATTGACGATTGTCTTGCCAATTCATGCACGCTAAGGCAACTTGCAGACGACGGCGTGGTCTCTGTTACAGGGCCCAAAGCTGCCGACTTGCAAGGACCATTACAAAATACCTTGGACAATTTGTCTGCTTGGGCTTTTCAGCTGGGTATTGAGTTCTCCACGGAGAAAACTGAGTTGGTTGTTTTTTCTAGGAAGCGTGAGCCGGCGCAACTCCAGCTTCTATTAATGGGTGCAACGATCAACCAGGTTTTCACATTTAAATATCTCGGGGTCTGGTTCGACTCTAAAGGTACCTGGGGATGTCACATTAGGTATCTGAAACAGAAATGCCAACAAAGGATCAATTTTCTCCGAACAATAACTGGAACATGGTGGGGTGCTCACCCAGGAGACCTGATCAGGTTATACCAAACAACGATATTGTCGGTGATGGAGTACGGGTGTTTCTGTTTCCGCTCCGCTGCGAACATACACTTCATCAAACTGGAGAGAATCCAGTATCGTTGCTTGCGCGTTGCCTTGGGTTGCATGCACTCGACCCATACGATGAGTCTCGAAGTGCTGACGGGCGTTCTTCCGCTAAAAAATCGATTTTGGGAACTCTCATATCGATTGCTCATCCGATGCGACATTCTGAACCCGTTGGTGATTGAAAACTTCGAGAGGCTCGTCGAGCTTAATTCTCAAACCCGATTTATGGCCTTGTACTTCGACTACATGGCACAGAGCATTAATCCTTCTTCATATACTCCCAGCCGTGTTCGTTTCCTAGATACTTCTGATTCTACTGTATTCTTCGACACATCCATGAAGGAAGAGATTCGTGGAATCCCGGACCATATACGCCCTCAAGTGATCCCCAATATATTTTATAATAAATTCCGAGAAGTCGACTGTGACAAAATGTTCTACACTGACGGATCAAATCTCGATGGGTCCACTGGCTTCGGTATCTTCAACAATACTATCACCGCTTCATTCAAGCTCAATGATCCCGCTTCAGTTTACGTCGCAGAGTTAGCTGCAATTCAGTACACCCTTGGGATCATCGACACTCTGCCCACAGATCACTACTTCATCATTTCGGACAGCCTCAGCTCCATCGAGGCTCTTCGTGCGATGAAGCCCAAAAAGCAATTCCCATATTTCCTGGGGAAGATACGGGAGTCCTTGTGTACGTTATCTGAAAAATCTTATCAAATTACCTTTGTTTGGGTCCCCTCTCATTGCTCTATTTCGGGCAATGAAAAGGCCGACTCATTAGCAAAGGTGGGCGCATTAAATGGTGACATATACGAAAGACCAATCTGCTTCAACGAATTTTTTAGTATTTGTCGTCAGAGGACACTCAACAGTTGGCAAACCTCGTGGAGCAATGGTGAACTTGGACGATGGCTACATTCCATTATCCCAAAGGTATCAACGAAGGCTTGGTTCAGGGGGATGGATGTGGGTCGGGATTTTATTCGTGTAATGTCCCGACTTATGTCCAACCACTACACCTTGGATGCGCATCTGCGGCGTATTGGGCTTGCGGAGAGTAGTCTGTGCGCTTGTGACGAGGGCTATCACGACATCGAGCACGTTGTCTGGGTATGCGCCGGGTACTTGGACGCCAGGTCTCAGTTAAAGGATTCCCTTCGGGCCCGAGGTAGACCACCCAATGTCCCAGTCCGAGATATACTGGCAAATCGTGATTTCCCCTATATGTCCCTTATTTATACTTTCATAAAAACGACAAATATCCCAATTTAGCCCCTCTCTTTTTATTTCTCGTTTTAGAAGCTTTCTCTTGCCTTGTGGGACCGATCAGCTCCAGACTGCAACTATGTAACCGCCGTCGCACTTACCACTACGGAAACTGAAGCGAGAGCGACTCAAGGTCCGATGACTTTTGAAGGATTCCCCGCGGGTCCGAAGAATACCATCCGCCAATCCGACCTGCTAAACTGAGGCGGTAATCTTTCGCTGATCTCCCGTTTGAGCGAAAGTTGCAAGTTTTGCTCTTCTCTCCCGGTCACCATCTACGCTTTCTCTCCCCTGTCCTTGATACAACTGCTTCTACAGCCCCCCTCTGAATATCTTGACCAAGCATAAGTCTCCGCTAAAAAAGATCAAATTTGTATTCTGTATTCCTAGTTTTAAGATAGTTGTAATTTTACCTCTTTGTTAAAACTATTGTCCCCCATCTTGTAAATAGAATTGTATCCCTAGTCTTAAAACACATGCGAATTTTCTCATAAATATTTGTTCCCCCTTTTGTGTACCAAACTATATTGTTAGTTTTAAGATAAGTGTAAATATTTCCTAAAAATTATTACTATTGAATTCCTTGTTTTAAAATTTTTTCATAAAAAAAATCTTTCGCCCCCTCTCTTGTATATAGAATCTTATTTCTAGTCTTAAGATAGCTGTAAAATTTTTCTTTTTTAAAAAAATATTTCAACATTGTAACCTCCTAGTTTTAAAATATACAAAATGTAAAAACAAAAGAATTTGGCACCGCCAAGCTAACGCATTTGTGCCTATCAAATAAACGAAATGAATAAAAAAAAAAAAATAAAAAATCTGGCTTGGAAAATGTAAAATACTCGCGTTAGAGCGAAGCGAAAAGTTGAGTACAACGCACCCTTATTCATCCTACCATTTGAGCTAATGCATTGAATATTTAGAGATAGCAGACACTGCTCTAACTAATGTGTTCAAATGGGTAAGCTGAATACAGGTGCTAAGATGAATTAGGGCACAGTAATAATTTTGCGCAACACGAGTGACCTATGCAATAACAGCAAGCATAATGCCATATTCATATTGATCCCCCATACCTATTTGACCCCATTCTATTCTACCTCATGATTTAAGTATTCCCGACCATATAAAATCTCCATTCCCTTCGCTTTCTCCGTTGAGAGTTTACTGTATTTTTAATATCACATTAAATCAAAAAATACTTTAATCGAACCAACTCTTAGATACTGTGTCATTTTCAGCTTTATCGGACTAATGAAGTGGTTTTGTTATTTCTAATAATACGTTTTGATTGCAGTACAGTGAAAGTACATATTCGTTAAAAGCAGACAGCCCCATTCTCGAACCCCGATCGAGCAATTAGCAAGCCGCTATATATTAGAAGCCAAGACAAGATTGAGACATTTTTCGTCCCACAACGAAGCAGTTGATGTTGTTTCACGTCGTTCACTTGCATAACTGGTTCATAAATTCAGTTGTTGTGACTTTCACACAAGCAAAATATGCCATAACAGCGTAAATCAATGCCCGTAGGTACCTTGTTGTGTCAAAACTACAGTCATTCCAGGTGATTTGTTTGAAGAAAGCACACAATCTATTCACAGCAGCTCGAACGAATCGATCGGACGGGGTTCGGAACGGCGGGTGAGAGTCTCACACCAGCTGTGCATAGGGTTGATTGGTCTAGGATTATTCCACCCTCTCCGCCGGTGGGTTTCTATCAAGATATACCAAAACGTCAAGCACTGCACTATATCAATCAGAAATTCAACTTGATTAGGCTTGTTGTTAGGTTGTAGTGTGGTGGTTTCCCGATCTGAATGATGAATGAAAATACCTCAGAACGCAATTTTCGTCGTAAACTGTATTATAAATGTGGTCTTGTTAGTAGTTACAATAGAAGAAAGTCATAACAAGTAACAAATCGAGATATATGTAGTTTTGAAATCGGCTATGTGCATATATTTCTCGAGTGAAATTTATTTAACAACTTGAATTCATTTATTTGCGTTGGAAAGCATACTCTGAATCTGAACTTGGATTAATCAATTCTATGTATTTGATCTAATATCTGATGACGTTCTTCGGCACTTTTTTTGTTTTTTACTTTTAAAAGTTGATTACTTCTTAAAAGTTGATCATTTTACAGTTAAAAGCTACCGATGTTAGCATACGTTTAAAACGTTTGCTTCTGGAGATCAGACCAACCTATTCGATTGGTAGGTACCCTCTGAAACAGGATTCAAGCCGACCATGCATGTAAGACGCCGCTTTTTACCGTAAACCAATCGAGATTTTCATCTACATATGATTACTTTATTGCCCACGAGTTGAATGATTAATCGCGTGGCCGCAAATGATGGTTTCGGCTTGCGAAAACAAATAAATCCTTCAGATGTGCACTTTCTACGCAGGAATCTATTGAATTGCAGGCAACCGGCGAAATCACACTAACATGCCATTGTTCGGTGCCACCGCCGGAGGACTCGCTGGGGTCTTATCCGAAAATCATAATGTATGAATGCCACCATCATCGACGTCGTCGTCGTCGTTGGCGCGGTGGTTTTCAAAAGTTCCGCAACCAGTTTGCATGCGTCGGGCAGTGGCACAATGACGATATGGTAAAAGAAAAAAAAATCGGTATGAATTTCCTGATTCGGTAGAAAGAAAGCATCTCGACCTTATCCACCCGGGCCTCGAATGTTGGCGTAAAGCGGGATGGGAGAAACAAGCGGAGAAATTACGTTAATTTATACCAACATTGACAATGAATTCTTCTCGTCAGCCAGTCACTACCGGTGTCGTGTTGTTGTGGTTTCGTTAAATTCGAAATGCGCAATGGGATAATGCGTACCGTATCGGGATGTAGTTTTGATCAGCTCAGCAGCACAACTGGAATTGGGTTTGGGTAGGAATAGGGATAGGGAGTGGGAGTGGGATTGGGATTGGGATTGGGATTGGGATTGGGATTGGGGTTGGGATTGGGATTGCACAGTGGTCGGGAACGCCAAAAACGTGAACTTAATTCACTAGAGGCCAAACCAATATATTCACATGGTGTCTTTGGAGGAATTGTTCGTATGAATATTCCCCACAATCTGATAACAATTGAAATTAGACATGGCTTACTATGATCGAACTGAAAAAATTAACTTTTTATTCTGACGAGGTAAAAAATTGGTGTCTTGGACAAAGTTTTAGAAATGCTCATAGTGAAGAATTTTGTTGAAGTACTTGAGCTTGTAGGACTAAAGGTTATCGATTTATAAGGCGTTTTCTACGGCAACCCCCTTAAATCTAGTTTTTTAAATAACTTTTTTCATTGTAACTTTTCGTGCAAACTGTGTTCTAGACAAATGTGTAGATATCAAAACTACATAATATTGCCGACGACTGCATGTAAAAATACTCATTCGCTTAAAAGTTATTGAAGGCTTTTACATTTTTTTACACCAACTTCAACTATGTATAAGAAAGAAAGGTGCAAACCAAAATGCACGAACAGGCACTTTTTTCACTATCTAATCTATGCACAATAAAGCTAAGAAGGTTTGGTGCGTGGCACTCTAGAACCCTATAAATAGGGTAAGTTTACTTCATCATGTTTTTTGACCTTTTCCATTCAAAAATAAGAAAAAAAAAATTTTCTATTTTTTCCGTAAAATTTAGTAATTTATGGTATGACATCCTTTTGTAAGCATTAAATTCATTATGACATGTCTAACTGGGTATATATCAGTTTAGGATCTCCAATGATATTAAAAACTTCATATTTTTGCCTGACGTTTCGACCATTTTTGATGGCTTTTACGAGGGAAATTTAACTGAATCGGTTTTTGTCGTAATCATTGATTGCCAACGGCCGAATTTTGGGTGGTTTTGTAAGGATTTTTGTGGCTGAATGATGAATGGAAGCTCAGGATTTACAAGATTCGCATTTAGCGTTTAATTTGTTTATTTGTCAATAAATTGTTCAATAAATTGTCGAAATAAAAAAGGAAAAAAGAAAAAGGAACTGGTGGGAACCCATCGGAAGTTGTGGGCAGTCGCTGTAGGCAAAGCCACCGACTTACACACAGTAGCAAACCCGCTACCCCTGCACGAGCAATGGCAATACTCTAATAAATATCTACCCCGGCATTCAGACGGCAAACAAAGATAAACAGCAGCATACCATTGATGATACTCGTCGGCAGGTTTCCAGTGGTGATCTTACGTGGCTTTGTCGGTTCTCACGGTAAAGAGGGATAAGTCTGTCTTTGCCAGGAGACATGTTGGTAGACTGGAGTGATTCGTAGTTATACTGCCTAGTCCGGTAAAATACAGTTTGTTTTAATTTTCACCGAAAAAATCGATGACAGTCCATTCCATATACTGGCTAGGCTCGACTTCAGCCAGCTGAAGACAAAAGATTACCCCGTAACATTTTAGTCCTGTTTCTAATGACCCAACCACTTCTAGTATTCCGATCTGTATATTTCACATCCTTGCTCTCACTTGAGTACTATGGCTCTAAATTTTCATACTTTTCCCTACTCATCTCTAGCTATCTGAATGTCGTTAAAAAGTAAATAATTAAAAAGAAAATTCGTAGTCTGGTGCTCCTTTTGTCATAAACCTCGAGGAAATTCAGCATTCATCGTAACTTTTGCTGGAAAAAATTATATATGCAGCCTCGTATGATTCTTCAGTCCGAAAAAATAAGCTTGGGATGGACCACCTAGCAACTCATACTAAGGGCTGTGATGAGGAAGCCCACATTCGCCAAAGCAAATATTCAGTTTTTCTAAGATATATGAAATTTTCATTTCCCATTAAATTTTTAATAATGTAGGGGACGGTGGGGAGTTGTGAACATAGTTTTGTTTTCGGAGCATAACTACCATAAATATTGGTCGATTTTCAATGTTAGATCTGGTATTTGTTAAGGACACCTTAATACATCCGTAGGCTGAAGTAATTCAAAAAAAATCACTGTCTTGTTTGAGATATGACAGAATGCGTGAAATGCATTTTTTAGTTTGGTGGGGAGTTGTGAACCATCGCAAATAGTAGAAGGGATGAAATATTTTTGTGATTTATTTTTATTAAGGCTATAGAAGATAAATTTTAAGATATTTCTAAACTTAAGATGAGATGGAAAAGTGATCTGATTAGCAATGAGTCGGCGACAACATGATTCGCGCCAAGCCGCTTGAATTCGCGGCTGTGGCACGGGGAAACTAAAATTGTGGCAGAATCCTGTTCTTCTCATGAAATTGAACATTTTTATATCATAATATGGGTCATCCCTGATTTTCGAATTAAGATACTGTTATACTTAAAAAATACTATAACCCACTGAAATGTACGGTTCACAACTCTCCACTAAGGATGGTTCAGAACTCCCCACTTTACATATCTTCTCCATCGACACATTAAAGGTTCTTCCAATTTTTTTTGTTGATGAAAGCCAATTACCCAAGGAATGTTTTGCACTAATTTACTTTGAAATGAGTTAAATAACGGGACTCCACATACCACAAATGAAATCGAGTAAAAAAACTTTTTGGTTGGAATATTTAGTCGCTAGTTACCTAAACATAAAGAACATGAGTTAATGCAACATCTGCTAATGCGAAAGTGACGTTATGACACTAGAAAAATTTAACAGTACACAGAAAAAAATATTTTGCGATTTTAAGTTTATTTTCATGCACATATTTGGAGCATGAATATAAATGTAAAATTAAGTTCCATCACAAATACACACGACTTGTCGTGCTTTCTTCAACGAATTTTATTATAATTTTACACGTGAATTGAAAATTACAGTTTCTTTAAACGGAAAACCAATGCACTTCAATGTATTTTTACTCGAATACTGCTGTAAAATGAATGACATGTAATATTACACGAATGAAAGTGTAAAATTGTATGCTGTTTGATGCTCGAATTGATTTTAACGTAATTTTAAATCAAATTTTTGATTAAACCGTTGTATGTTTACATTCGTATTGATTTACATGTCGTTTAAATTTCATTATTTTTTGGTGTGTAGGTACCATATTTTTATTATCTTTAGCTTGGCGGGAATTGACTTCATTACATAAAAACAAATAAAAACTGAAACTTCTCTAGCATAACTCGATCCTTTCGCTCACCACAATCTACAACAAAAAAATCCCGCCTCCCAGTAGGCTCAAATCAAGTTGAGTCCGGCCGTGTTTTAGAAATACCTACAGAAGCATGTTGTCAGATGTATTGGTGATGAAAAACGCATCACGAATATTCCAAATATAAAATGTATGTGTCAATAGGTTCATTACCATACTCACAGATAATCAGACTGGATAAACTGTGGAAACATAATTTATGTCCTGTAACGCTTAAGACGACGTTGCTTGAATTTTAAACTAAAAATACACCCTCGGTAAAGCGGCTGGGGAGAATAAGTTCTAGTTGAAAATTTTACGTTTTTTGGTGCAAAGTTATCAAAATAGTGAATCTAAAACTGAACCACTTCAGAACTTGCATTAGGTTGTTATTTGACTTGACATAAGTTTCCACAACCTATCGAACCTGTTTGTGTATGCTGAATACTCTTCATATATTCAAAACGCTGTTCTAAATGTATTTCAAATGAAGCAGCAACGAGAACGGCACCATATACCAGTTTTGAAGTTCGAAACAAAACTGTTCGTAATATTAAATCAAAGCGCTCTGCTGGGGATATGATTGTTTTCGCTCCAATTATAATTTCTTTATTAAATACTACGCTGATTAACATGCACTATGGTATTTGGTTTTTATAAAATCCTAACACCTGAAAACCTGTGATAACAATAAAAATCAATCACTGCTTCTCTTGGTCAGATTGTATTACTAAGAATCGGTATAGATTAACTTCACAACATTTTAGAAACAAATCAAAATTGAAACTGCTCTAACATAACTTAATCTCATCGCCCACCAAAATCTACAACCAATCCATGCCTCTCAGTAGGCGCAAATCAAGTTGAGTTCGCCCGTATTTTAGAAATACCTACAGAAGCATGTTACCATGCATTGGTGATGAAAAACGCATAACTTTCCATCCACATTGTTAATCACTGTGTGTACACGACTCGAACATATCGCCTTTCCATTTTCGTGTATGTAAAATCTCTACTCGCACAGCATACGATAAACTTTGCACACAGTAATTTAAGGAAGCGGCTGCAAGTTGTACACGGATTAACTGTGTGCGGATTGCAGAAATACCATAGTGCCAACCGCTTATTGTACTGTCCGGACGATACAGTCATAATGTTGCTCGTTTGGAATGCAAGCATCGACTGACTCAAACAGGCACGTGGCACCTCTGTTTATCATCTCGTGATATTTGATTAAGTCTCCAGGTCCTCCTTTTTGGCGGCTTTGCCTGGAATGGACTGACTCATGGCATGGATGTCTTCACGTTTGCGATATCTATTCATTTTTACGGGTTTTTTTAATAGCGGGCTATTAAAAGACATAAAGCAATAATTTTAGTAGTTTCAATTAATTCCAAATTTTTTGGCAATAAAAAGATGAAAATCCATCCATCAATAATCGAGATATTAGCCTTCAAAATAGTAACTCAAAAACGTGACATCATTTGGTTTAAGATTTTAAAATGACACCTCGCCCCAGATAGTGCTGAGAGACATTTTTAATGTCAAAAATACGTATATGAAAGGTCCCATAATTTTCAAATGGACGCATCGTACTAAAGTGCTTTAAACATTGTTAGTTTGTGATAGATGGGTCTTTCGATCGCGCATCACCAAAGTTTCCACAGGCCGCCTCAGGTAGAAACCTTGTCATGGCATTATGTACGTTCCCGGCATGCTTCGCGTTGCATTGTACATTTGTAAAGGTGTCGAGTACGCATTTCACGGCTTGATCTGTAGGGGCATAGCCAGCGAATCGTGAGTTATCAATCCACAACAGAAAACGGTGAAAAACGAAAATTTTTGGTCCAAATTGTTAAACTCACATTTTAGTTCGCCATATTGGAAACGCCGTTTTTATTTTTTTGATATTGCCGCCATTTTAAATTGGCCATTTCGAATTCCTGAAAACTGACTTCAGATTCGTAATCAGCGATGTCTAAAACCCATAATTCCATGTAACTGTTACAAAATATTGGCATTCTACCACGACATTGAATGTGTTCTCAAAACTTTAAACGGTTTATCTCAAAACATGATTATTTAAAACTGCGTATAATCTCATATGGAAGCGGTTAAATTTAAACGCTCCATTTTTTGACCTCTCGAAAAAAAAACCTTTTTCATTGGAGGAATGACCTATAAAATCTACAAATTCCTTGTATTCACTATTTTAAGTGAATCCTTAAAGTAGAAAAAGGGCTAAAAAATCGATCTGAATGTTTGAGATCGCACCATTATGTCAAATTTGAAGTATTTTTCCGTTTCTAGGTCATTTCTTCAATAAATTTAGTTTAGTTTAGAGTCTTTTTATTAGTTTTGTGTTTCAGATCGATCCTGAGGCAGTAGGGTGTACGCAGTTTTGAAACTCCACGCACACCTAACCTTAGACGGAACGTCACCACAGGCGCCATTTTGTTTTTTCATCTTGAAAAAAATTCTAAATGAAGATGGAAATATATTCTTTTTGAATCCTAAAACTGCTTCTTTCTATGTTTATTTTTTGGCCCACAACAAATTTCCAAATTTTGCCTACTTTTTGGTTATTTGAATGAGAACCTCCCCTTAACACTAAACATTTTATATTTTTTAGTATTATTTAGTTAAAGTTAGTTCTTACACTATATTGATATAACCGTACCATTAAAGCACATATTTTTGCTCCAATAAAGGTTTGTTCTAGGTACATGAAACATTAGCATTGTTTTCTCACTTCGAGCTGAAGGTTACTTAGGACCTTTTAAATAAGTATTCTTGAGAACATTGTTTGCATTGCATGGAACTGTTTAACCTAACTTTGCTCACAATTCAGAGAACTTGTTTATTTGGACTCAGAATTTTTTTGATTTCATTCGGTGCGAGAAACTTGTTACGCCTTGCTTATAAATTCTAACACCATGTAAACGAGGTTGCTGAACTGTCACTTTTTCGAGCATTTTTACTCATATGACGTCATCTTGCATTGCATTTACTCATATGACGTCATCTTCCATTGCATCTCACTGCGAACATTTATTTTTTGTGGATAATGGTTATCTTTTCGGAATAGATTTCCTAGATCGCCATGATTGAATTAGCACAACAAAATTCTATAAGACTAAGTTTTACAGTAGTGCTAGATTTGAAAAACAGCAATGTTCGTCCTTGATTCACTTTCATTGTACGAACTCAGAAAACGTTATGTTTCTATGAAAATCAACTTTTTACGTGTCAGTTCCAGGCAGTCGGATGTAACCTGCAGATCTTGAACCCCAATAAATAACTTGTAGATAGCGTAGTACTTCAAAGACACCGTATTCTACGGTAACGCGTTCACACTCCCACTGACCAGGTGGCAAGATTTGCCCCTTTTTGACGTCGGCAACAGCGAGGTAAGCAAATGCCGTAATGCTGTGAGATAAACATAATTCTTCGATTGAAATGCATAACTTACAACTGCAAACGTAAAAAACCCCATTGAGGAAAATAGCAAACGAAAGGTTTCGTATTGTGGTTGGAGGATTTACATGCACTGTGAAAATCGATGTATTTTTCAGTATGCCAATTTAACTTTATACATATATTGATACTTTAAACACCAAAATGTAACTGTTACAAAACCGTCTACCTTCGACTCAGAAATCTGACTGGTGGTAGTAGATTTGAACTAGTGATTATTTTTGTGTGTTATATAGAATAGTTTTTAACAAGTGGAATCCATGTTACTTCAGTCATATGTTCTAAAGTGAATGCGTCGGTGGTTGAGTGGTAAGCGAGAATGCTTCTCACTCTGGGTTCAACCCCAGCCAATCTCTGGTCACGTATCCCTCGGAAGGAGTAATATCGTCAGTCCCGGTTCATGTGTTGATAATCCGATATCCATTGTCTAGATGGAAGATGGAAAGCGACGGAAAATAAAAATAAGTAAAAAAAAATAGATTTCTCAAATTAAAAGTCCAGCACAATTCTCTCGGTGCACGCTGACTATGCCACTCACCGGCTGGGCCCCCTTGTGACGACGATTTGATTTGGCGAAGAAAGGCATCAGGCACCAGATCTCTACCTCGTGGACAAATTCATTGCACTGACTCTGATGGTCGGTCAATTGTCGTCCGTTGCAGTTCTGGTCCGTTTGGTGGTCCCGGGTGATTTCGCTTTGCATGCTGTTTGGCAGACCTTGCATGCGGCAATAGTAGTAGTAGTAGTAGTAGTAGTAGTAGTAGTAGTAGTAGTAGGAAACCGCTAATCACCATCGCCGCCGAACGAGGTGCACAGAATTGATTGGCTTTTCATTCGCTGGCCAATTGTATGAAAATTTGATTTGATCCGGGAGTTTATTAACCACATGCTCATAATGGTAGACAGGGGGAAACGAATTTACCGACGTCGCCTTTGCGGTATCGATGGGAACACTGGCTACGCGAAAAAACGTGTTTTTGTTCACCAATGGTCCTGGTGGCCGTGCGGTGATTTAAAGAGTGGCGAAATGTTGATTGTGTGGTGATTGGATTTATTGTTTGTTTGTTTTGCGCAGGTCTTGTTTCTTTTTTGAGCCTAAATGGAATCATTAGCGCAAGGCTGTTCACTTTTTGCGAGTCTGTGGATGGCTGAGTGATTTCATATCTACTGTCGGTTAGATTTTTTATGGTGATTTTCGAAGTGATTTGGAACTTTTACTAACGCATAATGTTTGTGATACCAAATGAAAGTGTTTTAATGAGCAAGTTTGGAGCAACACCGGAAAATATTTTTATTTTGAAAAAGCTAATAACCATAAAAACCCTTTTTAATCCAGCTAGTGATGTAATTTTGCCTTTCTCATTTGTTAACATTAGGATTCCATGATGTATTACATCCATTTCAAATATTTTATCGTTACTACACTGGTCACATAAGTGGATTGTAGCAATAACCGCATTAATGAAAACCATGGATTTAACTTATTTTTTTCCACTAATTGCCATGCTGTGATTCCTTATTTCCTCTCACCCATTTGCAGGGCCTTCTTAAGACCACTCGGAGCCCCTGGGCAATATTGAACCAAGGGGCCTCTATATTTGCACAGACGCAAGCAGCTCAAGAGTAATATTCAAATATATGATTAAGTATGATGTCACAGAGATGAGATCAGCATATTGCGTTTTACTTTAAGGGTTTCGAAATGGGATATTTTGTAATACACCGAGAACCCGTTTTTATCAGCCTCTTTGGTGTATCTTTGGTTGACAAAATTGGGGCAATGACAAAATATATTTATTTATTTTCTTTTATAAACCAAAGCTGTTGAAATATTCAACATTAGTCTGTATGCATAGCCTCATGATCCTGGCTGGTTGACGGAATCGGGTCGAAAAGCTGACAAAATTAGGGACTGATAAAAACAGGTTTTCATTGTACAGGTATACCTGGATAGTACGTACACCTTCGCTTCGTTTAGTGTACGTACTATCGAAACGTACGTACTATCGAATCACAAAAATAAATTTCAAAATATTACTTTTTATTTTTGAAATTGCATGAAAACTTTTAAAAATAAGATTTATCACTGAATTAATTCCCATATTAGTGATAAATTATTCAATCACTGTGTACTTGGTTTTAGAAAAACTGTTTGCTACAACCAGAATGGTTGAAAATGGCATGTAAAAGCATTTCCTCGGACTTATTCAGTTCTTTGACTACGTACGATTTGTCTGAATTTCGCATAAAATATTCTGAATTTGTAATAAAAAACCGAAAGAAATAAGATGCCTCTGAATATTGTAGGATATTCGAGAGTTATTGATAAATTCTTTGAATTTGGTAGCATTTCCGCGAGCGCGATGCCATTAACAACAGATTGATTTTCTATTCCTTTATTTTTTTGGTCGCAAAACGGATTTTTGAATAGGGTGAAGTGCCTATTTTCACCATACTAAGGAGGGCGCCTCACTGATTCATTAATTACTCGGAATACAAACAATGGAATGCGTACAAATTGGCATCAACAGCTTTGCTTCGTTGTTAAGTACCAAGATAATAACATACATGTGCTGAACACAGTGAATTTCTCGTGTTTGAGCGCAACGAAAACACGAATCGAGTGCCCCTAGTGTTGCGCTACCATATTACTCAATGCGTTAAACAAAGATGGCAGACACTGCTCAAACCAACCTGTTCAAATGGGTAGCGTGATAATAGAAACATAGCGATAATGGACTCATCACCCTATATTTGCAATGGCGATTAAATTTTAAATATATTTTATGACAACATATGAGTTTAAAGATATATAAAGCATAGTTCCCTGTCATACCTTAATCCTTGAACCATGCCAATATGTTGAATACTTCCTTTAATTGCTCGCACAAGTTTCACAAAAGAAGTATAGAGGGAAAAAGGCTCATATAGCTGTGTTTGTCCAGATCTGTAAGTCATATTAGTCTCCATCAAATTCGCTGGGCGTACTTGATCCGTATCTTACCCATTCCATTCAAAACTTAGTATCTCCTAGAATGTAATGAATTCAGCACTCACATTTTATGTGCATAATATTTGAAAATCAATTAGCAAAAATCGTGTTATCATTGCTCTAGATAGCACACCTTAAAAGTTACTAAAATCATTTTTGATCTTCAGAAAAAATTCTTTGAATTTTACCTGTTCCTTCAAAGTTAGTAATACTTCTCTGATACTTGTGAGACACCGTACATAAAGCATGCAAAAATTTTTGGTCAAACTTTTATAATTTTGTGAAGTTAACTGTGAGTTTTAGAAATTTACTTGAGGTTCGTTGTAATTTATTAGTTTGAAGTAATATTGTAAAGCTTGAAGACACCCCTTGATGTTTGAATTTTTTTCCATAAATCCTTTAAATACTCTTGAAATTTCCAAAAGTTTTAAGGATTTCGATCAAGATCGTAAAATTTTTTGAAGTTCGCAGAATTACCCCGAGTTGGGTAAAAGATGAGTGAATATCATGAACACTCTGCTGTTTATGTAAAATGTTTGAGTACATGAAAATTCTCTGAAGTTTGAAGTATTTTCCTAAATTTTATACAACCGGCGAATTGTCATCCTTAAAGCTCATTGAGATTCTCTGATGTTTGACAAAAAAACTATGAATGATAGGAATATCGTACAAATTGTCTGTAGTTCTTAGGATTTCCTTGTAAGTTAGCAAGCTCCCAAAAATTTATAAGACTTTCAAGATACTTGTAGAACGTCCATAAAGCTCGTAGGATTCTTTTCATACTAGGTAGAATTTCATGATGCATTTATGGTTTACTTAAACTTTGGAATGCTTTGCTGGAGTTTGCAGAACTACTCTGAGTAGCACAGAATCCTTGACATAACCTCTCTAAAGTATGCAGAAGTAACATGGAACTCGTGAAACTTCTATAAAATATGTCGCATTTTGTTGAAGTTAACAAAATCAAACGAAAAAAAAATTGTTGGTAGGTGTACGTACTATCGAGGTAAAATGTACGTACTATCGAGGGTAAGTACTATCGAGGTATACCTGTAGTAATGAAAAGGATAAAATCTATGAAAGTCAGAAATCTGTGCTGAGTTTTCTCTAATAGCATTGAATGAGTAGTTAGCAGTATACTGACAGAATTGACAATAGTAATTTGACCTCCGTAGTTCTATTGCGATGTTTGATGATGGAAAGTTTCTTGGCCATTGGGGGCGGGCATAGCGTAGTTGGTAAATCGATTGTCTTGTATGCAACGCACCTGGGTTCGATTCCCAATACCGCACATAGAGTTAGAGCTATTTCTAAAGAAATTTTTCTAACCTGAAAACAGAATGACTCTAAGATTAAAACCTATTTCATTGACAAATAACTTGGAATTCAAAGCAATTACTTATACTTTTTATACACCAATCGATTGTAATTGGATTTCGGTTACAATTTCTGAACGATGAATTTTTATATTTTCTCAAAAAACAGGCAAAAATACGTAGAAGTACATATATTTAATTTGGTTGGTAAATAACTTCGAATTCAAAGCGTTGACGTATACCTTTTTATGTACCAATCGATTGTAATTGATTTCAGCAAACAATTCCTTTAAGAACAAATACTAAAAGTTTCTCCGAAAATAGACTATATGAAATTTCTGTAGTTCTGCGTATTTTGTCTATTTTGTGAGAAAATATAAAAATTCTAAGTTTAGTTATTGTAGTCGGAATCAATTACAATCGATTGGTATATGTAAAGATTTAGGTCATCGCTTGGTATTCGACGATATTTACCAACTGAATTAAATTTCTGTACTTCTACATATTTTTGTTTATTTTTTGAGAAAATATAAGAATTTGTTCTTTAAGAAATTGTAACCGAAATCAATTACGATCGATTGGTACATAAAAAGGTTTAGCTCATCCCGTTGAATTCCACGATATTTACCAACTAAATGAAATTTCTGTACTTCTACGTATTCTTGTCTATTTTTTTGAGAAAATATAAAAAGTTATCTTTCAGAAATTGTAGCCGAAATTCAATTACAATCGATTGGTATATAAAGAACTATAAGTCATCGCTTTGAATTTCAAGTTATTTGCCAACGAAATGAAATTTCTGTAGTTCTACGCACTTTTGTCTATTTTTTGAGAAAATATAGGAATTTGTTCTTTAAAAAATTGTAGCTGCCATCAGTTACCATTACGAATATTTTAAAAAATTCTGAAATTCTTCGTATTTACTGAACTTTTTCTACTGCACCCCATTATTTTGTAGCTTGCATACAGTATTGAGTTTGTCCACGCTTGTGCGAACATTTTGATATAATTGTAACCATATGTGATATGAAGAAATATTGAATAAACCTGTTACATTTCAAACCGTAAAACTAAACCAGGTGAATAAAACTGTAACCAACCTTGTGCCGCGTGCATTGTGAAAACCATACCGCCTAAAACCTCCAAAAAGTATAGCATTTTTTGACAATCTACTATCTATTACATACATTACAAATCTAGAAGCTCTAAGAATTTTATTGGTGTAAGAAAAATTGAAAATGGTTAACAAACGGCTGAGATATGATTATTTGAACTGAAAAGCTAATTTTGTGTTTACTGACTTTCAATTACTGTTTTTACAATTACTTCGGAAATACAAATTTGTTTTCCATTACTTTTTGATCACCATTTTTGTATCCAATAGTACATTGCAAAAAAACTTTTCTTTGAATTCTCGATGGGCCCCCCTTTCCTATTGTGACTAATGTCAAAGTAAGCTCAAATGCCAAATTTCACCTCGTTTGGACAATAAACCCCCGCCCACTTTGCTTGAATTTTTTTGAAAATGGTGCTATGGGAAAATATGGAGGAAAAATATGTTAAATGCTATAACTTTTGAAGTAGCAATCAGAAAATTAGAATTTATACCTCTTTTGAAGGAAAATAATCTTAGTATTTGAATGAAGTTATCTTTGTTTCTAGAAAAATACGGAAAAGTGGGGTACTGGGTCATTTTGGCCCCAAAATCCCCTATTTTTTGATAATTTTTCTGCTCCGTGATGCAAATCATGCATATTTTATAGTTTTTCTATTGTAAAGAAATCTCAGAATTCGCACATATTAGCTCCATTTAACAACAAAATTCTTATTTAATTTGCTACTTTTAGTGTAAAATACGCTTATAGATCACATGAGAAAAGTTTCATTACTGGAAAAATGGGGGAAGTGGAGGTATTAGGACGATTAATGAATGAAATGAGATTTGTAGAGTTAATATCAAAAAGTTTGACATTTCTGAATTTTACCGGTAACGTTTCTATTTTTGTTTTATGCCCCAGAATTTTCCACGTTCAACAAGTTACATTTTATGAAAATTGATTGAATAATAATAGAGATATATGCACGAGAAAATGATAACATTTAACATGAATGACAAAAGGCACTATAACCCAAACTTCTCGTATTCGGACAAAGGTCAAAAATTTTCCGATCGATTTCTGAGATTTTTTCACATTATAAAAACTACAAAATATGTATGATTTACATCAAAAAGCAGAAAAATCATTAAAAATAGGGGATTTTGGGGCCAAAATGACCCAGTACCTCAGTTTTCCGTATTTTTCTAGAAACAAAAATATCACCATTCAAATACTAAGATTATTTTTTTTTTAAATGAGGTATAAATTGTAATTTTCTGAGTGCCACTTCAAAAGTTATAGCATTTAATATATTTTTCCTCCATATTTTCCCATAGCACCATTTTCAAAAAAATTCAAGTGAAGTGGGCGAGAGTCTAGAATTGTCCAAATGATGTGAAATTTGGCATCTGAGCTTACTTTGACATTAGTCACAATATGAGAGGGGGGGGGGCTTTGAGAATTAAAAAAAAAAATTTGCAATGCCCTACTATCCAATGGTGAAAAAAAATTTAAAATCGGTGAACAAACAGCTAAGATATGACCAGTCAAAGTAGCGTTCCCATTTTTTTCTTCTCTGACTTTGTTTTACTCTTTTCACTATAACTTACGGTAGACAACCCTATTATTCTATTTTTACAGTGCTCTGTTAACAAAAGACATACCTTTTTAGTGGTGAAGCCAGATTTAAAATCTATTAGGTAACAGCTGAGATATGACCGGTCAAAGTAAGCGTTTCCATTTTTTGGACCCCCTTGGTAGTCCGCGTAACTTTTTACCCCTTGGTATTCCGAGTGTTAAGAACATAACATACTATTTTATAGCTCGATATTCCTCACACACGTAGTATTTATACCTTCAACAAAGTTGTTTTAAATGGCAGTCTCAACAGGTTTGCTATAGACACGAAGCTTGTTACTGTTTTTTGAAGAATAAATTCTCGATAATTACTTCTAGGAGAATTAATTACTTAATTTATTATATCAGAAGAGGCTCTGATTCATTTAGGAAAACTTTTTCGAAGTTCTAAAACTTCGAAAATGAGGGTTTCGGAATTATGTCATGGAATTTAGCGAACCTACTCCGATTCGTGCATTTATGTTTAAAGGGTTTCCTGAATTAATTGGTTCACTTAGGGATTTATATGCTTCGGTTCGAGAAAGTTCAGGAATTTCACCATTTTCTTTTCTTTTTTACAAAAACATACTTTCCATAATATTGTTGTGAATATTATAAAGTACTAGCTAGTACCCGCCGCGCGTTACTGCGACATTCAACGAAATAGGAGTAAAGCACGATTTGTTTCGAAGTGCCATCTGGCGGGCAGAAAATCCCCAACCCATAGCACACCAACACGCTCCATAACAAATATCTACTACGAATAAATTTTTAAGGCAATCGATTAAGTCGTTTGGGAGTCCATAAATTACATACATCCAAACATTGACATTTATATATAAAGATTTGAAATTTGTTATTTCAACTATTTTTAATAAGCGCAGCGGTGACCGTCGCTCCACAACGCAGTTTATTTTTCATGGCTTGCGGTGAACGTACTGCTGATTATGCTCTTTAGAATTTGATTGTTATAAAATACTAATGCTTGAAAACCTACGATAACAATAAAAACCAATCAATCCTATCTGGTTGTCTGATGGTATTACTTCTGGGTTAACTACCAAGAATCGCTATAGATTAGCTTTGCAGCATTTCGAAAACAAATCCAAACAAAAAATTCTCTAGCATAATTCAATCTCTTCGCCCACCCAAATCTCCAACAAACCCACGCCTCTAAGTACGCACAAATCAATTTTCGTCCGCATTCCGTATATTCGATATATAAAACATGAGTGTCAATAGGCTCATTACACACACAAGCATAAAAATAAATTAATATATCCACATTCGTAAACTCACAAGCAGCAAACACACGTCGCATCCTGCAGTGTTGAATGCAATTCTATTTTAGAATGACCAGCACCAGGTAGTGCAGTAAGACATTTTCAATGTGAAAAATTTTACTTGAACTCTCTCTTGGACCACGCGCGAAGATGCAATATGATTTTGACCGTCTGTATAAAAAAACCCTTAAATTAACGAATTTTCGAACAAAGTACATGTATTGAGTTATTTTTTCTCTTTCGTTGAGGCGAGTCAAAGCGTGCCGGGTAACAGCTGGTTTTTTTTAGGGTGATGAGCCCATTTTCGTCATGTTTCTATTATCACCCTACCCAGTTGAAGCCGTTGGTTAGAGCAGTGTCTGCCATCTTTGTTCAACGCATTGAGTCAAATGGTAGCGCAACAATAGGGGCACTCGATTCGAGTTTTCGTTGGCTCAAACGCGAGAATTTCACTGTTTTCAGCGCATTTGTGTTATTATACTGGTTCTTAGCAACGAACCAAAGCTGTTGATGTCAATTGTTACGCATTCCATTGATTGTAGGCCGAGAAATTAATGAATTAATGAATGTTTTGAATCACTTTTAAAAATTTATTAACTTCCTGTTCAGGAAAAAATATACTGCAAACCGTCTTGACCAATAAAATGTCATGTGAGTTCGGTCACTCTAGAAACAAGTAAATGAAGAAACCAAGGACGAAACTTTGCGAAGGTGGCTGGAAAGGGATGTATGCCAAGTTGGACGGCTTCTCTGAAGGATTGGTTCACGTTTCGTCAAGCTTCGATATTAGCTACAGTAGTGAGTAGATAGCAGATATCGGTCAGCGGGCTAGCAACGGCAGCTAATGAGTAAAAACACGAAGTTGGAGAAAATCGGGATATTGTTGTCTAGAGAAATTTTACCACCGATGATTATTCCGTTGGAATGGCAGCGAAATGGATCGCGAAAATGGGCATCGCTATAGGGTGAAATACCGCCGCCGAGAAGTTCTCAACACCAGCTAGCAGATAAATAGGAACGACTAGCACCAAGAAGGATAAGAAGCCCTGCGAAGGTGGTTATAAGCAGATGTAAATCCTTTTGGTCGACACCTCCGGATCGGTTCATGTCTCAACAGGTGACGATATTTGCAGCAGACCTGAGCAGGTCAGATGTATCGCGAAGGTTGGACAGCAAATAAGGAAAAGTAGCTATGGATAAAAACATGACACAAAACAAAATAAGTAAGAACACAAAGCAGTTTCTCCGGGTGGATGAGGTTTGCGAGATTCAAGAGATTTAGGTTTAGTCGGTAGGCTTAACAACTACTACAAACCAATCCAATTCCACCACGAGCCAGAAGGCAGCGCACAGTGGTCGGAAATACCAAAAACGTTCACTAGAGGCCAAACCATCGAATATATTCACAGGGTGTCTTTGGAGGAATTGTTTGTATGAATATTCCCCACAATCTGAGAAAAATTAAATTGAGGCATGGCTTACTATGATTGAACTAGAAAAATTAACTATTTTTACTAACGAGGTAGAAAGTTGGTGTCTTCGACAAAGTTTTAGAATTGCTCATAATGAAGAATTTTATTGAACAACTTGAACTTGTAGGACTTAATGTTAGCGATTTATAAAGCGTTTTCTAAGGCCCTCCACTTTTCTTTGGAACATGGTTTGCACGAAAAGTCAGGTATATTAAAAAAAGTTATAATAAATAAACTAAATTTAAGGGTGTTGCTTTAGAAAACGCTTTTTAAATCGATAACTTTAAGTCCTACAAGTTCAAGTTGTTCATCAAAATTCTTCATTACGAGCATTTATAAAACTTTGTCGAAGACACCAACTTTCTACTTCGTCAGCATAATTTTTTTTTTAGTTTGATCGTAGTAAGCCATGCCTAACTTTAATTTTTATCAGGTTGTGGGGAATATTCTCATAAACAATTCATCCAAAGATACCCTGTGAATATATTCGATGGTTTGACCTCTAGTGAATTAAGTTCACGTTTTTGGGGCTTCCGACCACTATGCAGCGGTGTTTTCTGATCACTTCTTCTCGATACCAAACGTTTACCCAATTTGTTGAGCTGAGTCGTTTGGTTCACAAGACTTGGTCCAGGCCTCTGAAAAAATCTTCAAAATTTGAGGGTTTCTGTATGTTTCTTTTAAAATAAACGTTAAAAAATCAAAACCCTCCCCTTGAGAATTTTCTGCGCACGGGCCTGAGATATACAATTTGTAATTTTTTGACAAGAACTAATATTTGATTAAAAATTGTAACAAGAAGAAACACTAGTAAACTTTTTGTAAGGAAGGCAAAAGATATACACAAGAGGGATTGATTCGAACATCAGTAGCAGAGATCGTATCAGGTAAACTGAGAAGAGGGCGGACAATAATGACAGGAAAAAAGAAATTAAACTTGCAACTTTTTGGCAAACGGAGGATCACTGTCAGAACATCACGAACCGGATTGTCGACTGCCGTCCTTGGATAAGCTGGGAACTCTAGGGATTTGCAGGTAGCTGTTGCCATGTCAACCAAAAGAGAAGACATGACTAAATCAGCATATCTCTCGTTTTTAAAAATATTTATATGTGAGACATATAGGACAGATCCAGGATAGCTAGCACATCTCGGACTGAAACGAGGCCTAAGGGATTCGTTTAACGGAGATCTGGCGCTAGAACACTAAGCGCACGACCAGAAAACATGTTTAATGTCGCGATAACCGTTACAACAAGCGCAGAGACCGGTCTTCACAACCCCAATACGCCAGAGAAGCACTTCAACGAATAATAATAATGTCCCATTCGGACTTCTAGAGGCCAGGAGCCACTTACTTCGGTTTTGTAACAGCACCCAACAAGGGACACTCTCAGGCCTTTACGCTATAGAGAGAAAATGTTTCTCCTCTTTCGAAAATTTGTTAGCACATCGTCGCTGTTGTGCTATCTTATGACAAGCGCCATTTTGTACATTTCGAGAAAAACGATTTTTAAAGTTTGAGATTGAATATCTTGAAACTTATAAATGGTATAAACAATTCAAAGAAGACAAATGATGCTTCTATCTATTCTGCATTAATCTCTCAAAGATTACGAAAATCGGTTAACTACATTGCGAGTTTTCTTTAAAAATGTAAACAAAAGTCGGTCTCACACGTGTCATAGGTGTGTATTGATGACAAAATTTGTATGGCGTGTCATTATCGTGCATGGAAAATTTTCCATAGAAAAAAATCATCAATTATTAACTTTTATTCATATCTTTGGCTTCATTTGGTCTATAAACAATCGGTGAGATGCATTTTGAAGGAAATGAGTCAGGAAATCTAGAAAAAATAGCTATTTTTGGATACAGTGTTGCCAAATATGCTATATTTCCAGTATAAAACTTAAATTGCATTTTTCTCACAGTTCGTACATTTTTGTTTCGAAAATGATTATTCCATTGTGTTTATCAGATAGTTTTACATATAAAAACATCTCATACATCAAGATAATTAGAGCCAATCCCCAGACACAGTCATTTGAAGCAAAAAATTAAAAATTTCTCAGCACGTTTCTCGCTATATCTCAATAACCAAGCAGAATGTCAAAATTCTGTAAACGCCACTTTGTAGAGATTTTTTAGACAAGTAATGTAGCATATCTAACTCAGTTTACCCCAAAATGGCGTTTGTCATAAGATAGCACAACAGCGACGACATTAGAAGATGTTCCGTCAATTGGATTGTCAGGCTCTCGCTTTTTAGTGAGCAAGGGAGCGTAGAAATCATTCGTTACTGGCGCCGTAGACCTCTTTAGCATTTCTTCTTGGAGTTTTTCTCAATAGAATGCTTCAGTTTTCCTCTGTATAACTTATATGCAAGATATGTCGACAGCTCATGTGGAGTCTCTCCACAGAAGGAAAACTGTTCATGATTCTCTCCGCATTTTCCACACCTTGCCATATTTCTACAATGAGTAAATAAAGGGGCCAGAGCCGTATTATTTGTAACGACGGCAGTGGTGTCCCGCGGCACCAAAATACGACCAGATAGACGAGCCTTGTTCAAAAAAATTTTTTTTGGAGGAGCAGATCTGGCGAAAGGTTCGAAATGAGGCTAATGGAAAGTAAATTATTTTCTTATACTCCTTGATTTTTACTGAACGCAATTGCTAGTATACCAGAATTTTGACTGACTTAAGCAAAAGGTTCTAGAAGGGGCCAACTCCATATTTTGCAATTAAGGCCCCCTCAGAAACTACACCACCGATCTCTACTCCCCGAACGGTACGTATACAAAATACTTCTTCGTACAAGCCCGAGTGTTGTTTAGTTGGATCATGAGATATATCGATGATGTTAAATGGCTTTTCTTTGGTCCGGAAGTAAATCATCCAGGGGCCGGTTATATCGGATGGATATAATTTGTATTGAAACTTATCGCCATTATTTTTGGCATCGGAGAAATATTAAAATCGACCTCCATTAAGCCTGAAAGGATGTCGGTCGTCGGAGATACCTTCCCACTATTCAACACTATCATGCGGGCTTCTGTACTCACAAAAAGAACCGAAAAATAATGCAACAAAATTTAAAAGAATGAAATAATTGGTACTTAGCTGTAGAACATTTGTAGTATCAGTAATCAACAGACACATTTTCGCTGCGCCTTCGGTCATGCTGCCCGTTAACAAAGGATGTTTCCAAATGGTTACCAGCTATTATCAGGGAATTTTCATTTTCGCTTACACGCGCAATGACTGAACTTTTGTTAGTACGGCTAGAAATTATTCCGAATCTTACTACCCACTCGGGAAAAAATTGTTCCGCCGGCCCTGGTTCCTGTTCATTTTCCTTTTTAAATTTTTTTTCATTTTCGCCCCAATACGTACATAAATCCATTGACCATAAAGTTTGGACGTTTGATGTTGTGGGATGTTTATAAAATGGGAGATGTATAAAATACTTCAATACGTCACACTTCCTGCCTCTTTGAGGTATTTTTGAGAGACATTTTTCTGCCATAATCAGATTAATTGCTTGTATAGTTTGTAGTTGTGACTTGGAATTAGTATGGCTGGCACAAGCCAATCCAATTAAAATAACGACGGCATGAAATTGTACATTTGATGGATGAAATAATCTATAACAAACCATTTTGAAATTTATATTGAACAAAACAAATTGGATAAATAGGTGCATTTAAACGGGTTGTCAGATTATGTCTGCTTGGTTTGATTGTTCGTTCAATATCAAATCAACGTTTTCCTTCCGCTTGAACTACTCCTTTATGTTCAGCAAGTAGTTACTTGGTTCGGTCATTGTACCAGAGTACCAATGTTCCACATAGCAGCATAGCTCCACAGTATCTTGTAATAGTCCAACCCATAAATATCCTAAAACAAATAAAATTAAAACTTATCTCCCTTGCCTACAACCATCACAATGATTCCAACGCTCTTAGAATTTCAACTTGCTCTTTCAAAACAGATTCACAACACGTTCCGTACCACAATTTATGGGTGTTCCAGCACAAAGTTCGGCCAGTCAATAATTCTCCTAAAAGGCTTTGCCCTTTTGATGCATTAGATAACCATCCTGTGCCCCGCTCGGCTCGAGCCTAAGCAGCTGTCGATAGTGTGTCAACCAATTGCGTTAAATTAGCCGTATCGTCTGTGGTTACATGAAATCGTGCAACCCAACCTTCCAAAGTGTCCACATTACCATCGCGACCATGGCGCACATCGAGTTGACAACCGCCCGGTCGGCATTAACGGCGGCAGTTTGCAAGTGCCACAATAGTATCAATTGCACGTTCGTCGTCAGCGCAACGCAACTAGCTAGCTAGCTAGGACTACGGTAGGTATACGAACAAATCGAGTGCCTCCGTAAGGTTTCCTCCCATTAGCATCGAGTGTAACCGAAACGCACCGAGCGGCCGAGCTCGCGTGGATTTTAATTATTTATTGACAATTATCCTCCGGGCTTATTAAAAAGCTTAAATCGATCGCGATCGCAGGTAAACAAACTACCGATCGAACGGCAAATGGCATCAGGGCGTGGGTGTGGGTGCGAGCGCCGATGGGTGGCAAACGCACCGTTTGACTGCACTATGATACGATCACGATCTTCCAAGCGAAAAGTGCCTGCTAGCAATCGGACACTCGACCAGCTAGTTTATTTCGGTAGGCAACATGTGTGGACGTTTAGCATTTACAATTTGCAATTTATTTCACCTTCCATTTTTGCGCTGTGTCGCTTTCCGCGGTGGCTGTACGCTGGTAATGAGCTAATGAAAGGTTGCTTGCAGTTTGTGAATTTTTAAAATTTGCAATACATGAAACGAAAGTTGTCGGATCCTAGCAATTAGGCTGGGTGGTGGAAATGTGTCGCCGAAATGAAATGACATTGCGCGCCGATGCATGCGACAAAATCCTGTAAATGCACTTTTCTACCAATGGCAATGTTTCAAAAGGGCAGGATTTCGTTGTAGTACCGATGAATTGAGATGGAGATAAAAAATCGAGACAATGTCTATATAATCGAATATTCTCAGTCTGGATTAAAATGATAGACAATTTATAATGTTTAGCACTTCTTGGTCTAATGTGTCAATCTAGAAGCAGGCCATATTCGGATTTTGATTATGAACTTCATAAAGACAAACGACAAAAGTGAAGAAAAAACTGATATTGCTCTAGACGTATACGATCCCAGATTATCTTTGATACGCCATCCAGTCCAGTTTTCATACCACACATAACTGAAATCACTGTTGTCAACTCACCAAAGGGCTACAAAATTATTAAAGAATTCCCAAAAAACCTTGTAGGCTTGAAATACTCCTTTTCACTGAACATGCCGTCTGGTTTCTGCACGTGCCCCTCCATGGAGCTGTCAACTTGAAAAATTGCCGAATTTGATAGATTTTCATAACGCTTATGAATTTTTTTTCGGCACTTTTAGACACTTTAGACCATCATTTTTGTTTAAATGTAGTTAATCGAAGCCTAATTCTTCAATTACCTACATTTAAACAAAAAGCACTCTTACATATAAGTTACTTGCTTTTTCTAGAAAATCCGTACCTGATCTGTCGCTCCTTACGCCATCCATCTCGACTCGATCCTGCTAGCTTGCATCACCGGCTGTTGATTACGACCCAATTACCAATTATGCAATTAAAAGGCTAATTAAACCTCCATCTCAAGTGTCAGCTCGGATGTGACCGAGATGCTCTCATCGGACAGTTACTTTGACAAGCGATAGTTAACGTTTTTCCTTCTGTTAGCGCTGAAATTGCCACTTTTCACCGGCGAGATGAAAGTAGCTAATCCGGAGGATATCATCGAGAAGACAACACTGTGATTATTAGAAACCGTTCAAATAACCATTACTTGAGCAAGAATGTCGACGAACCAACAGTTACTGATGGTCGTTTCTGCGTGCATAAAAGTTAACTTACTACTTGTTTCTGAAACGAGGTACTCATTTTAAATAACTCTTGACTCGCTGTTGAGTATACTTGAAAATAATTTTTGGCGGAATTCGCTAGTGTTGGGGTTTTGATTAAATATACTTCGATTGCACAGTGGCCCGAATCCACAATTTAGGAAGACAAAAAAATTTGTAGCTAAACCTTATATTTTAGAGCTACTATGTCTTCAGAACAAACAATCGGTTTCGATTAGCCCATCTCCAGATGTAGATGGTATTAAGTACGACTCACACGATACATTCAGAACAAACAATCGGTTTCGATTAGCCCATCTCCAGATGTAGATGGTATTAAGTACGACTCACACGATACATTAGGTTTCCGTCACCGGTACGGAGCGTCAACGGAACGTCAAGATTAGTTACATGCATTTAAATGGAAGGATTCACACACAACGTCAACGGCACGGAACGTTTTGACGTACGGCACGTATGAACGGGCACAAGAGAAAAGTATTAAACTAATTCTGACGGAACGGTGACGTTCCGTTGACGTTGACGAAAGCTGATGTATCGTCTGAATCGTCCTTTAGGGTGGCTCCCATAGTTAGGGTGTTTCAAAAATTATTTTCTGAATGTGGGGAAATAGAATATTGCAGTGTTCCGCAACATTGTAGAAGAACTTATACCAAGCAACCTTGTCAAAGATATCATAGTTGTATCACTAAAGGTTTTTATTTTACAGCTATTTTAATTGAGTAACTTAAGATGTTCCTAACAAAAACTGTTTTTGCTGTAACTTTTTTATATTTTATTTCTTGTAAACGGTGTTTTCAGACAACTTTTCAAGCGAGACAATTTTTTTCATATAGAAGAATTCAGATATCACCTCTAGATGTTATGAGCAATATTGAATAAAAAAATGAGCCCTTTCAAAATATTTTTATCTAAAATTGGGGAAAACGAAAATAATTTCTACTTTTTACATTTCAAAGAGAATACTTTGAGACATGTTTAGAAAAAAGAAATTGCGAAGGAGATATTCCTGAAAAAAAATTAAATCGAGTTTGAAAATTGTGCCTCATTTTAAGTCAAAATTTCTCCAACGGACCACCTAAAATAGAGGAAATCTCAATTTCGATGGAGTATCAATTTTTATGGTAGTATGTGGCATTGCAAACACCGGTTGAGGTTAGGTATTTCGTGAGGAAAACAAACCAAACCCCATAGGGAGAGTTTGCATCTGTGGTTGTAAATGAGCTGTCAGAAATTTTAATTGAGTGCTTACGAGAGGTGTATTCTACACGCAAAATTTTATTGCCTCTCGTTTCTTCTGCTGTAAATTTTATGAATTGGACATATTCGGTCTATCCACTCAATGAATGCTTACTACAAGAGAAAATGCATAAAAATCACAGCAGAAGAAAAGAGACGGGAATAGAAAGTACGCCAACTATGCATATTTCTTGAGCTTTTTTTTTTTTTCAAAAAGTCATAACTGCAATGAGTTACTTTCTTTGTTTACTTTCTCTTCTGTTAATAATTCGGTCACTTTAACATTTATTCCTCAAGTCTTTGCATAATATGCTAGTTAAAACCATCGTCTTCCGATCTGTGCAGTAAAATAAGTGAAAAGCGTTATAGTGACGCCGTAAAAATCGAAAGAGAAAGTAAACAAAGAGAATAACTCATTGTAGATATGACTTTTTGAAAAAACGCTCAAGATTTTTGTTTCTCAGTGCAAGGGAATCAATGTGGTATATACAGGAATGGCGAAGATGGCACTTTGGTATTCGTAAGATGAATCTTTACATGAGTGTTGTGAGTGATCACAGAATAAATCGACTTGCTTTCGTCATACCGTTCGTTTCGCTCCCATCGAATCGTGTGAACGCTATGACGTCGACCCGGTGTACTTCTAGATTATTTACATATTTTTGGTTGCTAACACTAGCAAACCGTGCGTTCTGTCACACCTATGTATAATACATTGCATGGGAATCGTGGCGGAGTGTGAGCGACGGGAGTGAGTCGAGGGATTGCCCTTCCTATGATCATTCTCAGGGATAGACCGTTCCAACATGAAATTATGGTCTTGTCAAATTTTGGTCTTGTGAAACTGCAAATGACGTGAAAACCCAAGATGGTACCAGATAAGGCATAGGCATACGTAAAGCGAGAGTTTTGGTTTTACGATTGGCAAGATCGACATTGCGTAAATACTGATTCACTTCCCAAAAAAGAGGTTAATAAAAACGAAATTAATTAAAACAATGTTTTGAATATAGAAACTAGTGCTTTCAGCCTCTCAAAGCGTTTGCCACCAAAAATATTATTGTACACACATGCATACACCTTATACAGATTATCTTGAATCTGTTTTGCGTTTGTCAAATCTGCCACTCTTCTTATTCTTATCCGAACACGCTCTTTTTCTCTTTGGGGCAGACCCTCGGAGTGAGTGATGAGTGGGCCCTGTATGTATTTGTTTCTCGGTGCACACTGAGAAACAGAAATATGCAGAGTTTGCATTTTCTACAGACACTTTATACACAGACTAGCGAAGTGTCAAATATTGCAGCAAAACGGACTGAAAACAGTGCAGCCAAACGAGCATGAGGGTTTTGAGAGGGGAAGTATAAGAGGAAGCCCATGCAAAGCTTATGGGAGCTACCGTGATGCCAGTTTACATTCATGGTTGCTAGTTTTACAGTTTTTCTTTCCGCAAGTCTGTTATATAAAGTGTCTGTAGCATTTTCTATTTCCGTTTCTTTCATTCTGCTGTGATTTTTATGCATTTTCAGGAGTGTACTTCTGGTGGGTATTCGGCGAGTGCATGGACCGAGTATGTCCAATGCGTGCCGTTTGCAACGTGGCAGACGAGGGGCGGATGGAGGGATATGCTGTCGAAGACTGGATGTAGTTTTCTGTGAAGGTATTCAATAAAAACCTATTTTAATCCACCTAGCGGTGCAATTGTGCCTTTCTCAATCATGAATCACAAGAATGTGTGCGTTGTTTATATTCATTAAAAGCTTTTAAATGCATATATTACATTTTATTATTGTACATCACATGACAACTATATACAGGAAAATAAATCATTAATCGAGTTCTAAAATTTTGAAAAAGAAAAAACAGCCACGGTAATATTGAACTGAAAAAAAGGTGCGAAATCGGCAAAGTCCCAAAAAGTCAATTTTTATAAAAAAAATTTTTTCGAGATAACATAAAATCTCGACGTTTCATGCATTTTAAAGATGTTTGGCATCAAAAATACGAATTCGATTTCTGAAATTTCATGGGGTCCCCCCTTTGAAAAAAAAATGAGTTCCGGCTTATATGGGAATTTCATGTGTGACCGGACCGTTCAGTCTATATTTCCGGAACCATACAAGCGATCCGTGCGAAATTTTACAGACATCTGTAAGGATAATATAGCTATCATTTGGGACTAAGTTTGTGAAAATCGGCCCAACCATTTCCGAGAAACTGATATGAGTTTGCTAGTTATGAAAGATGGCCGCTATTCCCGGGCACTTCCGGAACCGTCTATGGTGGTCAATGTAGTCAACGAAAGTTTGTTTGGCCGTCGGTGACCTAGAACTGCAAAGTTAAGTTATTTGAGAGACATTTTAGCGAAATTTTTACCATTTTTGCTTCCATCGGGGTATCGGTTTGAATCACATTTTGCTATGTGATCGCACGCCACAACCCGTAACTCCGGAACCGGAAGTCGGTTGGGGATAAAATTTAATAGCCATTTACGGGGACGCAACATCTTTCATTTGAGACTAAGTTTGGTTGATTCGGTCTAGCCATCTCCGAGAAATCGATGTGACTGTTAGTCTGAATTTGGATACTTCCGCCGGGGCTTCCGGAACCGATGATGGTGGCCAATGTGACCAAAGAGACTTTGAATGGCTGTTAATGACCTAGTACTACAAATCGAAGCAGTTGTGGTCACATTTTGGAAAAATTTTCACCATTATACATTCATTGCAGAATTTCTTAAAATCGACATTTTCTGCGTGATCGTACTCATCACCCTGT
Source organism: Topomyia yanbarensis (assembly GCF_030247195.1). NCBI lineage: Eukaryota > Metazoa > Arthropoda > Insecta > Diptera > Culicidae > Topomyia > Topomyia yanbarensis. The sequence goes on along the minus strand of NC_080672.1, from coordinate 314,599,822 downwards.
AATTCCGGAACCGGAAGTCAGATCCATTAGAAATTCAATAGCAGCCTATGGGAACGTTGCAGATTTGGGACTAAGTTTGTAAAAATCGGTTCATCCATCTCTGAGAAAAGTGAGTGAGATTGTGTTCGCGTACACACACACAGACGCACATACACACACACATACATACATACACACATACATACACACACAGACATTTGCCGAACTCGACGAACTGAATCGAATGGTATATGTCACTCGGCCCTCCGGGCCTCCGTTAAAAAGTCGGTTTTCAGAGCAATTGCAATACCTTTCTATTGAGAAAGGCAAAAAGGTGCGAAATCGGCAAAGTCCCAAAAAGTCGATTTTCATAAAAAAAATTTTTTTCGAGATAACATAAAATCTCGACGTTTCATGCATTTTAAAGATGTTTGGCATCAAAAATACGAATTCGATTTCTGAAATTTCATGAGGTCCCCCTTTGAAAAAAAATTTGAGTTCCGGCTTATATGGGAATTTCATATGTGACCGGACGGTTTAGTCTATATTTCCGGAACCATATAAGCGATCCGTACGAAATTTTATAGACATCTATGGGGATATTATAGCTATCATTTGGGACTAAGTTTGTGAAAATTGGCCCAACCATTTCCGGGAAACTGATGTGAGTTCGTAAATTTTGAAAGATGGCCGCTTTTCCCGGGCACTTCCGGAACCGTCTATGGTGGTTAATGTAGTCAACGAAAGTTTGGTTGGCCGTCGGTGACCTAGAACTGCAAATTTAAGTTGTTTGAGAGACATTTTAGCGAAATTTTTACCTTTTTTGCTTTCATCGGAGTATCGGTTTGAATCACAATTTGCTATGTGATCGCACGCCACAACCTGTAACTCCGGAACCGGAAGTCGGATCGGGATGAAATTAAATAGCCATTTACGGGGACGCAATACCTTTCATTTGAGAGCCAAGTTTAGTCGAATCGGTCTAGCCATCTCCGAGAAACCGATGTGACTGTTATTCTGAATTTAGATACTTCCGCCGGGGCTTCCGGAACTGAGGATGGTGGCCAATGTGGCCAAATAGTCTTTGAATGGATGTTAGTGACCTAATACTACAAATGTGGTCATATTTTGGAAAAAATTTCACCTTTATACATTCATTGCAGAGTTTATTAAAATCGACATTTTCTGCGTGTTCGTACTTATCACCCTGTAATTCCGGAACCGGAAGTCGGATCCATTAGAAATTCAATAGCAGCCTATGGGAACGTTGCACCTTTCATTTGAGACTAAGTTTGTCAAAATCGGTTGAGCCATCTCTGAGAAAAATGAGTGACATTTTTGGTCACATACACACACACATACACACACATACATACATACATACATACATACATACATACACACATACATACACACAGATATTTTGCGATCTCGGCGAACTGAGTCGAATGTTTTTGAGACTCGGCCCTCCGGGCCTCGGTTAGAAAGTCGGTTTTTGGAGCAATTGCGTAACCTTTCTATATGAGAAAGGCAAAAGAATAGTATTTAATTAGCTTAATCAGCATGAGTTCAATGTTATCTTCATGTGATTATATTTTGAAATGTTGGTGGAATGGGTTTAAAAGTGGTGGGAATGGGGGGTTAGTAGAGTGGGAGTGGAGGATGCGTCAGAAATCCTTCATCTTATTTTGGTATACGGGGTGGATGAAGGAAATGCGGGCGTGAGGGTGGTCCAAGGGGACGGTAGTGAGGGAGGAGGGAGATGTAAGGGCAAGGCGGGGGGGGGGGGGGGGGGGCGGAGAGGCTCTGATGCAATACTCAGCTGCATATTTTGCCTTCCATTTGAGACTTGGTTTGAGAAAATCGGTTCAGTCATCACCGAAGAACCAATGTGACTTTATTTGTGGAATATGCCCGGAATTCCGGACTTCCGGAATCGTCGATAGTGGACAATATATTCAAAGAATGTTTGATTGGCAATCAGTGATCTGGATCTGCGATTAGAAGTAATTTGGTGACCATTTCAATAGTTTTTAGCCTCTGAGGTATTACGATTGTACCGATTTATATGGGAAATTCCAGTGTATCCTTACTAACACCCCTGTAACTCCGGAAGCAAGAGTCAGAACAGAATGAAATTCAGCAGCAGTCAATGGTATTACTGTATCTTTCATTTGAAATCAAGTTTGTAAAAATCGGTAGAGAATTCATTGGGGAATGGGTGTGATATTAGCTTAGGAACTTGGCGGGTTCCCCGAGGGCGTCATGAACTGTCATAGGTGGCCAATGTGGTCAAAGCTGCTTTGATTGATCATTAGTGATCCAGACCCGCAAACTAGAGTAATGTTACATCAATTTTAATATGTTTTACATCATTTGAACATCATGGTGGTACCAGTTTGTATGGGAATTTGCTGGGTGACCGCACTCTTCAACCCGTAACTCCGGAACCGGAAGTCGGATCAACTAAAAATTCAATAGCAGCTTATGGGAGCGTTATACCTTTCATATGAAACTAAGTTTGCGAAAATCGGTTCAGCCATCTCTGAGAAAATTCTGTGAGTTTAAATGACACACACACACACACACATACATACACACACAGACATTTGCCGATCTCGACGAACTGAATCGAATGGTGTATGACACTCGGCCCTCCGGGCCTCCGTTAAAAAGTCGATTTTTACAGTGATTGCATAGCCTTTCTTTATATGAGAAAGGCAAAAATGAGAACTTTTTCTGTCATGTAGTTAAAAAACAAAACAAATTTGTTCAAGGGATTCAGTATTTTTTATTAAGAAACATAATGTTTATTCTTAAAAAAAACCTGTTTTAATCCACTTAGCGGTGCAATTGTGCCTTTCTCAATCATGAGCACGAGAATGTTTGCGTTGTTTATATTCATTAAAAGTTTTCAAATGCAAATATTACATTTTATTATTATACATGACATGACAAATATACAAGAAAAGAAATCATTATTCGAGTTCTAAAATTTTGTAAAAGAAAAAACAGCCACGGTAATATTGAACTGAAAAAAAGGTGTAAAATCGGCAAAGTCCTAAAAAGTCGATTCTTATAAAAAAAAAATTGGTTATAACATAAAATCTCGACGATTCATGCATTTTAAAGATGTTTGGCATCAAAAATACGAATTCGATTTCTGAAATTTCATGGGGTCCCCCCCTTGAAAAAAATTTTGAGTTCCGGCTTATATGGGAATATCATATGTGACCGGACGGTTCAGTCTATATTTCCGGAACCATATAAACGATCCGTGCGAAATTTTACAAACATTTGTGGGGCTAATATAGCTATCATTTGGGACTAAGTTTGTGAAAATCGGCCCAACCATTTCCGAGAAACTTATATGAGTTTGCTAGTTTTGAAAGATGGCCGCTTTTCCAGGGCACTTCTGGAACCGTCTATGGTGGTCAATGTAGTCAACGAAAGATTGTTTGGCCGTCGGTGACCTAGAACTACAAATTTAAGTTGTTTGAGAGACATTTTAGCGAAATTTTTACCTTTTTGCTTTCATCGGAGTATCGGTTTGAATCACAATTTGCTATGTGATCGCACGCCACAACCCGTAACTCCGGAACCGGAAGTCGGTTGCGGATAAAATTTAATAGCCATTTACGGGGACGCAACATCTTTCATTTGAGACTAAGTTTGGTTGAATCGGTCTAGCCATCTCCGAGAAACCGATGTGAATGTTATTCTGAATTTGGATACTTCCCCCGGGGCTTCCGGAACCGATGATGGTGGCCAATGTGACCAAAAAGACTTTGAATGGCTGTTAATGACCTAATACTACAAATCGAAGCAGTTGTGGTCACATTTTGGAAAAATTTTCACCATTATACATTCATTGCAGAATTATTTAAAATCAACATTTTCTGCGTGATCGTACTCATCACCCTGTAATTCCAGAACCGGAAGTCGGATCCATTAGAAATTCAATAGCAGCCTATGGGAACGTTGCACCTTGCATTTGGGACTAAGTTTGAAAATCGGTTCAGCCATCTCTGAGTGAGTGAGATTGTGTTCGCGTACACACACAGACGCAAGTACACACACATATATACACACAGACATTTGCCGAACTCGACGAACTGAATCGAATGGTATATGTCACTCGGCTCTCCGGGCCTCCGTTAAAAAGTCGGTTCTCAGAGAAATTGCAATACCTTTCTATTGAGCAAGGCAAAACGTCAATGAATATTGGAGAAGGGGTCCTGGTAAGCCGTACGACGCAACTTAGTCGCGATGCTCTCAGCACTGACGTCCATCTTCCGGATATAATTCCGGATCCTGGTGGTCAACTGCTTCGTACGCCCGCCTGTTTTTTGTAGACTAGGGTACAGAGGGCGCCGAAAAAATCCTCAATGAGACGATACTGGGGCAAGTTGGTCGGGATCCTTTCTTTCGGCACGTACGGTATCTTTTTCTGCTCAAGATACTCCAGCGTCTTCTTATCGTAATGAGAAGACACCTTATCCGACCAGAAGACGTACTTCCCATCCGCATGATGGTCCTTTAAGAACTGCAGACGAATTTTCTCAAGACACTCCTCCTGGTACACTTGGTGATTGATGACCAGGCCGCTCGGCTTGAACCACGACTTCTAAATCCCTCTGTCCGTTATGGCGATGTATAGCATTACTTTTTTTTTCAAATTTATGCTTAAATTTACATTTTACTTCGGGGGGTATGGCCGAATTATTGCTGGAATAGTAGCTGTCATGTCTAGCACGAACGACGTCCTGCGGTAGTTCTTCATCATCCACCGACACTGTGATTTCTCGATCGCTATATGCTCGTCCGTGTACTCGGTGGACGGAGTCTTCTTTCGAAAGGTGATGTCTTCCATCTTGAGGGTTCGGTGAATCAAGGTATGGGAGTGGTGATATTTTCGGCCTGCGTCGCGCAAATTCGTTCCATCCTTGTTGTCCTAGGTCATCTTCGTCGGACGGCCGCTGCCGGCTTCCGGTCCTCCGCGCTCAAGGATGCCAGGATCCGGTAAAAACTATACTCACGGGCACGTTTTCATCTCGAAAGTGATCTACCCTAAATTTTGTTCCACGATGACCATGGGTTTCGTAAAACCGTACCTCACGCTCGCGGAGTGCTTGCTGTTTCGACGCCATCTTAGATTGAACTGACAGCATCCGAGCGAAAAGAAACATGCTACCCATTTCTAGGAAGTCCAGAGAGCAATTCTCTTGGAGAGAAAAAAAACTTACGCTCTTTACTTTAATTACAGAAATGTATTGAAATCACGGTGGATGCCCGTTGTGAGTAGTATTTTTTCTTGTAGTACTTGTCACTGTCTTTCTCATAGAATCGAAATGTCTTCCACATATTTCCACATCTCTTTGTAAATGGCGATATTTTTAACCCACTTTATTTATTAACTCTTAAGTTTTGAAATGTTGACGTCTTCGACAAATACGTGTAATTTCAACTTAATTCAAATTCAATTTAATTTCAACAACTTCATGGAACATTTGAAGAATTGCAAAAATCTCAGAAAAAAGTTATAATGAAAAAATGATTTTTGGGGTGCCTCCCACAAATAACGCGCTTTATCTCAACACTATTTGATTTTGGAGAGTTTGCATGTTCAACAAGTTTTTACATTTCTTATAAAAGAAATGTATAGAATTCGCTCAAACTTTCAAGATTTTTTCCGAGGACCGGAGGGCCGAGTCTTATATACCAATCGACTCAGCTCGACGATTTGGGACAATGTCTGTGTGTGTGTGTGTGTGTGTGTGTCTGTGTGTGTGTTTATGTAACGGACAAATTCTCATTCGTGTTTCTCAGCAATGGCTGAACTGATCTTATCCAAACCAATTTTAAATGAAAGAACTAAAAAACAGTATGAACGCTATTAATTTGTTTTTGATTCTGATGTTTAGTTTCCAAGATATGAATGTTTGAATGCGTAAAAATGGCGTTTTTTGCAGTTTTTTAAAATTATCTACCGAAATTGACAATACAGATTCCCAATTTATATGTTTTTAGACAGCTTTAACGAATACCTTTCAAACAAGCTATAGATTGTTGAAATCGGACCATTATCAAAAGAGATATCTAACATTGAATGCGGACGAAAGATTTTTATCATTTCCCATTGCCAGAAATATGACCAAAAACATGTAATCTATTATTAACGCCAAAACGGCTTATTTTAGGTCAATAGTATCTTCGGAGAATTTAATGGAGGCAATATGCCCTTTCTTTTGGTATTGTGCTTTTGCTGATTAATCCCCCTATGAGTGAGATATTTTCACAAATTTTCTTAGAAGTAATTATATCGAAATGATGTCTTCAGCAAATTTATAGCTCTTACTTTTGCGAATAACTTTACTGAACACTTCAAATATCTATTTTGAATACTTTAAAAGTTATGGCTTGTTGTTTGTGGATTACTCCTTGTCGTCTATTTATTGTTAAATATAGTAATAATCCATTGAAATAAGCTAAACATTATTTCGATAAAACAACTTTCGTATTTCATTTTACTATCTACAACCGCAAGAAATAATCACCGAACACTTCCAAGTTGTCTGGAAGGAACTTGATAACTTATCAGTGCAAAAATGTTCATATGTGCGAACCTTCTGACTGCAATTTTTCTAACTTATTACCATCGGATCGATCTGAAACATATCGGAAAATGAAAAGCGAAATAAATAACTCCAAGCAACGGCGTAGCCAAGAGAAGGTTTTGGGGTTTAACACCATACAACCCCCCCCCCACCACACCCAAAAAAAAATATTGGATTAAAGTTGAAAATTTATTGATGCAGACTGATTTAATTCAATATTACAATAACAATTATCTGATCCGTAGATTGATAACCTGTTGTTGTAAACGTCATGAGGACTTTTGATAAATTGTCGGAATGGGGTCCTGATATGTAACTGATCTATTGGTCTTGATTTCACAGTTGTCTAATTGCATCAATATCAAATTCCTGCCTTAAAACATTCCAATAGAAAATTCCAGAGTTCTGTAATCAATCATAATCCTCAGATTTATTTTCAAATTGATCTCGTTTTTGTAGAGGTGTACTGTAATAAGGGTCTTTATTTAATAGGAAGCGAAGTTAAAATTGATTTAATGTCTATGAAACATAGAACTGCTCACCAAAAAATGCATAACTTTCAACATTGGCTAAAAATGTTTTTGCCTTTCTCATTCACTCTAAAATTCTTCAATCTAATCCCGACCCGGAGGGCCGAGTGTCATATCGGAAAATGTCTGTGTGTGTATGTGTGTGTATGTATGTGGAAAAAATGTGACCTCTGTTTCTCAGAGATGGCTGGACCGATTTGCACAAAGTTAGTCTCAAATGAAAGGTACAATCTTCCCATCGGCTGCTATTGATTTTTTATTGATTGGACTTCCGGTTCCGGAGTTACGAGTTGAAGAGTGCAATCACACAGCAAATTCCCATATAAACCGAAATGAAAAATTTCAAAATCAAATTTGTATTTTTGATGCCAGATGACTTTATAATGCATGAAACATTGAGATTTTTGACAAAAATTGACTTCTTTGAACTTTGGTACATTTCTGCCTTTCTAATATAGAAAGGTTATGCAATCACTCTAAAAATTGTCAATCATACCGGCCCGGAGGGAGTATGCAGTAAGAGGTTGCTACTTTAAAATTAAAACTAGTTTAAAATTTCTTAACAAGTTGAAAATTTTCGGCAGGACCTGGACCTCCCGGATCTTTCTCCATGATCCGCCGCTGGTTTCAAGCGATGTTTCAGTATCACATAGTATCTCAAGATCGTGGCTGTCGATCCATTGCATGTATGTGCAAATCGTACTGAACATATAATATTCATTTCCACCATTGTATTGAACATAACCAGCCATGGAATCGTAGTCTGGACAAATGAGACAAGCACAATTGCCCCACTAGGTGGATTAAAACAGGTTTTTATTTTGGGAATGCGTCGAGTTGAGACGAAAATGTGATATGATTAATAACGAGGATAACACTTTCCGAATGTAGAGAGAAATTTATGAAAAATGACGATTTCCATTCGATTCTAGCAGGTTCTGATCGATTTTGATAAGCATTTGATTTTTATTGTATGACCAATTATATGTATAGGTCAAATGTTTAAAAACAGTAATTTAAGGTCCAGATAGCATCATTTTGAAACCGCCAATTTCGGAGGTTTAGTATCTTCAATGAGTTTTACAAACGTTAAACAGCGCATAATTTGATAAAATAATTTTGACGGTATATCGTCCAAGAAGTATTTATGGTGAATTTTCTCAGGAGAATATTCATGACTACAATAAAGTCTCAACAAATTCGCTAAAGACACGAACTCTGTTACTATTTTCTGAAAAATTAATTCTGCATAATTTTAAAACTTCAAAAATTACGGTGCCGTTTGGACAGTAAGATCGATTTTCACCAAACCCCCACCAAACCGAATTTCTGGCTACGCCGCTGACTTCAAGTAAGTAGAAACAAAGTCGTTCTACACTCGTTCTCAAGAAACTTCTTCGGATGCTGAATACATTGAAACCCCGATTTTTTCAACCAAATATGAACATATGTTTGATGGGCTCTAGCAGACGAACAAGACTGAATTCGAGTAAATCCTTTCTTTCCTTATAATGAAGATGGAAATATGCAAAAATAAAAAGTTCATCATAATCAGAAATAGTTATCAGACTACATCAAGGGATGGGAAGAATATTTTAACAGCTTCAGTTTATTATAAAGAAAAAAAAATTGCCCGATTTAGTCAATGTCCCCATTTTGTCAGCCTAAAACACACCATGAGATTGATAAAAATGGGTCTTTATTGTATGTATTATTCACTGTGTTTCACATTAATAGGTACATTTCATTTTTGGGTATTTTTTATTGCATCGAACTACAGCAATTTTTAGGTAGTTTTTAAGGGACTATAGACTTCTTCCAAAATTTGGCGAACCTATTCCAATTCGTATACCAATTAATTGGTATACTTAAGGGTTTATATGTTGCAGATAGAGAAAATACTGAAATTTTCAGCTTTTTTCCTACACAATATTACGAAAGCTTATTAAACAATTTTTCCTAATAAGTTTGTGAAAATTATAAACTATTTGAAATTTTTTAATAGTTTAATTTTTTATTTAACCGTGATTTTTTAATAAATAGTGACCATCGCTTCACAACGTAGTCTATTTTTCATGGCTTGCGGTGAGCACGATCTCTCGAATGGCTGAACTGAAAATTATGGAATAGATATTAATTTTTAGTATTCTTTACAGATTTAACTCGCCGCGCAGATAGCTCTAAATTAGACCCGCTGGTCGATCTAGCGATAGCGATTTCGCTAGATTTTCAGAGCACTGTGCACCCAGTGCATTAACGCAAGTGACGGAAGGTTATCGAAAAGTTTCGTGAAAATGAAAATTCCAGTAATGATTATGATTTTCCCAAACGGTTCGTTTTCGAGAAGTTTTTATTTGTTCTTTGGCATTAGGATTAGCGATAATAATTCAAATCAATGATACTACTGGGAAGTCACCTTTAGAAAAAGTCGACGTCGAAGTAAAATTTGGAACTATGCACGCATGCACTTCAGAGATAACGTGATATCAGGAGCTGCGATTTCATTTCAACGCTTTTTTGTGAAAAGGGCGATACTTACAAATGTAAACATAGGCCTTTTTTCATACATGCGAATGAGGGCTTTGAAACGCAACAAATTATCCTAAAAATTTGGATTCTACGATATTGCTTTCTTAAACTGCAGCAAAAAATACAACGGGCGAAACTGTATTTTTGTTTGTTTATTTAAAGTTTCGCCCTCCACGCTCCATGCAAACAAACAGGGCGATACTTTTTTTGCTAGCAGTTTAGAGGCGAAACTGTTATTTTCGTATTTTTTTAGGATTATCAAGCTGATACCAGCTGTAAATAGTAACAATGATCGCTATTGAAAAACCCGGACGAAATCGGTGGTGTAAAACGGTAGCTATTGTAAAAAAACGTAAGGGCGATACTTCAATGCTGATAGGTGGGGCCGAAAAAATAAACAATCGCCAAAGGGGCGATACTATCATTTTGTCAATTTCAATAGCAAAAACAAATTTTAATTTAATAATTTCAAATACTTTATGAAGTTTTGGGTTTCGATCACTGAATCATGCAATCTAGGATGTAAAAAAACACAATAGTTCTTAAGTTGGAAATAAAACCAAGCCTGGAAATATTCACTGTTGATTTTTTTTGAATGGTATCACTGCTAGTATCGCCCTTTTCAAGAAAAAGCGTTGATTCCTTAGCTCTCAGTCACGTTGGAAATTTGAGTAAAGTATAAACTTCAAATCGATTCAAAAAAAAATTTCGATTTTTTTGGCTCAGTACAATATATAACCCCTTTAGGAAAATGCAGTTTTCCCACCACAATTTAGATGTTTTATTAACAGAGCATTAACAATAATTCGTTGGTATGTCTATTTTATGGGCCATTTTTTCGCTTTCCCATTGATTTGGTTTGAGATTTCTAGCACTGATGTTGTCCTATGCTGATTTGAGCGATTCTCTGAGTCCTGCCACTATCCCATGTAGTATGTGGTATCAAAAACATCGCGAAGCATCAAGTTCTAAATGTTCTCAAACGATATAATATCCGAAGAGAGTGATAAGAGTTATAAGAAATGTCTCATCACACTGTTAGGTGGATTAAAAGCGTTTTTCGCAGTAGAATTTTCTATAACATTGCCATTGACATCATGCCTCTATCTCGAAAATTAGTGGAAATAAATTTTCTATCTCACTTTTAGGTGAATTAATCACAATTCAGTATACATTAAAAGAAGGGGGCTTCTATTCTGAAAAAGTGCTCCTAACACACCAAATCGCTAAAATCAACTCCTAGAGCACCATTAATTAAGGTTTAAAAAACTTTCGGTGAGCGTCTACACGAATTGAACGCTTGATAGTATGCGTTGGAAAAAATGCGTTCAACTTTGTTACCGGTTTATCCATATAAAGCATTCATTAAACTCTAAAAGAAGAAAATCAGTCGATTTATAAGATTATCAGGATTCAAATTATGCAAAAAGCCACTTTTTCAAAAGTACCATCCCGCCCGGTCAATAGTTTTTCCACCAACTATTTTGCATAATTTTAATCCTGATAATCTAATAAATCGACTGATTTTTATCTTTTAAAGTTTAATGAATGCTTTATAAGGATAAATCGACGGCAAAGCTGTTCACAATTTTTCCTACGCATACTACTCCAGTTTAAACATCGCTGGCATCGCTGCACAGATGAGTAACTAGAACAAATTCTTGGCCAAAAACCAAAATATATTTTTCAATTTTTTGGTTTCGTTATATTTTTTTACATACCAAAGAACCTACTGTATAACGTGGCAAAATTAGGAGTATATCAAAAATTGTTAAAAATTTTTTGCATGTATGCCCAATGATGATATTTTAAGGGATATTCGTTTTCGTTATATATTCAGAAAAATCGCTTTCTAGTGATGATGACTGTAATAATAAGACAATATTATTTCAAACGTAATTCAACACAACCGTTTGTTTAACTTCAGCTTAAAAATTACTAAAAAAGTAGACTTGCTGTGTATTGCACCAACTTTGAAAAATACCTTTTTTAAACATTTTGTTCCAAATTTGCATGATAAAAAAGTTACATTATACGGCTAGATCCGGCAAAGTTGCTGAAGCAGTATTACAAAACAAGATTTCAGCTATACAAAAAATATTCGAACTCTTCCGATCTTGTCCGATCCAGCAATCCCAATCGATTTGAAAATATTGAAATTTTAACCAATTTGAGGTAAACCGAAATGCTGTAGGGCAAAATATCATGTTTGCAAAAATGTATCTCTATGAACATATGCACAGGTGTCCCTTTTCTTCTCCCTTTTCCACTGATAAAATGTTTATGCAACTGGAAAAACAAATGTATTCGCAAAGATCACCTAGAAATTACTAGTATTCGAAAGGATATAGAAAATTGGCCTCTGCACTGGTAGGTGGGTAGATGCCAAATTGTTCCAAAAACTAGTAATTGTCTATTTTTGGTTCATATTAAGGCATAATAACAACAATTGCAGAAGCAAATAATTTTGGCCAGGATTCGACCCCAATTACTCCTCTGTGCGCTGGTCAAGATACGTTATGTCTAGTAGGGTGGGACAAAAATTAGATTCCTGCTCCGTACCACTTTTTGAATACCATTTGGGTCCTAGAATAACTGTGCAAATTCTTAGCTCGAAAAGTGAAACTATATTTTTGCGCCCACTGTTTAAAGTTTCCATGGGTTTTCGTATGGGAAAGTTGACTTTCACAAAATAATTAAGAATTTATTTTTTGAAACTTTATGCACCTTCGCAAAAATTTTGGCATGAGCGGGTAAATTATGTATTGCACTGTTAGGGACCTTTTGACAAACCCACCCGTACTACCGATCAGCGGTACCGAGCTGGAAATCGTGAAAAAGTGCGTCAATTTGGGTACTCATAAGGAGGTGGGTGTGTGTAAAGGTAAACACCAAGATTGCATGCACTTCTGTTGCCATACGAATCGTGTCGTTGCTGTCAAACGGCCCTGTAGAGATCGTTAATCTGGTCACTGTCTCAGAAGATAGGTATTTTATGTGTACGTGGACATGGCGATAATATGTTGCAGAAAGGGGGTAAATTAGTTGCACAAATTGTTGCGCCACACGTGCTGTGCACACAGTCTTCGAATTGCTGGCGTGTTGGGATAAAATTTGCATCGGTTAATTAATTTTAGCCATATTTTAACAGCAGCTGTCGCTGGCGTAATCATGGAAGAGTAGGTGCGAGGTTATATGGGTTAGAAACGCTATGAAACATAACGATTATGCTTTAACAAGTCTTCGGAAGGTACAAACAGGAGGTTGTGAGATGGGAAATGTTTTATCTCTGCGTCACACTTGATGTGATAATACGATTAATTAATCGATAATACTTGCATCTTATGAGCTATTCATAGCTGTAATCTTGGAGGTTTGCGACACTCACCTGAAATTAGATATAGAGAGAAAAAGTCAATGAATTAGCATTACTGTGGGAGCCGCGAAATATTTTCGGTGGAATTTAGTTTTTTTTTTCAATTTTATTAAAATTATTATGTAATGTATGTCATAATTCGCAATATAATCGCAAATGCTGTGCATGATATGCAGTAAATCAACAGAAAATACATAATTCTTGATTTCACTCCAAAAATTGTACCTGCTTCAAACAAGGCCTGCATTCGTATTCCGAAATTGTGACTCAAATATGACTCGCTTTGTTACTAGTCAACTGGTACTGTCAAATTTGATATTTGATTAGAAAATGCGTGAAACTAGCAGCACCGATTAATCTTTTGTTTTCTTGTCGTGCGTACGACCTATCTTTCAATATGGGGCCCCTTTTTCAAAATATAGGAAAACAGGGGTGTAAAGCTTTTACTATTAGTATCTTTAGCTGTTCTGAACAGAATGGCGCATTGATTACATTAATTGACTGATACACTAATGATGTCCATAAGTAGTGTGCGAAATACGCGTATCCATCGTGGATACAGGTGATAGTGGAATTAAAAAGTGTGGCAAAAACCCTTAAGGGGTATCATTCACGGCTATGCGGAAAAAATTGTTCCCAAAATTATGAATAAAGATATTTATTTTTGTTTTGTGAACTTCAGTTACGGTTTCTGCCATGTTATTACCAAATCGATTTTCTGTACTTGAACTAGTTCACAACTTTATGGACCTTATTAATAAAACCATAGGTTAATACGTGATTTTATTCATAGATTTAGGAACATTATTTGGAATCCGACTATACGACGTGTACTTATTTATGATTTGTTACATCTTAAACATGATCTGGTTTTTGTAATTGCGAATTAGTTCACAAAATCAAAACATATTTCCTTATGAACTATTTCACGAAACTCGGCATATCATTTTTGAATCCTTTCAATCATCGTGAATTAGTTAATAATTCCCATTACTCCAGTTGTCAAATTGGAAAGTAAGCTAATAAATAAAATATCACCTAATGCAATGTGAAGTTACGAAAATGATCCTGAAATCATGCATATCGTTTAATTGTTGGCTCCTTTAGTTGATATAATTTATGCGAATCAGTGCAAAAAATCTCAAAAATGCCTTAATAGCATGATAAATCGTTAAGTGCGGCTATCGAAAATATGCGCCTCTTATGTAAAAATATCTGGAGAATCGATTACATGTATTTAAAATGACTGCAAAGTACGTTATCATGCTTGTTTTGCCCTGATTCCCCTTTTTGTTAGTGTTAATTTTTATTACTGGCTATAAAACTTTGAATAACACGGAAAACGGGCTATCATAGTTAGTCTTTCTTATGCAAAAAGTTCAATGATTCTGTAGAATATATTAGGATTGTATGCGTTAAACGTTTCAATCCGCTATACTCCAATTCTTCCCAATTGTTGGGTTTTAGTTTAACTTCACTCAACGTCTTGGAAGCAGGCTTAATTCCTGGGAATCTATTGCAGATACCTAGAACGTTGGCTTTAACTATGTGAACCCGTTTTATCCCTTACTCTTCCTAAAATTCAAGATTGAAGTTAAACCAGGTATTACATGCAGGGAACAGGTTCAATCCGTTATTTTCAATGTAAAAAATCCAGGGAATCAATTTAAGATAGAAGCACCGCACGAAACGTGTGTATCCGTTTTAGCCCAATTCTTCTCAATACTCAGGTGTGAAGTTAAATCTGGTCCTTCATTTCAGAAAGAGGCTGAATGCGACTGATCAAATGTATTAATTCTTATATGAAAAAGTCCGGGGAATCGGTTGAAGATTGTGAAACGACCGCACGAAACATATGTACCTGTTTTACTCCAGTTCCCTGAACTCAAGATTGAAGTCGATCCTTACTCCACACAGTGACGGCGCGAGATGATTTGCCGCTAGGGGCCAAAAATTAAATTTACCACCCCTTTTATAATGAATTTTCAATTTTTAACCATCTATCATTTTTTGAAAATTTTATATGAAACCGTCCCCTTAAAAGTTCATGCGAGCAAGTTTCTAATTTAGAGAAAAAAATAATAATACTGCCATCTATTAACCGATTGTTATGAAAAATAGCGCATAATACTTTTAACAAAAGAACATAACAAATGACCGCGCTACTAATTTTTTAGACCCGAGAAATAGTTCTATGCTCTAAATCAAGATCTTAAGGGTCTATTAATTTAATCGAACGTGGGTTTGTATTGTATTGACCAGACCTGCAACCTTTTCTGGATCACTTGAAAAGTACATTCTTTTTTTTATTTTGCGGCACTTTGTAATTATTTATTATACTAATAACAATGTCGCCGAATGGTGAATACTTCACAGTGTTCGCCAGATTCCAACTCGTGCCTCAGCTTTGTATGTAATTGCTTGTCAAACGTCCCTAGGTGAAAGTGCATCTATCATAATATCAAATTTGCCTTAACAAACTATCAATCGTCATCATTATCTTAGTGACATAGTGACCGGATAATTCAAATCATATCTGAATGTATTTTAGATTTCCAGGTTACTCGATCTTGGACGGCCAGTTCCATAGACACCCACCGCATGCGCATCTTCCTCAATTGTGCACAGCCAGCGAGAGAGGGGTTTGCCTAGAAATTTACGACTTCTTCCAGGTTCTCTGCTCTGTTGTCATAACGTTAATTGGTGTCTCTTTCGTCTTTCGGCACTACAAGCCCAGCTCACTGTAGTCTGCCGTGTTTTATCAGTCTTTCAATGTCAGCATGGTTGTATACTTGGTACTGTCTGCGCCATTCTCCATTTTCTACTGTGCTGCCGAGTATTGAACGCAGAACTCTTCCCCAAACAAGCCGAGTACTCGATACCCGCTTCCTTCAACATCCATGGCCGCAAAGAGCAACAAGGAGTATCAGCGATTGAATTGAGCAAGTTTTGCGCGCATTCTCAGGCTGTGGGACTCTAGCTGACTACGTAAACCATATTCGCAGCAGCAACATGCATTTTTCCTTCGCGGCTAACATCGTTATCATATGTCACTAGTGTTCTAAAATATATAAATTGGTTTACCGTACCCCATCGTTTTCCACCTCAAACCCAACACAATTGCTACGTTCTCTGCCAGCTACCATGTACTTTGTCTTGTCCGCAAGTTGTATTCCCTGAATATATCCAGAATTTGTAGCATTTGGTCCGTCGTCGATCGTGCTTCTCGAAACCCGCTTTGATATTCATCAACAAAGGTTTCAGCCTACAGACACAGTCTCCTCAAAAGAACACGAGAGACTATCTTGTAGGCGGCATTGATGATCGTTATGTCTCGGAAGACATTATGTTCGAGTTTGTAGTTCTTCTTGAAGATAGGACATATGAGGCCATTCAACCAATCCGAAGGCATTCTTTCTACCACGCAGATCATCCCGATCACGGAGTGGATTGCTTCTCACAGCCGGTCACTTTTTAGACTTTTAGAAGTTTCTCCTGGTTTTCGCCCTTCTCAACGGCCTTATCGTTTTTAAACTCTCGGATCCACTCATTCCTAAAAAACATTCGGTCAAACAACGCTAGCGCACGAAACTAACCTTCGATAGAACACTTATTAGACCGGTTGTCTTATCGACTATGATGGACCAACGCAGCCGTTACACGTAACAGGAAAAGAAGCACCTTTCCAATGGAACTAAAAGATTGAAAACACACTACCTATATACTTTTTGAGGTAGAGACATTTAAAGACAAACAAGTTGTTTACAAAAAAAGTTCAATAACTTTGTAACAGTTCAGATTTGATAGTTTGTGTAGAACGTTTTGTTCGCTAATTATCTCTATCACGCTTCGAGAGATTCTTAACAATGAACCAAACACCCTGTGTATGGTAGAGCTGCCTGGTTTAATTCTAGTAAATTAGTCTGCATACTCACTAGACCGGCAACAATTTTGAATTTTTTCCGAACACTGCTAAATCGAACGGTGATTGATAATGGTAATCATATGCAAAATATAAGCTTTTTATGATAGCTCTAGCTCACCCACAAGAGGTTTCAAGTTTCTATAGTAATATATATGGAAATTCGGAAATAACTTAAATTCCAATAAAAAAAATTCACAGTAACTCTGCTTACCTCAAACGGTCGCGTAGCTTATCTTATAACGAACAGCTTTGTTTAAGATCGCATATTGATTGGAGGTTCGCCTAAAAAGTTTTTTAACTTTGAAGACCAACCAATTTTTTCGAAATTTCCTATTCTAAGCGTGTGCGAGAAAGAGAGGCAACACATAACTTTACATGAGAATATCTTTTTACTGCAAAGTCGTATCAATTTGCAGTCTTCGGTAATGTTGATCCTTACACCTTAAGCTATATATCTGCAGATTTTGGGATGCACAAGTTGATGCTGGCATTTTGTACTGAATTTATTGTTTCGATTGCCCATTTTTCATATATTTTCACATACAAACTTGAAAATTCTTGTGAGTAAACTAGAGTTTTCGAAAAAAAAACTCATATTTGACAAATTGTATGTAAAGCCAATTACCGTTTGATTTAACAGCGTTTCGAAAAAAGTCAAAATTGTTGCGGGTCTTATACTCACACTACTACAAGGAAATTCGGAAACTCGTCTCCGTTGAATCTTTTGAGACTGATCAATAAGTATATAGTTTTGTTCGATCGCATCCGCCGTCCCGATTTCTTACCTTTTTAATTGTCAACAGATGCCTTAAATAATATAAATTCAAGCTTTTCCTCCGCACTTGATTTTTATCGTGATTAATAAAACTTGAACAATTACTAAAAAATAAAATAGAAATTTGTTGAGTAGGAAATGCCGCCCCCTGGTTTTGCCCTGATTTTATCAGCCGCATTCAGTCTCTTTCCGATAAGCACAGCCAGATTTAACTTCATACTTGAGTAATGGGAAGAATTTGTTTAAAACGGGTATACACGTTTCGTGCGATCAACTCTAGATAATTACTATCTCCAATCGATTCCCCGGAATTTTGTACATAAGAATTACTACTTTTCATCAGCCGCATTCAGTCTTTTGCCAAGAAGTACAGCCAGGTTTAACTTCATATTTGAGTTATGGGAGGAATTTGGCGTAAAACGGGTACACATATTTTGTCCGTTCATTCTATCTATCTTCAATCGATTGCCTGGACTAGTTAATATAAAAAAGATTTTTGATTAGCCGATCTCAGCCTCTTTCTGAAATGTTGAGTAAGGTATATCTCCATACGTGTATTATGTGAAGAATAAGCGTAAAACGGATACAAACATTTCGAGCAGTCATTATTACTATCTTCAATCGATTCCCCGGATTTTTCTACAAAATTACTACTTTATATCTGCCACATTCAGCCTCTTTTTGAGAAGCACAGCCAGGTTTAACATTACACTTGAGATATGGGAAGAGTTGGGGTAAAACGGGTACACACGTTTCGTGCGGTCATTCTACCTATCTTCAATCGAATTTTTTGCATAAGAAATACTACTTTTGATCAACCGCATTCAGCCCTTTTCTGAAATATAGAGTCAGGATTAACTTTACACTTGAGTTATGGGAGGGATTGGGGTAAAACGGCTACACACGTTTCGGGCGGTCAGTCTAATTATATTCAAACGGTAACCTGGACTTTAATGCATAAAAATTACTACTTTTGATAAGCTGCATCTAGCCATTTACAAAAATATATAGCCAGGAACTTTAGTTGTTCGAAGAATTGGAGGAAAATGGATGTATATGTTTAGTGAGATTATATTAATTATCTTCAATCGATTCTGTGGATTTTTTTACATAAGAAAGACTAATTTGATCAGCCGCATCCAACTTTCTTCCGAGTTATATATAAACATAAACTCAAACGAAAGGGGGGATTGGGGAAAAACGGGCATGATATCGTACCGTGCGGTCGTTGTAGATACTAGCAATCACTTTTTTAGACTTTTTTACATAAAAACACCTTCATCCAGCCTTTTCGAAAAAAGTCACGTTTTGGGTTCATTTTTTCCCACTGTGCAGTGTTTGCTGTTAGCTCTTCAATACCGTTTTCATCTTTTCGACTTACGAAATACGAAATGTTTAAATTGAAAATAGGTTTAAGGAAAAATTATTTATTCGATGACAATATATATCGATCTGATAATCCATTGATAGTAATAATGTTGGTGCCCTCTATCCGGTGAAACATGTAAACAAGAAAAATCCAGTCATAATATGGCGTATCTTGTTGACTGAAAATCTTACAAACATATTATAAGCATAAGCATAGGCATAAGAGATCGCCCGTAGTTGCTACTCCGTTATTGACCAGAACCAAATTAGGTTGCAAAATGTTCATTGGAACAACATGCTTGGGAATAACATAATGAGCCACATTGTACAATCTATTCTGATCCCTGCATGCTGATCAATACCGACGCCGGCCACGTCCGAATGCAGATCTTCTGGGAAAGGAAGGAATGTTAGTCCGATACTTGTTGCTACTAGAGACCGAGGAATCCTCTGCATCTCCACATGTATCACGGGATGGGGAGAGTTGTTAGTAAGTGTGCCAATAGCGTTATCATGTAATAATTGCTCTGGGCAGCCGGCTGCCGAGAATTTGGGAAATTTATCATTTGTTGTATTAATACGATTAGCAAAATAAGCATCTTGAACTCCGGATAGCCGGCTATAAGGAGCACTGCTTATATTTTTTAATAATATTCAATAACACAACGAATTTTTTCGTGGTTTCTATCGTGTCGGTGCTGATTTTACACGGCGATCGTTTGAATAAAATGAGGAATCTTATACAGAAGGTTCATCAGAATCTTCCACAGGTATCGCGGAGTTGGTGGTTTGGAAGGGAATAGGGTCTAGGATTCGCTCCAAGCAAGCGATGCGACCTGTATAGCATAGTTTATTAGGTAGTAGTTCAGTTAGTTTTCGAGAACACGATCGCTCGAAAAATAAGATCTACCGAGAGTATCCTGTTTTCTAAACAAAAGCAATTTCACATCCACACAGCCGATCGTGGGAGTATTGCCTAGAAAAGCTAATATTATCTGTGTAATGGGCCGGATCACTATTTATTGCGACATTATTTAGACTAGTTTCGCTATTCCTGAAAATCTTACAAACATATTATCGAGCTAAACTTAATTATTTTTTCGAAAAACAAATAAGTTAATGGAAGTTTACTTCTGAACGCTGTTAGACCCTGTGTAAAACTAATTCATACACTACTTCGTTAGAAGTTGAATAAGATCTCCAAATGACTCTAGAGCGATTGGCAGTCTTCGACAAAATTTTAGGCAGTAAACTTATCACTTGAGAATCTTAATTCTAGTGATTATCTGATGTTCAGTGGAACAAAAAAACATTTGATTGGATTCTCTTTATGTACCATATAATTTGTTCGGTAGCTAGGCTCGATTTGGCATAAAATTGAACTTGGACGCTAATGGGACTAGGAATTTTCTCTGGGGTCGGTCGACTTAGTATTTTCTAATGAGCACACATTTGCCGTGTTCTCAGAGCAAAAAACCAAATGCACTTCGACATTTGACTGAACGGTACGGTAAGTATACACGGGCTGTAAACGAATAATTTCAATGCACTTTAAAGCAATGAACCCGTGCGATATGTTCTTCAAAATATTGGCTACGATAATGATGTAGCATTTTAAGTACATATCAACTTTCGCTTATAATTTTTCCCTTAAATACTTTGAATTATAACAAACAAACATTGAGTTAATTGATATATGCTAAGTAAAATTTAACATTTCTTTCCTCTGATTTCCTACTCCTTCTAGCTTTTTCACTTTCATCCTCGGCAAAACCACGTCTCTCTGTCTGCGTCCCAGTCTATCTATTCATGGTTCATTCGTTGGCAACCGAGCGCGTACATGAGAGTGAAAACGCATTCGTAAGCAGTACTACCCCAGGTGCTACCACCGCATCGAGCATTTCGAGATCGGGCACATTCAGATCGAGACAGTTACACCTATCCAACTGAATTCTGTTGATGAAAATGAAAACATGCTTGAAGAGAAAAAAAAACAACCAAGAGATTCATTATCTGTACGTTAGGATTTAAACCTGGCTAAACACCGAACGTGGAGCTCAGAAGAAATGACAACCGAAGTAAACAAAGGACCGCTCAGTTGAATAAGGCTGTCAAGGGAATTGCGTAAAACGCACCACCATAGGCTTACTCGAATAAAAGTTGCCGACATACGTCTTATATCAAATTCACTCTTAATTTGAAACATAAATGATGATGATACCATAGCGAATCTGCACGTTGGTTACTTCAATAACCAGATTCTGTCGAACCTTTTTTGTGCTTTTTTAAAAACAACTAGCATCATATCAACTGCTAACCCTGCTCAAATCCCGACTGGAAGTGATCGGTTGCAAGGACAGACAAGCATAGAGCTGGCAAAACATAAAACTGATTAACAATATCATACACAATCTTCGCGCCACCGTCGTCATGCCGCTGAGGATCGTTGCATTGAACCGTGGACAGTCGGTTTGGTTGAAAACAGGTATATGGTTGCGCTTTGATAGCTGCTGGCTTTTTCGTATCCATTCGTGTGTTCGTGTTTACTGTGACATTACTTCTGTAGGTATTCGATCCGTGCTTTCTTTGTGATTCGTTTGAATTTCATACATGCGCGATGTGGCAATGGTGAGTTTGAGGCTATTGTATGTCTCGTCGAAAGTTGTATTTTTTGTTATTTTAACGCTAGATTATCACACTTTATTGCGTGAATAGCACTTTGTTTACAAAATATTCTCCCTAGTTGTTGTTAAAAATTAACTTTTTTTTCTTATTTTCATTTCTTGCGTTTACGGGTTACGAATGTGAGCCCATCGTTTGTCGCCTATCGTTATTTAGGTGTTGGCTATTGATTAGGAGGTATTAGATGTAGATTTGGCAAAATGGCAGTATTCATAAATTTGACAAACATTCGTGGTTCAGGTAATAGGAACGAAAATATGACTCACATTACGTACTAAAATCCCTCCACACACACTATTCAGCTAAACCCAGCCAATATTTCACAACAAAATGTCGTAATCAACTACTGATACTGGCTCAGATAACACTTCGTTATAAGTTTGACAGCTTTTCCTACCAAAGTTGCATTGATTGTATCGTTCTTACTTATAACTACGCAAACCCTTGAGGGTCAATTCATCTTTGGCTGAAAACCATTGTTGTAGGCAATAAAATTAGATTTTTTGTGGTTGCGGTGATTCCGGTGGCTAGATTTATTCGATTTGGTTTAAATTTTGAACTGACACTCCTGCTGGTGGAACAAGAAATTGATTCAGGGGTGGATTCTAATATGCAAGCCCATTTAGAAGAAGAAGAATGCACTCTATATTGTCGTTGTCATTATACATTAGTTGCGTAGCAAACTGCCCATATAAGCATAAGAGACCCATATTGAAAAACAGCAAGCCAAGAAAAACGCTGTTTAAGATTTACATTTTCATTGAGCCTTATGGATGGGACAACCATGTTGTGATATTTTTTAAGATATTTTCTGAACCAACCTGGTGATTCAGAATACATTCCAACAGATAACTCATTTTCGACAAAAATCCATAAAGGACTCTTATGCTTTAATGGGCAGTAAACACAGTAATCAAAACTTATCATGTATTATCGGTCGGTTGTTTTGTCCATCGGTTTTGTTGCATTACACCGACATAGAGTCTTACTTGCTGATATTTTTCTTTTATACAGCATCCCAACGTATATTGATAATGACAGTATTGAAATAAAGCTACATGACCTGGCATCACGTACTAGTTCCACCGCTATCAAACAACTCACGTCAAAATACGGAGAGGTGGATAGTGTTAAGGAAGATACTTGGAAGAATTTCTTCCCAGGACGGCGTTCGTGTAGTAAGAATGCGGCCGACAAAACCTATTCCCTCCTACTTGATGTCCTGAAGGTATTGTACATTCTCAACGAGCACTAGTCACGTCAGACGCTACAGCACGGAAAACCTTGTGCAGAGGCTGCTAAGGGAATTCCACCTGCTACGACCAAAGCCGGTATACAGTCGTCGTATGCTAAACCAACCAATGACTGCGTACCGGACAGTAACAAACACCAGCTCAACAATGATCGGGCCCAGTACCACTGAACCAACTACCATTACCAACATCGAAGTAACAACGATTACACCAAATGTCTCCAAACCAACAACCAACACCACCAATAAAGAATCAAACACCAATGAAGAAGGATTTACAACAGCGCCCCGGAAGTGCAAGAAACTAACAAGAACATCGGACCGTGAGCATCATGAATGCAGTACAGATGACGACGTGAACGAAAACGCGAGAGAAGATGAACACCTCATTTTTCACCACCAAGGAAGAGGATCTCAACATGCAGCAGCAAGCTGCGTCAACAAGGCCCTATGGATAGTTGAAGGTTAATTTCAATTTTAACACATTGTAAAAATCTTAAAAGACCCATGGCTCAGTTATGCTAACGCATGGAGCCGTGTCAAATAAATAAGAAAAAAATCATCATCATTAGCGTGGCCAAATAATCCGGATGTTCCGAAGAATATATTTCAGACTTCGGCCTAACAGTTGAGCCACCTGTCTCCTTAAAAATCCGCCGTAAGCGCATCTTCCTCGATTGCATAGCGAATGCGGAGTCCTCAAAGCCGAAGACCTCTTCCTTGTTCCCTACCGAGCATAGTTTTAGTTGGTTTCTCTTTTGGCATTCGCGCTGCATGTCCAGCCCAGTGTAAGTGTTAGTATGTTTGTATACATAGTACAGCTCGTTGTTCATGTGTTTACGTCATTCTTCTTTTTCTAGTGTACCGTTGAGTATTGAACGCAGAATTCTTTTTTCAAACACGCCGAACATTCAATAGCTTACTTCATTCGACGCCTATGCAACATAGCCGTACCTAGCAACAACAGGTATCAGCGATTTGTATCTAGCAAGTTTTGTCTGCGTCCGTAGACTATAGGACTTTAGTTATCCACACAAATCATAGAAAGAACTCTTCCCAGCCGCAACACGTCTTTTTAGCTCGCGGCTAACCGTTATCATATGTCACTATTTAATTTTTCCACTGCTCTGCACTCCTCGCCGTCCACGAAGCCATGAAGCGTGTGAGATCTTCTGATAATGGTTTCGTTCCTTTGCACATCAGATCGTCGTATTGCATCTTCAAGCTATAGCACATCTCCAAACAAATTAAGTTGTACCTACGAGTAACTAAAACCATGCTAATAATTGTCTCCGTAGTTGCTGATAATCTCAGAGCTAGTCTAAACTGCTTTTTACACATACTACCATGCGGCTCCATTGAATTGTTTAAACATGTTTATCAACTTTAGTGCAGATAGTCACCTAGATCGACGAATAGAAGACTTGTTTCTGATTACAACGTAAAATACTAGATCGTTCCGAAACTTTTTAAAACAAATATATTCTGGTGGCAGTTGAAGGTCGCAATGGTGCATTTGAGCCTTTCGTTATTACTCCTATTTTCGGAGTGCGCTACTGAAGCGCAACTAGAACACGTTATGAGCAAAGTAATACACTACAAATACCAAAGGATGCGCATTTGTTGCTTACTCTGAGAATGAAAGAAAAAACTAAAGACGCAAGCTCACTAATACGATTTTTGACTTCAACCAGAATTTTTGTTCTGGAGACAGGGTTAAAAATTCAATAGACATCAATTCCTCTGAAAATTTAGAAAAAATACTCCTATGTACCAACAAACATAAAAAAATATATTATCACTGACAATCACGGTCCGGTTGTTTTGTCCGACTTTGGTCCACTGTGCATCGCCCTGCTATAATCCATCTAGCGTCACTAATAAATCCTAATATCTTTCCGGCAATTTTAACGCTTGATTTTCATCCGTCGAGCGTCATACGAAGCAGCCTTACCAGTTTTGTACGATAGCCATCTTTAAGCATTATCTGTTGTAGTTTCCTTCCGTTTCACTGAATTGTTCGCCGCCTTGAAATTTCCAAACAGATGGTGTATCCGTGAATTGTGTTTCTGGAATTTTTCCAAGATTTGTCGCAGGATACACAACTGGTCCGGTGTTGATCGTCTTTCTCGAAGGCCACTTTGGAATTCGCCGATAAAGGATTTAACCCACTGATGCAGCTAAACTAAACGCGGAACACGGAAGAGTACAGTACAACCGATATTAATGAGTATCGTTAGGCTTCGATAGTTATTAATGACTAATCCAGCTAGATTAGAATTGCGTCACTTTGATGATTTAATTTGGAGGAAAACACAGCGTTCACATGACGAATTGGGAATAATAAAACGCCTTATAGATTGTAGGGGGAAGTGGTAGCACAAAAAATTCAGACTGCCAACTTCCGAGGAAATCCCTGAACAATGATGGTTTACGGTGAAATGGAGTAAGAAAACTCGGTCCCTCGATGAAATTTGACTTAATTCAATCAGTACTGGGCAAAACAAGGTTTTTCAATTTCCAATTATATTTTGAGTTATTATTTACTATTGACACATGGGATTCCCAAGGTCAGTATTTGGAATACTGAATGTCTAATCAAGTCTAACCGATAGATAATAGAATGCCAAACTTATATTGTGAATTTTGATTGTTATTTTTCTATTTTCAGAACATTGCAACAAAATTTTGTAACCATCAAGGATGAACTTAACCGATTTAACATACAATTTTTTCGAGATTATAATGACTTTACGACAGATAAATTCGAAACTCACTCTTTGCTGTATGTAAACACCTTAACATTGGCGCAAACAAACGTTGCCTCAAGCGAAACCACAGAACTGTTTTTGAAGTCTATATTCAAACAGTAACTGAATTGAAGTTAATTCATTCGCTTCAAACTGCTTATTTCTTAAGGAAATGCTTGAATCAAGCTAATGTTAAAATTTATGTCGGTCGAGTTCCCATTTTAGCACAGGGCGGGAAGCTTCGGCTGTAAAACTTCCATTTGTAGAACAATAGCGCTGCATCGGTTTAACCCTTTCATGGACAACTTTTCACTAGCACATATAAGGTTCCAAAACTATATTTTCTTAAAAATTGTTGGGGTCAAGAAATCCGAAAATCTTTTTCATAAAAATAGGTTTTCCCCGCATTACAATGAATATTTACAATAGCTCAATACAATGAATATTTACAATAGTCTAATTGCGTTGGAAACGTAGTCGAATATAGTCACAATTCTCAGTTTGTTTAGTTTTCAATACTATTGCAAAATAACGAAGAAATCTCCAAATTTCATTTTTCTTCGTCAACGTAAACTGTACCTGTCAACACTGCTCCGTCGGAATCCAATCGGATTAATTGCAATAAATTCAATTCTTGAACTAATACTTGTAACTATTCTTGCTCAAAAGAAAGGTATTAACCACATGTATTAGATTTACTTCCTTTTGTGAGCTAATTTTGCTTATCCGAAAACTTGCAGCTGTTTGAAAACGTTGTTCTTTATAAACAATATGGGCATGAAGGGGTTAAATAAAGTTTAAAATACCGTTTTGCACATTTTTAACATAAAAAGTTTAGGAAAAAAACTAAACTAATATGTGCCATATTTGAAGTTTAACTCTTTCACGTCCAACTTTTAGCTAGCACATAAAAAGTTCAAGACTAGTTTTCCTTAAAATTATTGTGAGCCTGAGCTTGAGCTTGTTACAGTTTTTACCCTTTCTTGTTTTTTAGTTTCAGTTTTTTAGATTTAGTTCAAAATAAACATTATAGCTGATTGCAAACATTGTTGTTTATAAGCAACATGGCCTTGAAGAGGTTAATACACGGTGTCTTTTTTTGACGTAGAACTACGTCTTTGTTTTCGATATGAGGGTGCACTTTACAAATTCTACAAAAATGGTATGTAACGAAAAGTGGTCCAATTTTAAACGCATATATTTCAGCCATCTTACCATAAATTTTCAAATTTTTTGCGCATATCGCCCCGAAATATTTCTAAGAATTGCTTCCAATAGATAAACCCAAAGATTTTTGATATCATGGCAGCAAAACTTTAAATAATGTACAACCTAGTCAAAATATCGCGCATTTATATACAGAAGATAGCGCTTCCAAAGTCCGGCACGACAGATTGTGTACCTAGCGCGCTACGCTTCTATGAATGACGCCATCATCAACTATTTAAAGAACGGATTTGGCCATACAATACAAGCTCAGTTGCCTGTTGAACGGCAGACGGAGCAGATCACTGCGCTGTGTGTTTTCACAGTCAATCTAGCTGAGACACAAGTCCGTTACACTGGCTGTGGAGGTACGCTACGTAGTGCCATCCAACACGCGACTGAGCTTGTCCATTCAAACACAATGCTTTCTTTTGTGTTGTGCTCGTTTCCAGCAAACTTTTATGTGCAATCTAGAACACAATTATTGGTACACAAAATCGCTTGTGCATTCGAGCTCCATTTGCAAACATGGTAAAAATAGTGTCGTGGTAGGGGAACGTGGGGGTAAAACGCACCCCCGTGGCAAAATGCATCCCTTGCTTATTCCGAAAACAGCTGAAAATTTCTAGAAAAGGGTAGTCGGAAGAACGCAATAGTAAACATACACTGTCAAAGTTTGATAACCGTACGTCAATAGCAAACAAAACTACTTGCTTGTTCGTTGAGAATTATGTCCCGTTGCTGCGGTGCATTCTGCCCCGTTGTTGTAGTGCATTATGCCCTGTTGTTGTGGTGTGTTTTACCCCCGCACAGGTGCGTTTGCACCGCATATTTTCACAATTTTGATTACAGATTGTTTTTCACAGAGGGCAGATTTTTGGCATGTTGATGAAAATTTCACAGATTTTTGAAATATTGTGATTTTAACAGATTTTTCGGAAATTTATCGCAGATTTTTTTTCCTGTTTTAGTTATCACAGATGTTAAAAAGATATTTTTGATCGAAACACAGATTTCAATGTGGCATTCCTGTTTGTTAGCGGTTGCATGCGTAACCTGCATAATAGCAATCGTTGCGCAAAGACGAAAACTTTCTTAGCAACAAATTTACGCGGATCGATGGAAAGCACAACGAAAGTTTATTATTTACGTTCGATCAATTCATTGATTCATAACCACTTCACGTGATTCATTTCAGCCTATCTTATTTTGATTCTGCTAATAGGTATACACTACAAAGCCTTTTTGTGAATGAATACACTGCCACTCGAAAAACTGTTGCAAAAACGCATGTAAATCATATATAAAATTGTTTTCGATTGTTGTCTATTTATAGTTTCGATATATGATTAAGACCACTGCATTCGCTACATTTGTATGCGTACTTTAGGAAATTTACAATAACGGCAACATATAACTAGACAGCTTGGTCTATACATGAAATGTGGTTTTATTGTGTAAAATTAGATTTTTCTTTACCGGTCCGGTTTTTACCACACACAAACGAAAAGCTTTTACAATTTTTAAATCTTGTGCTTTAGTTGATTTAGTTCCAGATATTAGTTCGGCCACGGTTTTCTGTCTTCTTTATCTTCTCAAATAAGTTTAATCGGATTCGGTAACCTACTACAAATGAAATGACCTGATAATCGAGAGGGTTTGGTTCAATACGTAACATTCGATGATGATTGATTGTGCTTAAACTATACGTAAGAAATATATTTGATTTATGATTACTCAAAATGTACTAAGAAAATAAATATTTTGCATTAAGTAGTATAGTCCTACGTCAACATTATGCAATAAAAAATTCAGGATATGAAAAAATGAGCTTTCCTTTTTCATTTGAAACCAACATCAAAATAATTCGTCGGGGGGTCTTGAGCAACTTTTGCTGAGTGTATCGGGGTGTATTAGCTGGCAACGGTTTTCATAGCTCGGCAGCTGAAATCTGTTTCGCCATGGGAGATGCCGAAGGGCGAAGCGTATCAACCTGCGTTGTCAGCAAACTTGTCGACAATTAAATTTTCTATCAAATTCTCATTTTTAGTGTTGTTTGAATGTCTAAATCTAGGGACAAAAATATGAACTAGCTCCAGTAGTAAAACCTTTATTGTTACGAGAATAACTTAAAAAAAGTTGTTCTGGACCCCCCGACGGATTATTTTGATCTTAGTTTCAAATGAAAGAGGAAAGGCGATTCTTTCATATTCAGAAGTTTCAGAGATGCTTAATCTCACATTTCTAAATTCTACGTCATTGTTTAATGTTCCGTATTCCATCCTGCAAAATTACGTCTCGTGGCGAAATTTTAAGTCACTGTAAGTGAAGTACATTCAAAACAAACTGCTTCAAAAATTCCAGAGTTTATCACTTGCAAAACTGCTATAAAGCACAAAATATGTGTAACCATATTAAAAATATGTTCAAAAATGTATTTTTATAGCATATGGTTTCGAATGACTCCTCCTTTGATTATCGTTATTGGGCTTGAGCTTGAACTTGTGCGGCCATCCCTGGTTGGGGACCATTCATAAATTACGTAACGCAAAAATTGCCCAAAATTGACTCCCCCTCCCCCCATGTAACAAACTTTCACAAATTTCTCTATCCCCCTCCCTTATTACGTAAAAAATTCTTCAGAACCATTTTATTTTCTTCAGTAAACACTTTACCTAATATTCTATCATACTCCCCCTCCCCCATATGTCCCAACATGTCACAATTTGTCATACCCATTCTCCCCCTAAACGCGTTACGTACTTTATGAATGCCCCTTGGTAATACTTTATTGATCGAGATTAGCTGATACAACCTGGGAGTAACACATCATCCTTCAATGAACAATTTCTGGTAATACCAAGTTGTTTATTGATCAATACCGGCGTTGACTAAGCCCTACCGTAGATTGCAGCAGGAAAAGGAAGGAATGTTACTCCGACACTGAATTTTACTAGAGGCCGTCCATACTACTGCGCACTCCACAAGAGTTACTGGAGGAGGGAGTTTGTTGATAGGGATTTGACATTGCACTGGAAGGAGAAATGCGGTCAGAATGGATGTTCTATTAGTGATCAGCATCAGTGTTTAATCAGAATCCCAATACTTCGGATAGGGATGTGACCAAGAAGTTGAATCTGTCCCAGTCTTTCATTCAGAGTGTCAACAACCGTGAGGGATTGTATACGTACAAAGCGTAGAAGGCTCCAAATTGTGACGAACGGAAAAATACGGGGAGTAAGCCTCATTTCCTCATCATGGATGATGAGACTTACGTCAAGGCGGACTTCCGGCAGCTTCCGAAGCAAGTGTTCTTTGCCGTTCAGTACAAATTTGCGGTTCCGGAGAAAGCAAAAAGGCAGAAACTTTCAAAGTTTGCCAACAAATACTTGGTTTGGCAAGCGATCTGCTCATGTGGCAAACGGAGTGCGCGGTTCGTGACTACCGGGACAGTCAATGGGGAGATCTACCTCAAGGAGTATCTACAAAACCATCTACACGTGAGCCCTACGATATTCTGGCCTGATTTAGCTTTGTGCCGCTATTCAAATGTTGTCATGGAGTGGTTCGAAGCCAAAACGGTCACTTTAGTATCAAAGGACATCCTTTAATACAAAAATCAAAGTGATATTATTATGCTCATGATTAAATAGGAGTTACATGGCAGTTAAAAGTATAAAAAATAATAATCATGATTTAATGAATTAAATGCAAATCAATGTTCGCGACAATAAGACATTTGTTTTTCATGCTGATATGACAGAAATTGGTAACTGGTTTCCGATCCTTCGCACGAATTGTCAATTCTCAACCCTATTACATGATTAAGGTTATTATTCCACTCAGACAAGACCATGCGTTTTCCTCAAGCATATCTAAAACCCTGTCATTTAGTTCCCTAGTTGTTCAAATAAACTCTAAACAAACATAGAAATTAGTTTGGTCAGTCTACAGAAATGTCAGCTCGATTAGCATCCAGGGCCGTCTTAACACTATACGGGGCCCTTGGGCACTCTTGAGCTAGGGTGCCCCTACAATTGAAAAGCTATAAGCAGCTGTAGTAGTAGGATCAAAAAAATTCCCAGCTTTTCGGTACAGTTTCCACTCAATACCACCCTGAGGCTCTTTTCCAAATTTAAGCCAAATCTGTCAACCGTATTGACATTACTTTAAAAATAAAGTGGGAATTAAATTATACTGAGAACAAAGACGATTTCAGATTTCCACAACCTGGTGTCGTTGCCGATGTCCCAATATCGTCATGGACTTATTCACTACGCTATAGTATTCCCAGACGGTGTAATCTGACCTTCATAGTTGGTAGACGTTGTTTGACGATTAAGAGTGCTTACATCAAGAAGGAGGAATGTTGGGGTTGGGTTACGCTACCAAATGTTCGAGGTTCTTCAAATATTCTCAAACGCGCGCACTTTGCCGTGACTCATTTATTCAAATCTAGGGAAAAGTCAGGGTTTATGTGTGTAAACACTTTAAAGAGGCCATTTTCAAATTTTTTTTATTGGGATTTCATGACGTTTGTCTACACGATGGTTTGTTTATTCTAGATAAGACGGATGTATTACAGAGCAACATTATTGGTATTGTGTCAGTCTAAGACTGACCATGCAAAATGAAACATGCCAAATCCGACCAAATAGTGTCGAGTCTTCATAAGACCTCAAGAAGTCACTTTCGGGCATTTCCACGTGAATTTGTTCATTTACAGACTCAAATATGTCATAGAAATAAATATTTTTCCACATCCGCAAATCGCTTGCCAAACAAAGATTTCTAGTAGGTTGGCTAAGGTACGGTGCCTTCCAAATTTTGTATACGTAGTGTGCCAAATGTTTGTTTGCTGTAGTTAAAAATAAATTGAAACTTGAATCGAAATGTGGGATTGACGTTTTAACTGGTTCAATAGTCATGCAGTGCCTTGTTTTCTACCGCTCTGATGCCCTTTAAACAACTTGATCACATGGGATACGGTGCAATGTGCGATTCCTAGCTGCTACAGATCTATCGCTTTACATATACCAATCAAATCGGACGGGTCCTTGACCTAGTTTTCTGCTCGAAGGACTACACTATTTCGGTCGAGAAGTCAGTATCCCCCTTCTACACGTCGACACGCACCACCCACCGCTAGTTATCATGATGCAATCGCCTGGTTATGCCGGTAGTTGTTCCAGCTAGCAAACTGCTGAATTATAGTAGGATTGATTTTTCCGAGCTGTGTGACTATTTACTCCATCTGGACTGGTCAACGTATCTAGATAACAGCGATGCAGATGCAATGACCGTAAACTTCTGCCGAGTAATTCAGGACTGGTTACAGAATAATCTCCCAGTAAAACGACAGCCTGTTTCCCCGGCGTGGAGTACATCGACGCTGCGAGCCCTTCGCAGAAAACCGAAATGCATGCCAACGCAAACTTCATCTCGCAAACAATCGCCGGCCACGAATCACGACTTTCACGTTGCCAGTAAAGCATACCGGAATCTCAACGCTGTTCTGTATAGATCGTAAGTACAACGAGTTCAAGTGGGCTTATGAAGTAATCCTAAAGGATTTTGTAAATTCAAAACGGAAAAATTCCAGCGTTCCTTCCAATGTGTACCTCAATGAAAAGGCAGCGTCATCCACTGCAAGAGCTTTTGAATTGTTTACCAATCATTTCGCATTCGTCGTTGCTGTTTAGCATCTGATCAGGAAATCGATATCGCATTAGTAACTGTTCCGAAAGATATCGCTGATTTAAGCACCTTTTCGACTTCACCCGACATGGAAATAGCAGCTGCAAGAAAGCTAAAAAGCTCTTTTTCCCCTGGACCGGATGGGATTCCAGCTGCTGTCTACTGTCGCTGTGCCGTCGCTTTGGCCGAACCTTTGTCTCGCATCTTCAACCAATCATTTGACCAGGCTAAGTTCCCCGACGTTTGGAAACAACCCTACATGTTCCCGGTGTTCAAAGCCGGAGATAAGAGAAATAGCAAACAGTACCACGGAATAACGAATCTTTCAGCTGAATCTAAGTTATTTGAAATTGTTGTCAATCAATTCATCCTCAGCCGTACAGTAAGTTATATCTCACCAGACCAACATGGTTTTATGCCCGGGCGATCCGTTTTGACAAACCTGCTGTAATTTACGTCAACTTGCATCAATTGCATGGAGAAGAAAACACAAGTGGACACTATATACACCGATTTGAAATCTGCTTTTGACCGAATTGCCCATGAAATTCTTCTCAAGAAGTTGTACAAGTTAGGAGCGTCCGACAAGTTGTGGCCATGCTCCTATTTTACGCACAACGCCTTATGTTAAATTTGGGCTCTTGTATATCGGCTCCGTTTACCAATAGATCAGGTGTACCGCAGGGCAGCAATCTGGGATCACTGCTTTTCTAACCGTTCTTTTAATGTAGTAGCAGTAGTGTTAGATTCCGGGTACAAGCTCATATTTGCCGACGACCTTAAGCTGTACTTAGTCATCCAGTCAGCCGAGGACTGCCACCAACTGCAAGCACTATTGGATCGCTTTGTGAAATAGTGTGGAATAAATTAGCTTACTGTAAATATTGCCAAATGCTCCGTGATGACGTTGCACAGGAAGAACGGATCGTTAATCTTCGATTACAGTATCGATGGGGTTGCGCTACAGAGAGTCAATGTAGTCTATGACCTGGGTGTAATTCTTGACCACAAGCTGTCCTTCAATTCTCGTGTAACCAACATAATTGCGAAAGCAAATCACCAGTTGGGTTTCATTTCGAAGATTTCACGGTATTTTACGGATCCGTACTGTCTAAATCTATATATATATATATATATATATATATATATATATATATATATATATATATATATATATATATATATATATATATATATATATATATATATATATATATATATATATATATATATATATATATATATATATATATATATATATATATATATATATATATATATATATATATATATATATATATATATATATATATATATATATATAAAAAAGTCAAAGTTTGTATGTATATGATTTATAGACTTCCAAACGGCTTAACCGATTTCCGTAAAAATTTGCACACAGTAGGTATTTGGTATGGGGCGTATTTGTGTGCTATTAGTTGGAGATTATCTGCCCGCCAGATGGCGCTTTGAAATAAATTGTGTTTTCCTCCTATTTCGCAGAGTGTCGCAGCAACGCGCGATGGGTATTAGCTAGGTCCCTATACTGCACATTGGTCAGATCAACCCTCGAGTTCGTCTCACCGGTTTGCAATCCGCATCACCTAACTTGGTGTTTAAAATTGGACAGAGTACATAAAATGTTCGTAGGCTTAGCTCTTAGAAACTTGTCTTGGCGTGACCTGCAAAATTTACCACCTTATCGTGACCGTTGCCAGCTGCTCAATTTTGAGACATTAGAATGTCGTCGTAGAATCCAGCAATTTCCATCTTGGTGAAAATTTTAAATGGAGAATGTTATGCGCCTGAATTGCTGTCTCGCTTAGATTTCCGAGTAGCGAGGAGAACACGAGATACATCATTATTATTGTCGAGGTTCCATCAGACATCTTTTGAATTCCATGAACTACTGTCTTCAATGATTGAAACCTTTTCTCGTGCTAATTGTGCCTTTCAGTTTGGGACTCCTCAAAAATATTTGCAAGCAATATAAGAAGATTGTGTTTACTGTGATTATTATATGTATTTGTAATAACAAACCTGACATGTAATTTTACTTAATTTTGTACATTTAACCTTACGAAAAGATAGTGGTTTTTACGCCCATTAGAGGGTGGCGCCTTGTAGGAGGAGGCCAACTCGTACGGACTGTTTCTCTCCCAAATCATTTGAACTATAATGTGCGATGATAAATAAATAAATAAATAACTGCCCCATGTGCTATGGGATTCCCAATACACACGATACAATTATGCGTAGAGTGGCAATATAGTTGCTTCGATGCTAAAAAGTTAAAGTTTTGAAAATTAAGTTCTAAAAAAAATTGTGACTGAAAGGATTAATACTATTTACACTGCTCATACATGCATTTTATTAAGAGTAATCAAATCCTTTCCCAATAGTGTGTCCTTTAAACACATTAATTATGTGTAACAATCCGAAAACTTTTCCCGGACTGATGAAAATTACGCGCGCAACAGGTCCACAATGTAAACAAATTCTCTTATGAATAAAGACGGCGGATGCCCATTTTAGACGCATCCCAACAATACATAACAGGTTTCAAGCGTTACGTGAACCGCGCACTCGATCTTACACGAACAAAAAATCAAAACAGCTACTACAAAGGTGAATTGTCAGGAAAACCATGGGCATTATACAAACGCCGGCCCATTGTGTCCGGGGTAGCCAATGCTCCCGGTGGCAACCGCTGCTGCTGGATTGAAATCGAAGCAGCTAGTCCTAGGACCCGTCCGTACAATGGTGGATGGAACGAGGGGGCTAATTTAATTAATTTACTTCCAAAGAGCCATTTTTCGTTTCCCCCTTAAATGGAAGCTCGCGTCCCCACTTCGGGAGTTTTTTTTCAGTCCTATTCAACCATGAGAACGCACGCATAGCACGCCGCGAGACTGGGCTGTAGGTTACCGTGTCCGCCCGTCGTCGGGAGAGTGCCTTCGTTGCGTAATCCGGCGAAAGTCAATAGAGTGGAGAGATCTAGTAAGTAAGAAAAAAAGGTCCACATCAATTTGTTGCAGCCATCGCTAGTCCCACCGAGCCTGAGCCTCTGAGCCTGAGTGCTTGCCAGCCAGTCAAAGATTGTCGAATGGGCAGTGATTTTCTTGTTGAGCTCCGTAACGAGAGGCTTTGCGCGTTCCACTGCAGGTCGCTACCGTGCATCTTTGATAGAGACGACTAAGGAGTTAATTATGTTTCCGATGATTCGAGCCGGTTGGTGGTCTCCATTGTTGTTGTACGGAAATTGGAAACATCCGAATATTTGACACCACTTTGCCAACAAGCCGTGGCCCGTGGGCAAGAGTCGTCATTTTTTGTTGGCTTATCTCGAGAGTAGTTGCGTCAGTTGTGCGCGCTTCGGTGTGTTATTATTTAATCAATGATCATCAGGATTATGGTTACTGGAAATCAATCATAAGAGACCCGGTCGGTCGTAGTGGCATCGTCCTATTGATCAATTGTTTGACGAAGATCGATGACCATTTCGCATAATTTGCGTGGATATTGCTCAATTGATTGCTGGAGGGGTTCATTCAATATTTAAATAGATACCGCTTCCTCGCCTGGCAGAGGGTATGCTGTTTTTTTGGTCCCGTAGATAGGAGATGCGGGAGCGGTATGGTAAGTCGTGACGAATTTGGTCGTTTGGGCAAGTGCTTTGCCTTCACGATTGATTTGGACACTGAGGCAAGGAATTTGCGAATGTTATTCACAATGAATGCTTATTGGGTAACCAAAATTTGAGCAACGGCAAATGCCTGCCTGTTGAGATCTTTCGAAGCAGGATAGTATTATGTTGCTCTGTTGATATATTGCTATTTTGATATGGTTATTTATATCCTTAACCTTTTAATGCACGATGTCATTTCTAGCCCATAAAGGGTACAAAAACGATTTTTGTTTCAAAATTTAAACACAAAAATATTATTTTGAAAGAAAACGATGCCTCACTCGTAATGTTAGAAACTACTCACTTTTTATTGTTTGTACTTTTTGTACATTTGTGATGGGATATGGTGTCAAGCTTAACACAGGCGACAAGTCTGATTGCGCCGCAGAAACACTCAAATACTCGCATTTTCATTCGTTCGCAATATTCTTGGATATTAATGAAAACTAACTATTCCTTCAAGAGTTTGTAGTAGATTGATAGTACTTTCATGATAACATTATTTCATCTGCATATTTTTGCAACTTTTTTAGAAAACTGGCTAAGAAATATGACATGTTTAATCAAAGAAACAGCTCTAAGTCTTTCTATTAACATTGTAACGTCTTAAAATATTCAACAAAATTGTAGGTTTTTTTTATTATCTAAAACATTGCAGAGTGCTAGAGAAATCAAGACGACAAAAGTTATTTTTTAAAAACTGATTTTTAAAGGTAATATAAGAAAAAGTCACAAACAACGACATGGTTGTAGTTAGAGAGTTAGTATCTTTAGTCACATTGCTGAAAATAATATTTTCAAGAACTTTGCTGAAGACTGAAACAAGCTATCTCTTTACAGTAAAAAGTTACGTTTCAGAAATGTCTTTACACTTCATTTTGGAACATAACCGTTTACTTCCAAAATCCCAAATATTACTGTAACCGTTGTAAGTAATTATGTACTGTTTTTAAATCTGTGATTGTTATATGTCATCAAGTTGCTAATTGTAGTTTTGCCCTGAAGAAACGTAGGCGATAAAATAAAATAAAATAATATTTGCTAAAACCGTGACGAAAAGCCATCTCCATCTGTTGAAAACAAAGTGGTCGTTATTCCACTTAGCGCTATATATTTTGATTTCGCGAAAGCATTCGACAATGTGCCCCACAACATTGCAATTTTGAAACTGGAGCGACTAGGTTTTCCTGGATGGGTAACCAGATGGCTGCATTCTCACCTCTCACAACGATCCGCCTTCGTTAGAATTGGCTCCCCACGCTCAAGCGCATTCGAAACGCCGACCGGTGTGCCTCAAGGAAGTCACCTAGGGCTTCTGATCTTTCTCTTATTCATCAACGACCTCTGTACCCACTAGGGCATTGCAAAAAAAAATTTTTTTTGAATTCTCAAAGGCCCCCCCCCTCTCATATTGTGATAAATGTCAAAGTAAGCTCAGATGCCAAATTTCACATCATTTGGACAATTCTAGACCCCCGCCCACTTCGCTTGAAATTTTTGAAATTGGTGCTATGGGAAAATATGGATGAAAAATATATTAAATGCTATAACTTTTGAAATAGCAATCAGAAAATTACAATTTGTACCTCTTTTTAAAGGAAATAACCTTAGTATTAGAATGAAGATATTCCTGTTCCTAGAAAAATACGAGATTGTGGGGTATTGGGTCATATTGGACCCAAAATCCCCTATTTTTAATGATTTTTCTGCTCCGTGGTGCAAACCATTCATATTTTGCAGTTTTTCTAATGTGAAAAAAAATCTCAGAAATCGAAGGGAACCTTTTAGACCTTTGTCCGAGTACGAGAAGTTGGGGTTATAGGGCCTTTTGTCATTTATGTTAAATTTTATCATTTTGTCGTGCATATATCTCTATTATTCTTCATTCAATTTTAATAAATTGTACCTTGTTAAACGTGGAAAATTCTTAGAAATACAACAAAAATAGATTCGTTTGCGTTAAAATTAAAAAAACCTATTTTAATCCACCTAGCGGTGCAATTGTGCCTTTCTCAATCATGAATCACGAGAATGTGTGCGTTGTTTATATTCATTAAAAGCTTTTAAATGCATACATTACATTTTATTATTGTACATCACATGACAACTATATACAGGAAAATAAATCAAATATTTTGAAGAAGAAAAAACAGCCACGGTAATATTGAACTGAAAAAAGGTGCGAAATCGGCAAAGTCCCAAAAAGTCGATTTTTACAAAAAAAAAAATTTCGAGATAACATAAAATCTCGACGTTTCATGCATTTTAAAGATGTTTTGCATCAAAAATACGAATTCGATTTCTGAAATTTCATGGGGTCCCCCCTTTGAAAAAAAATTTGAGTTCCGGTTTATATGGGAATTTCATATATGACCGGACGATTTAGTCTATATTTCCGGCCCCATATAAGCGATCCGTACGAAATTTTATAAACATCTGTGGGGATATTATAGCTGTCATTTGGGACTAAGTTTGTGAAAATCGGCCCAACCATTTCCGGGAAACTGATGTGAGTTCGTAAATTTTGAAAGATGGCCGCTTTTCCCGGGCACTTCCGGAACCGTCTATGGTGGTCAATGTAGTCAACGAAAGTTTGGTTGGCCGTCGGTGACCTAGAACAGCAAATTTAAGTTGTTTGAGAGACATTTTAGCGAAATTTTTACCTTTTTTGCTTTCATCGGAGTATCGGTTTGAATCACAATTTGCTATGTGATCGCACGCCACAACCTGTAACTCCGGAACCGGAAGTCGGATCGGGATGAAATTAAATAGCCATTTACGGGGACGCAATACCTTTCATTTGAGGCCAAGTTTAGTCGAATCGGTCTAGCCATCTCCGAGAAACCGATGTGACTGTTATTCTGAATTTAGATACTTCCGCCGGGGCTTCCGGAACCGAGGATGGTGGCCAATGTGGCCAAATAGACTTTGAATGGATGTTAGTGACCTAATACTACAAATCGAAGCAGTTGTGGTCATATTTTGGAAAATTTTTCACCTTTATACATTCATTGCAGAATTTATTAAAATCGACATTTTCTGCTTGTTCGTACTTATCACCCTGTAATTCCGGAACCGGAAGTCCGATCCATTAGAAATTCAATAGCAGCCTATGGGAACGTTGCACCTTTCATTTGAGACTAAGTTTGTCAAAATAGGTTCAGCCATCTCTGAGAAAAATGAGTGACATTTTTGGTCACATACACACACACATACACACACACACATCCATACATACACACATACATACACACACAGACATTTGCCGAACTCGACGAACTGAATCGAATGGTATATGTCACTCGGCCCTCCGGGCCTCCGTTAAAAAGTCGGTTTTCAGAGCAATTGCAATACCTTTCTATTGAGAAAGGCAAAAATAAAAAAAAGATCAGCGGTTCTCAACCTTTTTCGTATCGCGGACCCCTTAGAAATCACCCTGGGTTGCTGCGGACCGCCGCGGATAAGCTTCGATTTTGTATGCTATCAAGATGTTATTTTCAGTTTGTTAGGAAACAGGATTTGAAATTTCAATCTGCACTCGGAAAATATATTTTTTTTCGCGGACCCCCAGCGACGACTTCACGGCCCACTAGGGGTCCGCGGACCCCAGGTTGAGAATCACTGCCCTAGAGCGAGAAAAGAAATGAAAAAGGCATGATAAAATCCGTTATTACATTAATCAACATCTTGAAAAGGTATAAGATTATCGAATAAATTTGGTTAACGCCTTTCCACACCTCCTTGTTCATAAAGTGTCATTTTCGCCCAAGACCCAGAGAAATCGGAAAATATATTTTTTCTCTGCTGAGAATGGGACTT
Source organism: Topomyia yanbarensis (assembly GCF_030247195.1). NCBI lineage: Eukaryota > Metazoa > Arthropoda > Insecta > Diptera > Culicidae > Topomyia > Topomyia yanbarensis. The sequence goes on along the minus strand of NC_080672.1, from coordinate 314,559,629 downwards.
TGTATACATTGAAATTTATCTGAATTTACTGTTTATTTAATCGATTTCTTAATCCATAGGCCCCGCGCACACCTAAAAACTGATAAAATTTTAATAACTTTCTCGGGTGATTTTATATCGATTTATAGCATTCTACGAAATTGTAGACAATGAGATTATTCATCAGATTCTCACTTTTAGTATTTTTTGAATGTATATACTGCCGCTCCAAGCATAATTGTCCCATGTATATAGGGAATCCCATAGAACATGGGACAAATATGCTTATAACGGCAGTATAGTACCAAGTAGTAGCAAAAATGCGAATGAATTTCATTAAAAAACTTAAGTTTTCAATCAAAAAACTTTAAAATAAAAAGTTGTTTTAGACCCCGCGACAGAATATTTTAATTATACTTTCAAATGAAAGGGAAATGTCTATTATTTCATATCCCAAAGTTTGGCAGATGCCGATTTTTTTTAAAATAAAGTTGTTCTACAAAGACACCGTGATACCGGAATGTCCGGGGACTCAAACGAGTTTAGTAGTATTGTCATAGCTGTGTTCCTCTATTTGAATTCGGCAAGCAATCACTAATTTGATTGCATGGCGAAATAAAATAACAAAACTCAGCAATGACCGTGATTTGTCCGAGCTAAGGTCCTTGATTGCAGCCTGATTTTCGCAGCAGAAGTTTATAACTTTGCGGGTAAGTTCTGTTGATGGGCCGATTGTACCTTGCACATGAAGGTTTCTGCTTGGAATACAGTTCAGTATCTACCTAGCGAGTAAGACTGTTCCAATCTAATTTCGAGACAACAGACACCAGCACGTCCCCCCATCAGGGAGACACCAGTGGAACAGACCACTTGCGTTTGTTGTTGTCTCTCCAAATAGACAGACAACCACTCCTTCACGTAGAAATTCCTGTGAGGAAAACTACATGTGAGTGTAATAACGCTGGTAGCAAAAATATCTTTACCCCATGTACACATTTGTGACTACAGTCGTGTATGACTGGTAGTAAGATCAACATGGTTACTGTTCCAAAGGAGTATGTGTAATGATTTGATATTTAGAAAGCGCCTCAATGCAGATGGTTTAGCTTCGACTGGATCGTCACCACCTCTCTCCTCTGCCACAAGGCGATCGTATTATAGTTATGGAGAAATTCGTCTGCCCTGTCCGCTTTCTTGACTCTGACCTCAATATGAGCAGAACAGTTCAGTTTGGAATCCAATGTAACTCCAACGTACTTGACAAGATCTGCACACAGTAGCTCAGAGTCCGAGAACTGCAAGGGACGAAGCTCGATTGCTTCGTGAAAAGAACTATTCAAACTGGGTTAGGTTTAACTGATAATTTAAGTTTGCGACACCACTATTCGATAATTTTTAGTGCTGTTTACATTAAATCAAAGATGGTTTCGAGGAAAAGTTCAGAAATTAGTGTTTGGTAATCGTCAGCAGCAGTCAGGTTGGAAATCCAAGCTCATTGGGATTCCTCAACAAGCCGTTGGCAACCAGGTCTCATAGCAAAAGTGACAAAACGCCACCCCGAGGACAGCCGTAAATACTCAACTTCCGTCTCTCTGCCTGTCTCAGTGACGAGCAAAGAATGCCGTTATTAAGCATTGCGTTTATCCAACCCTAGACACATGCAGATATTCCATGACCGCGCGTCGCTTACAGAATAGACTGGAAAGACACATTGTCAAAGACACCTTCAACATCTAGGAATACAGCCAAGCTAGATTGCTTGAGCGAGAAGGCCTTCTCAATGGTGTAAACAACGTAGTGAAGCAGAGTGATCGTGGATTTCATTCATATCAGTAATGTTGCATCTTCTGCAGTGGATATTCAACTAAACTAACGTTCCTAATGTGATGATCGATAATATGTTTAAAGGTTTGGAGAAGAAAGTAACTTTATCTGATAGGCCTAAAACTTTTGACTTCTTCATTACTTGAGCGCTCCACTTTGGGAATAAATCTAACAGTTATTTCTCTCTATGTTTTCGGGATATATCCGGTAGCGAGACTGATAAGCATCTTTTTCAAGACTTGTTTGAGAATATCAGATCCCTTTTGCAGCAGCACGGGAAAGATTCAATCTTTTCCAGGTGACTTGAATGGGGCAAAGCCAGTCAATAGCCTCTCTCAGTGGTAACTAACCAATGTGCGTGCTAATGCTAACGAGTCCGAATCATCAATTAAGCTCCGGATTGATGCAACCTAGAAAGTGTGCGTCGAAGGGACAATTAAGAACATCTCTGCAGATCAAAGACATTTCTCATATGCAATACGAGCTGACCTGAAAACCTCCTCCTCACGCTAACGCCTGGTCCAAGCCCCTTCTTCATTTTTTCAAGCTCAGCCCTCCACCTCCTCTAGTCGTTTTAATAGTTGGAAATAGGCAAGCTTCTTTGCAAGATAGCACTATGAACGAGATTGTCGTATGCACGACGCCATTCAAGTCGTCTAGTTCACTAATTGTTGGAAAATATCCATGAAATTTAGTCGCCAAATTTTCCAAAAACAGGTCCCAATTTATGATTACGGTATGCTATCATATTTAGAGTGACATCAAGATGAACGAAAGATTCATATTTGTGATCGGATAGATACAGTTCAGTTTCATTTGGAATCTGCCAATTTTCCAGCTCATGCAAAACTTTTTCAGAACAAAACGTTATGTCACACACCTGCTCTCTCCCAGACCTCGCAAAAGTTGGTCGGTTTCCTACTTTCAGAATATATAAATTTGTACTACTTATGTACTCTATCAGTTCAAAGCCTCTCAGATTGATATTTGAGTGGCCCCAAATGATGTAATGAGCATTTGCGTCACTGTCCATAATGAGCGGAAGGCCATTTCTGATACAATATGATACAACGCATTTGAGATTATGAGAAGCAGATATGCCGAACAATTTATGCACTTTCTGTCTATGTTGCCAACCGGCAGAGTAACTGTGACAGTACCGATACCGCGAGTTATGAGCTCCGATAAGAGACTCGCGTCAATAGCCTTATTTCCAAGAATGCATGCACGAGACATTTCACGTGGAGTGGTCATGCCTAAGCTGACCAACTCTGACGAAAAAATCCGTACACCATACCGCAACGAAGCGAAATTGTTCACCATAGGAAAACAGTTCGCATAGTGTACGAATTTTTTCGTTAGAGTTGGTCAGCTTAGTCATGCCTAAGTAACTTTCCAATATAGAAGTTTCCTTTATGGAAGTACGGCTCTTGAACTAATGCTATGGAAACTTTACCTTCCTGTATCAGTCGATAAAAATTCATACTTACTGTATAGTTGTCATATTCAACGACACACAGTGTCGTCTAACTGGACACAGCCTTAAAATTTTATTTTGGATTTTTGATAATTTTACATTTTTCTCTGTTTTTAAACAGCTTGGATAGAGTCTTCTCAAAGTATTAAGTGAGTTGTGAGCAAACCCCTAGTCAAACAAAAATTGTGTCTCCGTTTTTAGGAGCTAGCGCCAATTCGGCGCTAGCTTAGTCCGTTAACTATGTTAGTGTCGGATTCTGATGAGGCGAAGTCGAAACGCAAATTCCATAACTAATCATCTGGCAACACTTTGGTATGTTTTTATGCCCGGCTAAATATTTTTCAAGGTAAATTCAATAAGACGAAGGTACTTTTTTCGATGTTATTAAAATCTGGAGCCACTATATTTGAGGTTAAATAAAACAATGTACGCGCCTAGAAAATCAGTATTTCAACTTTTATTTGAAGAGTATTAATATTACAGATTATTTAAAAATTAATAACACAAATAATGAATGCAATCCATTGATGTCTTTTAGGTCAGAAAATGAGGAAGTGGCAAATAATGTGGAAAATCATGAATCCGTTGAACGAAAAGTAGGAAAAACATGTTTTTTCAGCAGCGGCTTTATACTTGTGAATGACTTCTTCGGTGTCTTTGTCGTCGCCAGAGTGTGGAATTGAAATTGTACATTCCTGATCACGTGGTTGCTTTGCTGTGCGAAGGTCACGTTTGCGTTTTTCTTTTTCAATCATGTTTAATTTTGAATGTCTGCACCATAAATTATTATACTGTTAACATCCCGCGAAATATCTGACGCGCTTTCATTGATGACGAGCACTTTCCGTGCTCACGAAATGTTTCGAACGGAGTTTTGAATTGTTTAGAGACTGATCGAATACTGGCGCCATTTTAAACAGATGCAATTGTGTTCTTTATGGGCTCTTTACTTCGTTTTGGCGTTTTTCGCACGAAAATATGTACAATTTTCCTGTCAAAATAATTCAAATTTACATTATAATAGTAACTTGTAGGCTCCCAAACGACTGACCTATCGTGTACCCAAGCGCATATTGATGTCGATGTCCGTATTTTTTTCAAAAACAAAAATATTAAAAAACCAATACAAAACTCGTGCTCAGCATTAATTTTTACGTAAGAAAAAACTTACTTTGCATTTTTTTACATTGATTAAATGTTCTGTACTGAGAACAATAGACAATGCTTTTTCGCAGCACAACACGCGCAAACATATACGACGCCATAATCAATACCCAAGGTAACAGCCAAAATGACAGTCATAACCTGACCCACGGTAACAGCCAAAATGACAGTCGTCAACGATGTTATCTATTGTACCCCCATACCTATTTGACACCCTTCTACTCTAACCATCTTCTTTTTCTGACAAGATTTCACTAACACAGACTATTGAGTAAAGGAAACAATAATAACAATAGAATTGTAACACTAAAGGGAGGATTGTTTTTGTGAAGATACTTGAAATACGTAACGTAATATTGGATGTAACTAGACAATACGAATGGATCCACCTATAGTAGCTCTTCCGAGTAGCTTTCTATTTTTTCCTTAATTTTCATAGAAGGTCCTAACCAGAGCCTAAAATTCTCATACCTATTCAATGAGCGACGAAATTCAGAGAATTCATCTCCGTCCTTTCTCTGCCTCTTTCGTCACTAAATGCATGAAGAAATAAAACAATAAAGGCGATGTCCCCTCCTCTCTCGATTCTACGAAAGCGAGTAGCAGCAGCAGCGACAATCCAAAGTTACAATTTCGTTTTGATGCATGCTCAGTAATTTGCGATTCTCATTCATTAAATGAAATTAATGCAATGTGCATCTAATAATGCAACTAGAACATTGTTAGAATGAGAAATATGCACACCGATCAGGCTTCTGTCTTACAATACCATCGTTAGCTCGCAAATCTACAGAATCGAGCATCGACAAATAAATATCATTGCTAGTGTATTTTCGTTTCCCCAGCAGAAAGTTCAATTTCGAGGGTACCAATATCATTCTGAATCTCACAGCGAAAACGAGCGTGCGGAGAGAATAATGAAAACGCTCTGCTACACGCTTGCTTTGTCCTAGCCCGTTATCTCATTTTCGATTTCGCAAAGTGCTAAGGGTATGGAAAGAAGCTTCGTTCTTTCGTCAGTTTCGCCTGATTTTGGCAAATGAAAGAAACATTTTCCGACTGTGGTCCTAATTACTGCAAACTCTTACACTTGGCATGTATTTAAACATTTTGCATGATACTAAAGCTACTAGGACACAATTAGATGAAATAAGATCGGTATTTCGAGCTTGATACGTTTTATCAAACGTATTTCGTTCTCTATTACACCTCTGCATGTCCATTTCCTGGGCAACAGTTCAACACTGCATAATAAACTCGGTTAAGATTCGACAAGTTTCGATTCGCGCCAACTACGTTGGCCTCCTTTATCCAACACAGCAGTTGTGGTTAGAGATAAGCAGCAAAGTGTGATTGCGGCACTGTTGTACCCTTTGTCAATTCTCTCTCTCTTTCTCTCTCTCTCTCTCTCTCTCTCTCTCTCTCTCTCTCTTCGGCCACTGAACGGACGGTTAGCACCCCTGGCTGGTCTGCTGAAGCACAAACGAACCGAATCCATAATCGCACCCAGACAACCCGGGACACTTGCCGGAAACAAATCGAAATCAGCGTCCAACAATCCCGAGGAACGTGAAAACCGACTTTTGTTGCTCCGGACAAGAATTAGCATTCAATTAATCAGTGTCACGGACGACGGAAAGTGCCGATTGGCTCGGATTATGGACAGCTTTTCTGCACTGGGCGCGATCTTATGCAACTCAATTTTCTTTATCTCCGCATTCTTCGGTGCAGTGTCGAGGGCTTGGAGTAATTTTTTTGTTGATACCATGCCCAAGGTTTTATTTGTATCGGCTCGGATGGAATTATCAAAAAGTCGTTTCCTTAAAAGATTATCTCTTCGATGCTAGTATGCAGTGACAGAGAATGTTCAATATATACCAATAACAGAAAAAATAATCCTTTATTGGTGATAGAATTATGCGATTTTCAGATATTGGCCGTTCACACGTGAATTAATCATAGGTATCTTTCATTTAATACGAATCAAATAATTAATAGGTGTCCTCGACATTAATTTCAAAATCAGACACCACTTGAAAAGATGCTGACATATCACGCTACCTCTTCTGAATTGGCATTCTGACCGGATTGGCAGATTCAACACTGAAAAGCGCAACCGACTTGATGCAAACGCAAGGAATTTTCGTAATAAGCACCACACCTGTCCCAGTAGGGTGAATTTACTGACGCTTCAACACAAAACCTGACCCGCGTTGCCTGCATTGAGTAAGGATAAAAAAAAACAAACGGTAACCCTTGAAACCATCAATTATCGCAGAAGGAAAACGAATGTACGAGTTATATAAACAACAGTGATGGGTGCAAGTCTGTACTCTTAGCAGGGATTTGTTTCACTAAAAAGAGGCTCAACTTTGAAATGATTGCGCTTCATAATAATCTGAGTGCTTCTAGTGTGATTATCATTTCCTAAATAGTATTCTGTGCTTGATTCGTGAATGTTGCACCCGAACAAAATCGCTGATGCTGATGGGACTTCGAGAACTCGAAAAAAAAATAATTTTGTAATGCCCTAGAGTCTACTTAGTTACAATATATAGCCATTCCTTTGGCAGCTACGATATTGACGTTTACGTTGTCATAGGTGGTTTAGTGGAGAGTATCCTTTCCGATAACTGGGCGAATAAACTTTTCCTTCTAGACTTTTGCATTTGCCACTCGGATGATGAGTTTCATGTTATGTGGTTTAGCCAGTGGTTAAGTGACTGGTTACAGAATTGGCGCATAGGTATCTGTCCCGGCTGTGTAACCGGCAATATTAGACTATACGCAACATCATCGGATGGTTTGACTTGAATAGTCAGCTGAGAAGGGATTGGTTTTTGCAGGCCACATTTTCACCAAATGAACACCGCTGTGAACACCTGCTTTCGATTGAATTGACCACCGAATTTGTTAACAAAAATGTCACGGCTGGGCGCATCACAGAATTTAGTTAAATGGCTGAATTCTTACTTGAGTGACAGAGTGACAGCAGCTTGGCTCTTGTGGTTCCTCTCAATTTACGAAAAAAATCTGGAGTCCCCCAAGGCAGCAACATGGGACCCCTACTATTATTCTTCAACGATGCTGCTTTGCTGTTTGGTTTGGGTTGCAACCAGCTTTACGCCGATGCATCGAAATTAATGATTCGAAATTGTACCTCGTAGTTCGATCTATCGAGGACTGCAACCTTCTTCAAGAGCTTTTGGATACATTCGTTAGCTGGTGTCGCAGAAACTTACTAATTATTAGCAATGTAAAATGCAAAGTTATACACTGAAGTCTTTTTTTATGCGACTTTTTTATGCGGATTTTCAAAGTTATGCGGTTTTTATGCGAATTTTCAAAGTTATGCGATTCTTTTTATGCAGCTTCCTTTTAATTTCTAGTGCATCACCTGAAGTGACTTTTATTGAAAGATAGATCCTCGTGAATGCACATGCTTAAACAAAAGACATAAAATGTTCATATTTTTATTTTAGGTTATAAATTACTGGTGCCCCAACGACCAGGGTCTGTCGCGTTCGGTGCTACTTGGCGTAGTTCCCGATGGTGGAGCTAGCCTACCTCGGCGGAGAGTTCCCCGACGCAAGAATGTCTCCTGCAACCGTTGACGGACACGTTATTCTTCCTTAGATGCAGTCCGGCAGAATGCCGAGGTCAGTCCAGCGATCCCCGGTGGAGGATTGCGTCCGGTTCACTGGCGCCCCGATGATTCAAGCCGGCGATTCGCTACGGACTACTCGGAATAGTCCCCGACGGTGGATCTTTCCTACTCCGACGCAAGTTCCCCGGCAGTGGAAGATCTTCCGTAACCGATACTACCCGGGCAGATGCCGAGGTCGGTCCTGTGATTCTGGGTGGAGGGTGACTTCCAGTTGACAGGCGCCCCGACGAGTATCTGCAGGAGCTACTTCCCGATCTATTCGAACTAGTCCCCGGCGGTTGGCCTAGTCTACTCCGACGGAGAAATTTCCCGACGTTGAAATTTCTCTAGAAATCTCGATGCTGGTCGGTTAGGTGCCGAGGTCAGTCTTGCGATTCCGGGGAGTCACGGTTCCGACAGTATAAGTCATTAAGTGACTACGCTTGTCTGGACATGCCGCAGACTCAGGTGATTCGCATTTAATGCCAAAAGATCCTGACTCCTGCGTCGCAGAAGAAAATGAATTAAGTAACCGGGAAACTCTAAGCTTGCTCATATGACCCTACTCCACGCTTTTCTCTAAACTTTCTTACTTCAAATCCTTGCTCTTCCTTGAGTACTATGGCTCTTAATATTGAAAAATATTTCGCACCTTATGTGTTTTTTATGCGGATTTTCAAAATTATGCAGTTTTTTAATGCGGATTTTCAAAGTTATGCGGATTTATTTTATGCGGATTTTCAAAGATATGCGGATTTTTTTATGCGGTACGTATCCCCCGCAGAAAAAAAAACTTCAGTGTAACTTGTCACCGTATGCTCAGTCCGATACGTTACGACTACTAAATCGATGGGCAAAGACTCACTAGAGTTGATTGCGTCAGCGACCTCGGCGTTTTGTTGGATACAAAGCTAACATTCAATCAGTATCGCTCAGCTTTAATCTCTAAAGCAACCCGACAACTCAGCTTCATTTCTAAAATCGGCCGGGATTTCAAGGATTCACATTGTATGAAGGCGTTATATTGTTCGCTGGCTCGCCCACTACTTGAAAAAGCTTCTTTGATTTGGATTTGATTTGTCCGACTCGCACTACGAGACCGTCCATGGCGGAGTCCTCCATAGCTTCCACCGTATCCTGCTCGATGTCACTTGATCGGTGTCGATAGACTGGAACAACGTAGAAAGCTTCAGCAAGTAGTATTCGTAGCAAAGCTTCTCAACGCCAAAATTATCTCCCCGAAGATCTTGTCCCTTCTTGATTTTCGGGCCTCGCTTAACGTTCTCTACGCTAATCTGGCTTACTACAACCTAGATTCCACCGTACGACGTTTGGATTCAACGAACCGATAATCGCATATATTCGAACGTTCTCCACGGTCAAGGAGCTGTTCGAGTTTGGTGAATCATCGCACAAGTTCGCTCAGAAAGTTTCGCGGTCTACAGTTTTTATGACTTGACTCCTGCTATTCATTAGGGCTATTTTTTGTCAGATGGATTATTTTAATAAATAAATAAATAAATAAACAAATAAATAAATAAATAAATAAATAAATAAATAAATAAATAAATAAATAAATAAATAAATAAATAAATAAATAAATAAATAAATAAATAAATAAATAAATAAATAAATAAATAAATAAATAAATAAATAAATAAATAAATAAATAAATAAATAAATAAATAAATAAATAAATAAATAAATAAATAAATAAATAAATAAATAAATAAATAAATAAATAAATAAATAAATAAATAAATAAATAAATAAATAATTAAATAAATAAATAAATAAAACACCTGGAAGGAAGTTTCTCTAAGTATCTTCCTCAACGGTATCCAGAGCATTTTGACACACCGTATTTATGAACGCTACCAATAATTCTGTTCTGAGCAAGATGAGAAGATAAACTGTAGGGTGGGGCATTGTTATATGGAAAAACGTAATCATAGCCACATCAACCGAGCACAGCACTTTTTTGGTACCTTTTGGGGTCCCAAACAACTGTGCAAAATTTGGGGTCGATTGGTGTTGACCCAGCGTGGCGCATTGCGTTTGAAATTTGTATGGAGATTAGTATGGGAAAACGTACATTTTTGCATTTTAAATTCTACAGACTACAATTCTTCTTGTAGTATGTCAACAAATAGATAGAAGTATAGTCCATGATATGCTGAACAACTTTGCCGAAGGATGTATGGTGTTAGAATGTCTCTAAGCCAAGTTAGAGCTGTTCAAAGTTCGATACATCTAATTAAATGCCAAAAATCATTTTTATTGCCAACACTGCGGGTGTACCAATGGTATTTCATATAGAATTCCAAAATAACATTATGCATTTTAGATTTACCACATTGGTATGTTTGGATGAATTATTCAAAAGCCTTAGCTCAATTTCATGAGCGTAGGTAGTTGAGCAATAGGGCGTAGTGAGGGGTGAGGGGGGAGGGGGGGCTACTTTAATATGTAGAAATTTGAACTGAAATGTTGTCGAGTTGGAATGTTTAGACGAATTATTTCAAAACATGTACACAACATTCTACGCATAATAGTAACGTTGAAATAAAACATGCTGTATCCTTTTGCCTTGATTTTTATCAATAGAAGTAACGTTACAGACTGAATCAACTGATGTCGAGTTGATATGTCAGAGGATTGCATTGATTATATTTCAGTTTAATACGCATTTGATGGGATGCTCATTTCGATGCTATTCGATCACCTGAAGCAAAAATTGATGTAGGGATCTGGTGGATTTCATGTTGAAATCCAGAAATTAGCTTCACGCCTCGTGATCGAACAGCATAGAAATGAGCATGCTATCAAATCATGCGTATTATACCGAAATATAATCCTCTGGCATATCAACTCGACATCATTTGATTCAGTCTGTAACATAACTTCTATTGATAAAAGTCAAGGCAAATGGATACAGTATGTTTTATTTCATCGTTACTATTATGCGTAGGACAATGTGTAAATGTTTTGAAATAATTCATCTGTACATTCCAACTCGACAACATTTCAGTTCGAATTTCTACATATTAAAGTCCCCCCCATCACCCCTCACTACGCCCTATTGCTCAACTACCTACGCTCATGAAATTGAGCTAAGGCTTTTGAATAATTCATCCAAACATACCAATGTGGTAAATCTAAAATCAATAATGTTATTTTGGAATGCTATATGAAATACCATTGGTACACCCGCAGTGTTGGCAATAAAAATGATTTTTGGCATTTAATTCGATGTATCGAACTTTGAACAGCTATAACTTGGCTTAGAGACATTCTAACACCATACATCCTTCGGCAAAGTTGTTCAGCATATCCTGGACTACACTTCTATCTATTTGTTGGTATACTATAAGAGGAATTGTAGTCTGTAGAATTAAAAATGCAAAAATGTAGGTTTTCCCATACTAATCTCCATACAAATTTCAAACGCAATGCGCTACGCCGGGTCAACACCAATCGACCCCAAATTTTGCACAGTTGTTTGGGACCCCAAAAGGAACCAAAAAAGTGCTGTGCTGAAAAAACGATCATTTTGCCCCACCCTAATAAACTGGTAGACACCCTTCGCGATGGCTATCACAATTCTTACATTCTCTACATAGTTGTCTAATAGCCGTAGTGACATCTCACCATGTGAGGATAACACATTCTCTGGCGAACAATGTTAGCCCGAACACCGGTCGGACATTCCGTCTTCAATTTCCACAAAGCTCTCGAGGAGGCGTTTTTATTTTTCATTTTTTTGCTGAAAGTGTCAATGGCAGAGCGTTTAACTTTTATTTGTAATTTTTTTTAATTTATATGGCGTTGAGTAACATAATCAAAATACCGATTTTTAAACATAATATTTTCAAAAGTTTATTGCTAGTATTTTATACACCATACTCTTTTTTTTCTTAAATCCACTTGTTCTCTAGTTATAATTAATTTTGAAATAACAAATGATTTCATAAAAGGACTAAATCTAAATCTGCTAAACGACACCATTCCCGCTACATTCATCCGACAGTGTGAACTTCAACCTGTTGCGGAGCATTCCGCCGGTTTTGTTTTTATCGGCTCTGGTGATTGCAAGCACAAGTGCCAGTTAGCTGCGATGGTAAAAACGGTTGCGTTTTTATGCAATCCCAAAAATACCATAAATCAACAATGCGCCCTTCGCAGTCGCATTGCCTAGCAGCTATCCGCAATGTATGCAGAGTCCTTCATTTGGTCCCTCGTCGTATGTCTTGAGCAAAATTACCGGCTAAATTACTCCATATCATGCACCCTTTAGGATGTTGGGTGTGCCGACCGGTACGGCCGGCCGCCGGGAAAGCAAGAAATTTATATGACCATAATAACAGACCCTTTTAATTGCGCTTAACCGTAATTTATGGAGCCACTCTGTGAATTGCATTCATATTTTTATGTGAGAAAAAATGAATTTGCAGATGTATAATTAAACGCAGGATTTGATACGAATCGTCCTTCGAACAAGTAACAATAAAAAGTACTCTTCAGTGCAATAGTAATATATGGAGAAACCTGCAACTTGATCGGTTAATCTTGGTAATGGTCTTAAATAACATATCACATTTTTCAAGTCGCCACGGTATCATGCCAATTCGATTCTAGTTCAGCCGAAAGATTTTTACATTAGCGTAGCTACGCAACCAATTCAGATACAGACCACAATGGCTGTATCTTTGCTCTGTCGTGGCTGTGCTTCAACGAGACGGTCTGGAGACATAACCAGCTACTCCTGTGCAGCAAGAACGTGTACTGTCGTAACCAGTTTGTCTAGTTGGTTATGAAGAGGGAGAATAACTATTCAGTTCATGGCAACAAATAGGTAGGTGATGGAAAATTTTACTTCCGAGTAGCTAGTTGCAGCTAGAGATCGCTGTAAATATCAGAGTTTTTGAAGATATACCGTTCCAGTTAGTCTAATACTGCAAGACAATCCAATTAACCATGGGATAGTTATTACCATTCATCGGCTCACATTCGCACTGGGGGTATTTCGGTTTTATCACGAATTAACAAGATCAGAGAATTTTCATATATCTCTGAAACGATGAAAGCTAAAAAAGTTTGATGTTTTACAAAGCTGAAGAGGAAGCAATGCAATTTTAGTTTTGAAATGAAAAATGCGGAATTTTCAAGGTAAAATCTGTGCAACGAAAAGGGATAGAGCAGTTTAATGGGCCTCGAGGTTTTAAACTACAGCGAAGACCCATTTTTATCAACCCCCTTTGTTTATGTTAGCTTGACAAAATGGGGACAATGGCAAAACATATTTGTTTATTTCTTTTTAATAAACCGAAGCTCTAAAAATATTCTTCCCGAATCACTAGACATAGCCTCATAATACTGGTTAGGCGATAAAATAGGTTAAAAAACTGATAAAGTCAGGGGCTGATAAAAACGGGTTTTCTATGCACTATGTTAGAAATTTTCGTAAAAGCAAAAGTATCATCGTTAAGGTATCAGTAATTTTAATAAGGAATAACTCTTCATGATTGCGAATTGAATTTGAGATATCGTCATAGGCGTGCGCAGACCATTTCGTTAGGGAAGGGGGGTTAACAGCTCAAATATTTTTAGCTATGACAAGCCTTCGCCAAAAGCTTGATTTGGAGTCGCGGGTTCGATAGTGAAACAGTTATTTTGCTTAGTTATTGAAATTTACGTTATTTTATTTAATTCTTAAATCCAGAAATTGGTTTCTAAAAAAATGCAGCCAAAGTGTTTCCACAGATCTTATTATCATTCCATTTTAAGGCGGTGGTCAGCTATTTTCGTTCGCGTCTCTTATCACCTATTTTATAATATGATTCAACAGTGCTATTTTTGAAAATGAACTATCTTGGTTATGCAACTATTTTCCCTGACCTTATTTTATTGCAAATTATTAAGTAGGCTTTATTTTATTATATTCAGAATTGCACATATTTTGTCGCATGTAATTTTAATTGTTCTTTGATTTGATGGCATTGTAAGGGAACACGTATCCGCCGGTTGATACTAATCGAGCTGACATTTCTTTGGACTGATCAAACTAATTTATTTGTTTGTTTAGTGTTTATTTGACCAACTAGGAAACTAGTCCACTTGGCATTTAGTGTGCGTGGGGAATACGCATGGTCTTGTCTGAGTGAAATGATGACTGTTGATTCATATATTAGGGGTTGAGAATCGGCAGTTAGTGAGAAGAATCAGATGCTATTTACCAATTTACAGCAGTTAAATCAGCACGAAGAATATATGTTACAATATTTGAATCATAGCAAAAATAATTTCAAATTATAATGTAAAGAATGTTGCGATTCAAACTTTAAACTCGTTTTTCTCGAAATTAATACAATGTCACTTAGTCCAGTCTGACTTAACACCGACCATATGTTTTATTGCATGTTCATTGACTTACTTTTAGTCACATTAATTAATTTAATGAAATCAAATTTATTAATTGTTCTCATTGTATAAAAATCTTCTAGCTTGATTATTGACGTAAAAGGTGACAGTCTATTTTCTTTTCGTTCTTATTGGCTCTAATCTTGTTTTAGTAATTAGTTTAAAAATTAGCGTCATCGGTTGCATGTTCGATATACAAAGCTAGTCTCTTCAGGTATTTCGGTGGGGTTTGTTTTATGCTGTTTAAAATGCGCTTCAATTAACTTAACAACGCGCGCGAATGATGATAACATAACAATCGGCACCTTATTCAATTGTGTGCGGTGAAGGAAACCAAAACATAATTGTCCTTTTATTTGCTATATAAATACCAACTTTTACACTATACACTATTAATGATGCTTATATTATGGAATCTTCAATTACATAGGTATTACCATATCTATATCGGTCAAAGTCTAGAAACATTAAAGGTAATTGCTTTTCATGGTATTGTATTGTTTTTAGAATGTCGTGATTCACCGGAATAAAGAAACAAGGAATAATGAAATCGTGAGCATACCGCTAAATTGTAATCTGGGGAGTCGGAACCGGAACCTTCATTTAACTATTGAATGATTTTCGCGCCACTCCCTTAGGAGGCCTTCACCTTGGTGGCTTGCCCAGCTAGACACCCTATCCAAAGGCGGGTTTTGGTTGTTTCTGAAACAGTTCCAAAACAATCTGATTTTCCCCAAACAACTTCAGAATGCCACCAATACATTCAAAGAAGTCGCCAGAAACTTCAAGACAACATCGGCAGAACTTCAAGACAACATCGGTCGGCAAGAAGAGCATTCCGCTAAATTATCATCACGGGCACAATTCTATGCGTATCCTTCGCGCATAAACATAAGGGTCAATCCAACCCGCAAAAAAAAAGGAAAAACTATCGACCCGAACAGCGTGAGAAAAATTTCACCAGAACCACTAAAAAATACACCTTTGCTAAGAAATTCACATCGACTTCATCTCACTTCAAAAGTTTATTCCAACAAAAAAATAATTCAAAAACTTTCCACATCCGGATTCGATCCCATACTCTATCAACCTAGCTAACTCTCATCACCACCTTTGCGATCTCAGCTAATTTCCTGCTCGGTTCGTCGCTTTCATTTAGTGCTCTATCCTGTGCAGCTAATCGGTACCATGTTCATTCATGAGTGGCTTCTGTGTGCGTATTCCCTTTTCACATTTCGTGGCCCTAGGGTCTTAGCGTGTGTTGTGTACTGTTCCCTAACATGCGCATGTAATAAAAATATGGAACGTACTTTCAACATTGATTTACGTGAGGCGTGGTAGTTGGCGGTTTCCGGGGACCACAACTGATGCTGGCCGGAACGATGACGCTGCCCAACGGTCTGCTGGCGATTCTGAACTGAAGATGGGTTTCCTTCGTCGTGTCGTGGTGTAGATGATGCGTGTATGGCTTCCCTGCCTAGCAGCCTCGCTGCTCTTCCGGCACGAGGATCGAACTACCGGGTTCTTTGAAGCTGGTGGTGTTAGAAGAGTCCCTGGCTACGAATGCAGCGTGGCGGTGTCTTGACCACAACGGGGTACTAATTTGCCTACACGTGAAAATACTGCCAACATTCGGTTGGTATAAGAATACGCACTGCACACAAAAAGCCAAAGATAGGGGAATTGACCATACTCCAACGATCTCTTTTAAACACTCCGAAACCGTGCAACTGAACTTGCGCACTCACTTTCGATCTAGCTAAACTGTATGGTAAAAAGGAAATTTTTTAGTGCAACTAATTAAAGATTCTCACGCTGTTTAAACAAACTACCTGAAATCTAACACCGCGGCACAACTAATTAGACAACTCCTGCCTCTTCCACGATCCAGAACAAAGTGAATGCAACAAACTGTGATTTCCTCAGAATAAGCGTTTATTCGAAACTTCGTTACCGGAAATGGTTAACTATTTCACGAAGTGCAATAGTTTCCCACCACAAATTTTGTGCCGAAATCATCCTTTCATTCGCGATACAAAACCTCCTTAAATCATTTCTAGGGTACTGACTTTCAAACTCAGAAGTTCAGGTCAAACCGGGTTGTATTTTTCCCGTGTGCTGTCACCAGAATGTGCGTAGGCCGGCCGGTGGCCACTGGTTTTGTACGACGGGAGCAGGGTGGATTTTCCTTACAGACGTACCATACCGGACTCGGTCCAACGTAAGCTATTTCGTTTTCTTTCGCACAAATATCGCACAGAAAAAACACTAAGTTTCACTACCTTTATTTGTTTTGCGTTACACCTTCAGGCACATACCTACATGTTCACATACGGTCGAATTTTCCGCTTAATTTTACGACGCACCCCGGTTTTCGCGTGCTAACTCTAACTTATATCGACTGACCGACACGCGCACGCCAGCTATCCGTGCGGTCACTAACTAACTTTTCACGACTGACCTAAACGACTGACTTATCCGACACGCGCACGCCTGCTATCCGTGCGGTCACTAACTGACTTAATACGACTGACTTCCACGACAGACTTCTTAACTCGGGTTTAAAAGACTTTTTAACAACGCGGGTTTAGATCACTTTCGCGCATTTCTGAGAGAAATGCACGAAGTTTTTCGAAAGCATTTCTAAAGCTCTCTCTAGAACTGTCGGTCGCTGGCCGATTCATTTAAAAACAATGGACTGCTCCATAAGGTGATGCCATGCCCCTGCTACAGTAGGGTCGCGGCGTAAGCAAACAATTTTGTTGTTATTAAACATTGCCTTCGCGTATACAAGGCGCAGCGTTAATGAAACTTACTTAGCTTAAGGCTAATTCTTTATGATGCAACTTAACTCATGGAATCGAGCATCCAAGAGATTGGCAAATGATGATTGAATATTACCGGGATTGAAACCGGAGGAAATTAGGGACTCTGCACCCGAAGTCAAAGACAACCTTTACCCTCAGTTCTCTGTCTCTTTTTTCCCGCCACAAAGTACTCGCAATGTACATGCACTGTACGTACTCAAATTAAAGGGCGCGACGCCGACGTCGCAAGCACCCGCTAAATGAGATTCCAACCGCCGACGAGATTGCCAGGCGCGTGCACGCATGAGCTCTCGAAGCGCAGAGCCCCAGCTTTTAGGTTCACCCCACTCACTCTCTGGAAGAGAACGAGAGAAAACAGCAGTATTTTATGTTGTACTGCCTGAATCGCCGAGGGGCTATTCTCTAGTATTTTTGGTACTGCATGTTAATGCTTATTCTAATTCTTAAATATTATATGTACAACGCTACAAGATTCAATTAAACATGAGAAACACTTCCGACTGTTGGCAGTCCGGAGCTGAAGTTGCTTTTTTCATACCGAGCATTTCCAAATTAATCCAACAAACGATAAATCTATAATAAATTCTCAGCAGCCGGCTGCCCAGAGCAATAAAAATATGATAACACTTCTGAGAGTTGCATAGATTGTATCACTTATCAAGGCAAATCCAGATTTGTGTAACTCTTTAGCCCATCCCACTAACAAAAAGTTCTGGCAAACGTGGTCTCCATAACAACGTTTGCTGCACTAACATTCCTTTCCTTCCTCGATGACTGTAAGGACGTGGCCGGCGCCGTTATTGACATTTCAAAGTATAGAACTCTCGAAACGTGCACATTGAGAATGGATAGCTACTCCCAGGCCCCATTCGTTGATTCTTTGTGCAATTTCGCTTGTTCTTGTCAATCACAGAGTAGCAATAATGTAGCTTAAAAATTAACATTAAACATGCGGGTTATACCATGTCAGATTTACAACTCAAATTTTACAACTTCTTCGAAAAAAATTTCACGCGATCTTTAGAGCAAAAAATTAAACGCTTTTTTGCAATATGATTTATGTTCAAAATATGAATTTCTGAAGTTTATAAAGTAACCATTATTCAAGCACTGATACCATGCAAAATCCGTCTACAGATCAATTAACAGCCATTTGTCTTTCAGCGCCCATCGAAAAATAATATTAAAAGATATTTCAACCCGATGTTTGTTTCCCACTTGAGCAAGTACTTAGATAAAATACGTAAATTAACAAAAGAATTGGTGGTGGTGCAAAAAAGCGACAACAACTCCAGTGTGCCGTTTACCGATCATTACAAATAATAGGTACCGTAAAATGGGGGAACATAGATCAATTTTTCTACAGTTTTCCGAATAACTTTCTTCAAATCAGGTAGACGTAACTGTTTGAATTTATAAAACAAGTACTGGTACCCGTAGATTGAAAACGTCCAAATTGTTTTGGAATTTATTTCGTTTTACTATAAAAATAAAATAAATTTGTTGTAAATGCTCATTCGTTTTCGGAGTAACTTTGATCAGCAAAATACCGTAAAACGGTGTATCTTTGATCACCGGGGTAAGTTTGATCAAATGAGACTTTTTTCATTAATGCACGATAAGATGATTCTCTCTAACAAAATCATCGAAACAAAATACAAACCATATTCTGAACATGGTCAGCATCTACCGGCAACGATTATTTTATCATTTAATGTACCTTTTATGAAAACAAATTCAAATTGAAAATGATTCAACTTTCATGCACCGTTCCAATCTGTTCAAACAATTCCTTGTATATTGATGAAATCAAACAACTTCAACTGAACTGATCTCCTTTTTAGAAACCTAAAATATTTTTGTCCAATAATTTATTTAAAAAATCCGAGATTTTCATTGCTAACTATTTTATTTCGCCTATTTTCCCGAAAAAGTTTGATAAAAGTCGGCCGTATCCTTCCAGGGAATTTTGTTTTCTTACGAGACGACACAATATAGGGTCATAAAATCGCCTGCAGATATGCAATTTACACAACATTTGGAGCGTTATCTCTTATTTCGCTAGACATATTTTGCTGATCAAAGTTACCCCGAAAACAACGGATCAAAATTTACAACATATTTATTTTATTTCTATAGTAAAACGAAATAAATTACCAAACAATTTGGACGTTTTCACTATATGGGTACCAGTACTTGTTTTAAAAATGCAAACAGTTATATCTACCTGATTTGAAGAAAAGTATTTGAAAAAATGTAGAAAAATTGATCAATGTTCCCCCGTTTTACGGTATGTGTATAGAAATAAGAAATAACGCTCTCAATGTTGTGTAAATTGCATATTTGCAGGCGATTTTATGGCCCGATATTGTGTCGTCTCGTAAGAAAACAAAATTGCCTACGGCTCAATATTATCGTACTTTTTCAGGAAAATAATCGAAATTAAATAGTTAGTAATAAAAATCTTGGATTTTTGAAATAAATTATTGGACAAAAATATTTACGTTTACGGTTTCTAAAAAAGTGATCAGTTCAGTTGAAGTTGATTGATTTCATTAGTATGCAAGGAATTGTTTGAATAGATTGAAACGATGCATCATTTTCTATTAGAATTTGTGTTGCCCTATCATTACTATATTTGACCGAATTGATACTAGATTGCGTCAAATAACTGATGTGAATGAAAGTTTTGGTGGAATATCTGTAATTACTGTTGGTGATTTTCTTCACTTATCAGCAGTTAAAGATTCGTCAATTTTCTGCCCACTAAAACATAGTTTGATCAGAATGGATTTTTTTCCGATTAGGGATAAATTTCAACTTTATGAGCTTACAGAAGTAATGCATCAGAGACGATAGGAGCTTTGTCCATACTCTTACCAACTTTACTCGTGTAGAATTCGACAAGTTGAAAAGAGTGAAGTACCAGAAGAAGCTATAAGATTATACTAATACAGATGTCGAGAAATATAATGATAAAAGAATAACATCTCTCGAAAAAGAATGGATTATCATTGACTGTAACTGAAAAATTAAAGAAGCAACAACAAATGTTAAATATGGAACTATGTAAAGACTGCAGAGGATATTCGTACAAATCACGTTTGAAACGAGGGATTGAATATATGGTTACGGCAAATTTAGACGTTTCCGAACAACTTGTTAAAGGTGATACAGGCGTCCTAGAAGAGGTCTATTGTGATCCAGGGAAGAATAAACCTAAAATTTTCTTAAACTTTTCAACAAACCGCGTTGGACAGAAATTACGCGTACAATATAAGGATGCTGAATAGTAGAACAAACACTTCATGGACTCCAATTGTTAGAAAAAGCTACAATCTTACTACTCATTTTCAAAGAGATTATCAAATGGTACGCGATCAATCCATAAAATCCATAAATGCATAAAACTTAGTGACAGGACTAAGCTAGTGCGGGATTGACACTAGTTCTAAAAAGGAAAACAATATTTGTATTTCTGAGCAAACCCCTAGTCATGCGTGATGTCCCGTAAGAAAAAGAGTTCTGATTAAGGACATTATACATGCGAGCCACAACATAGCTTCTACGCCGCACACACCCCTCTCCCCTGCCCAACCATGTATCTGCCTGCCATGAGCAAATATAAAAATGCGTTTTTCAATACACTAACCTTGCCGGTGAACCACGAAACTGCTACTTGAGGAACATTTTCCTATGTAATCAACCCGAGTTTGTGACGGAATTCCATCTGTAGCTCTTATTTTGTGCGAAAATATCACCCCTTTTCACTTGTGGTTTCTTTTCGAAACACTTAGTTTTCTTCTTCTCATTTTCAGAACACTTTTTCAAATGTACTTTAATCACACACCACTGAAAAAACACCCGCGAAACCTTAATCGTTTACTAACTAAAGTTCAAATTTTCTGCCAATGTGCAGATGACCGAAGGAAAATGTCCGAAAACTCTCATTTGTGCGTTTGAATTTTCACTTCGATTTCCATTTTTCTCAATGTAAACAAGCGTGCGTTACTGTCTTCCACATATTTTCACTTAAAGCTGATGAAAAATAATGAAATTAAAACATGGTTTGGCTTAGCGAGTCAATGCAATATGTACTATGCAACATTTATCCTTAATAGAGAATTTGCACTTCAAAATTTTCGGCTTTTGTTGTTTACACGGTTTAATATTTATTTTACATCTTTAATTCACTTTAACTATCTACGTCAGAACAAATTTCGTTGTTTAAACCAAAATTGAAATCGAAAGGAAATTTCACATTTTGGCAAATATGAAGCTATGAAGGGTAACTGTGCCCTAATTTAGTATAGCTCTTGTATTCATTCCACCTATTTGAATACATTAGTTAGAACAGTGTCTGCTATCTCTATTCAACGCATTAGGTCAAATGGTAGGCTGAATAACGGTGCGTAGTACTCGACTTTTTGTTTCGCTCAAACGCGATTATTTTACATTTTCCAAACCAGATTTTTTATGTTACTGCTTCTTAGGAACGAAGCAAGGATGCTGGTACTTATTTAGGCACTCACTGTAAGCAGAGTTACCATCAAAATAGTGTGACATTCGGACTAATGAGATGAATGAGGATTCGTCTACCCTAATACTACTGTATTCTGGTGCGAAACTTTAGCTTAAATTTCGATGGACTTTTCAGCCGACTTGTTGCATGCGGGACCGTTCTAGGGCTGACGCAACGACTCTGTTTGTACTGAACATCCTTCTTAGTCATTGCAAAGGTAACGTTTATGCTTAAAGATGCACCAACCAAGGATGCAAAATGTCTACCTTTTCTGCGGCTGTAATTTTTCTGCCTACAATCTCATTTCTCTTTCGACGCTGCTGTCGTTCGCTAGTGCAGGACGCCCAGCGCTGTAAGGCAGTCTGTAAGGAAAGCAGTAACATGACAAAAAATACTGCCCCCAGTACAGCCACCAGACGCGAGCGGTACAGCTTCTCTTTCCTTATTTTACATTTTTTAATACTTTTATCTACTCAATATTTTTAATCACAAACGACGATAATGAATGCGGTTCGTTTACGCCACGACCGGCATCAACGCTTTCGTGTGCGGGCCTCTCCCTTTGACTATGCAGAGAAAAGTGTACAAAGCGAGAGAACAAACTTTACTACACCACACTCTCACAGCAGCAAAACAAAAATGAATTCTACTGCTGTGCAGGAAAATGTACACGGTTTGGCTACCGTTCTGGCAAGAGCTGTAGTGATGCGTCGCTGTAGCGGGCTGTGCGGCTTGTGCAAATGTAAATATACGGAAAAAAAATTACCGGTTTACCGGTACCGTTGGCATCCCTGGCACCAACATTGAAGCCAAATCTACCTATTGAACATGTCAGTGGCTACCTATCGTTCAAATTAAACAAACATTCTTCTTTCGGAGGACATACAGGAAAAGTATTGGTGTTTATGTAAATAAAATAAAAAAATATGATGGCAAATTATTTCAATCGACACTTCTATTGTATTCTATTCTCTTATGACAGTTTAAAACGTATGCCTGAAATATATTTGATCACGATTAGAAACACCCAAAGTGTTTTGGCGATGATCGATTTCTGCTCAGAACCCGGATGTTTCATATGTCCCCAGAATATTTGGAATCGGTTAGAATTTCGAATTTTGGGGGCGAACTGAATTTTGAAAAAAAAAAAATAATCGTTGTGATTCTGAGCATGATCATGAGCATGCTGACCGTACAATTCATAATTGCTACTCCGTGATTGACAAGAACAAGCGAAATTGCACAGAGAATCAACTAATGGAGCCTGAGAGAAGCTATCCTTTCTCAATGTGCATTTTTTGAGAGTTCTAGACTTGGAAATGCCAATAATGGTACCGGCCACGTCCTTACAGTCATTGGGGAAGGGAAGGAATGTTAGTATAACAAACGCTGCTATGGAGACCGTGTATTCCTCTGCATCTCCACGTTTGCCATGGGAAGGAGTTTTTATTAGTAGGATGGGATAAAGAGTTACACAAATCTGGATTCAATTAGATAAGTGATTCGATCTATGGAACTCTTAGTAGTGTAACCATGTGTTTGTTGCTCTGGGCAGCTAGTTGCCGGGAATTTATGATAGATTTATCGTTCATTGAATTAATTTTGAAATGCTCGGTTTGTAAAAAAGCATTATTAGCTCTGAACAGCCGACAGTTGGGAATGGTGCTTATGTTTAATTGTATGAAACGGCAGGTGAACAAAACAAAAAAACAGATTCCAAAAACAATATAATATAAAGAAAAGCGATTATTTTTAGTGTCTCGAGATATTTGTCGATATATCTACGTAATTAACCCTTTCATGACCAACTTTTTTCTAGTGCAGGTAGGGATTCAAAACTATTTTTCCTTCAAAACGGTGGTGTCAAGAGACACGATAAGCCTTTTTCATAAAGATAGGTTCTTCCCTCGCCGTGCTAGAAGCTGCTCATTTTTTACCTTCCAATGCTCAATACAATTCTCCTAGAATATTTACAATAGTCCACTTGTGTGGAAAACGTAGCCAAAGACAGACTAAATTGATAAGTTTTATTAGTTTTCAATAATATTGCAACAAAACGAAGATATCTGAAAAATCATTTTCTGTCATCAGTATAAACTGTCCCTGGCAGCACTGTTCCATTGCAATCCAATCAGACGAATTTCGATAACCCGATCAAAATGAAATAACAAGATTATAACACAATAAAATTTTCGTAACAAATTGTGTTATAAATTTGGTCTCGTTAGTAGTTAAAATAACAGAAAATTATAACAAGTCAACGCGAGATATAGTTTTGAAATCTTTTTATTATGTGTTTCTGATCGGGAATAGTCACATTTATTAGCTTTACTTGTTTTTGTGAGCAAACCTTGGATCAATCAAAAGTTATAGCTGTTTAAAACCATTGTTGTCCACAAACAACATGGGCATGAATGGGTTAAAGGTTTCGTAATACACGAATTGTTTATCGCGTACAAATTTTGGTATCATTATTAATAATAATTATATATTGGCTTCGATCCCCGCGGACGATTGATTCTTATATTATGATTATTCCCGCGCATGGTTATTCTATCTAAGGCATATTTAAGATTGTATAAAATAAGTTCTATCGAAATACCAGAAACGACTAACTTTATTTCTCGGATATGGAACCAATGAAAAGTGCGTGAGTTTTTACGCGAATTACTGGAACAAGAATGAAAACAATAAGAACAAAAAGAAACTATCTTGTCACCTTTTGCGTCAATAATCAAGTTATATTTTTTATACTGATGAAGAAATATGGTTAACTTGACAATAATATTTTTTTTCTCAGAGGTGGCTGGACCGATTTGTACAAATTTAGTCTCAAATGAAAGGCAAATGGGAAGGCTCCCATCGGTTGCTATTGATTTTTTTTTTGATCCGACTTTCGGTTCTGGAGTTACGTGTTGAAGAGTACAATCACACAGCAAATTTCCATAGAAACTGATACCTCCATGATGTCCAAATGATGCAATATATATTAAAATATGTGCAACATTACTTGGCTTTGCATGTTTAGATCATTAATAACCCACCGAAGGCACTTCGACCACATTGGCCAGCTATGGCGGTTCTTGATGCCCCGGGAGAACTCACCAAGTTCCTAAGATAATGTTATACATATTTCTCAGCAAATTCTTTACCGATTTTTACAAACTTGGTTTCAAATGAAAGGTACAGCATTCCCATTGGCTGCTGTTGAATTTATAATTGATCCGACTGCCGGTTCCGGAATTACAGGATGATGAGTACGAACACGCAGCAAATCCCGATTTCAGCGTATAAGGCGATGGATGTAAAAAGGTCATTTTTTTCCAAAAGGTGAGTACTCGGAAGATCATGTTGACTGTCGATTGGTTCTGAGCTCTATTTCGTTTCGACCAATAAATGTTTCGGTGTTGCTATTAATTTCTTCTGATGTATAACCGGAGTACATATTCAGATTTTTCTTCCGAGTCTGCATCAGACTCATCGTCGGAAGCAATATCATTCACATCTTCTTCCTCGCTTTGCAAATCAGTTTCGGAATCAGCTGTTGAATTTGCTCGAATTTCTTCCATTATTTCAGATTCTTTAAGACGATTGAAAACATGGGCATATCGTTTTATAGCCATTTCAATTTTTTGTTACTTTTAGATCCTACAATTTGAATAATTACGACAACTATAACACAAAGAATAGACAACAAAAATAGACAATAACGACAGAGTTGGGTTATGTTGTATCCAAATAATTGTCAAGTAGACCACAGTGGGTGAAATAAAAGTATTTACCCAAAACAATATGACACACGTTATTATCGTATGCTATTTTTACATTTCTTATAAAAGAAATGTATAGAATTCGCTCAAACTTTCAAGATTTTTTTCTTATAAGAAAAGGTAAAAAGATAAAATCAATCAAAACATGAAAAAAATTCCTGCTAATATGAAGATGAACTCATCAAAATGTTTTTTTCAGATAAATATTAATGTATAAAACCCGTGGTATTCCAGTAACAATTGCTTGCACACCGGGCCTGCCAGGCCCGGCTTGCCTTTTTGTGCATGGTAAAAATTCAAACATAGCTGCGCATCACTCCATAGATGAAAATTTCACAATTCCTTATTTTTGTTATAGATTTCAAAGTTACTTATCAAAATTTCCATGCCCAAGCTTATACTGCATACACATTTTTTTGTAACTGTGGATGTGGATGATATAACTCGATTAGACTCTGCACTGCCACTAGGCTCGTCACTTCTCACCTTAGCAGGTGGTAGTACCGATGTCTTGGTCAGGCGGGAGGAGTCTTACACAGAATTATCAGAAATGGAAGCTATTGGGTTCAATTCCCGATTCTATCAAGTATCTTCCCGGAATGGAAATTTTCTTGATGGACCCTGGTTGTTGATGGAATATTCGAAATATATCTGGTTACGTTCTTTTGAAGGAAAGGCTATGTCTGTAAATTGAACCAGTCCGTTTTTTTGTTAACTGGTCTTGTCATGATTTAAAATATTAATTATCTTCTAGATAACTCGTTCAGCTCACACCTTTGTGGGGGTATGAGGTGGGACCATCATCATCATCACTAAAAAAATGTACGGTAGCGGGCCTCTGAGACCCGCTTGCCTTTTTGAGGGTTAAGATACATTGTCTAACTAGACACCCAAATTGTGCTAGTTACTGACGAGATGAATTCAAAACACAAGCAAACTTGATTTTTAGTTAGGTTTTGTGCCCTTAATGCGAAAATTGGTTTAACCCAATTTGACCTTTTGGGAATTTATATTGCATTATATATTATATAATTTATTGGAATATTTTAACCACTGTTTTCATTTTGCGCATTTTCTTCGTTTTTTTGTAGTTCTTGCATTCTGTTCAGTTTGTTCATTTGAATTACCTTACTAATTATTTTCGGTCATTCATTTTATTCATTTCTTCCAAAATATGAATTTGGCACACTAATTTATTATATTATTTTTTACCTTTTTTAATATTGTTTAATTTTTCTTTCCAATCATTTAATTCATTTTGTTCTTTAATCGTTTGTACTCATTTTTTCAATTCTATTCATTTTGCTCATTTTTTTATTTTATATTTTATTGCTATGATCTTTTAACCTTAGGGACATTCGCCCCTGTTAATGATTATAAAAATATCTAACTCTCTATGGAGGGATGGAAATTGAACCCAGTTGAGCTGCGTACTAGGCAATCGATTTATCACCTTCACTATGCTCATTTTGTTTAATTTATTTGTTTTATTCATTGCATTCATTTTATTATTTATGTTCAGTCATTCCATCTAATTTATTATTTGAACAGAATTTAGTTTATTATATTAATTTTATAACTGTATTAAAAAGTGAAAATGTGATAAAACATCAGCCCCTTCGTAAATTTTTGGCTGACAAAAAAGGTGACGTTGACAAAATCGGAACATATTGCCTTTCTCATATAGAAAGGTTATGCAATCACTCTGAAAAACGTCAACCTAATCCCGGCCCGGAGGGCCGAGTGTCATATCCCATTCGACTCAGTTCGTCGAGATCGGAAAAAGTCTGTATGTGTGTGTGTATGTGTGTATGTATGTGTGTGTATGTGTGTATGTGTGTGTATGTGTGTGTATGTCTGTGTGTATGTATGTGCGTATGTGTTAAATAATGTCACTCATTTTTCTCAGAGATGGCTGGACCGATTTGCCCAAACTTAGTCTCAAATGAAAGGTGCAACCTTCCCATCGGCTGCTATTAAATTTTGGATCCATCGGAATTCTGGTTCCGGAATTACGGGTTTCAGAGTGCGGCCACACAGAAATTTCTCATATAAACTATAGGAAAAAATAAAAATAGAATTTTTATTTTTGATGCTAAATGTGTTCAAGGTGCATAAAACGTCGAGATTTGATGCAAACTCGAAAAAAAATTTGACGACGATTCACTTTTTTGGATTTTGGCACATTTTTGCCTTTCTCATATAGAAAGGTTATGCAATCACTCTGAAAAACGTCAACCTAATCCCCTAATTTCTTTTTCGACTCGCATAAGGTTTCTGGATTTTAACAGGGGCGTAGTTGATGGTTTACGGAGAGGGGTTACACCCCCCCTCTACTGTTCACTCTCTTCCTTTAAAAATCTCCTTAAATCACCCCTCAGACCACCACCCCATCCAGCCCTCATACCCCTCCCTTTCAACCCAATCATCTTTAAACCACCACTATATCACAAAGCATACCAATTTAAGCTGGGGAGTCGTTCGTTCATGAAACTTTCGCCCTCCTCACATACCCACCCCCGCATGACAAAATGAGTTAGCAAGCAGATAACATTGATCTAATGCTGATTAGGCTAGTGGAGTATGATATTTTTTTGTTTCAAGTGTTTCACCGTCGACACGTAGCTCATCAAGTTCGTGGCTGGCATGCCATTGTGTATAAGTGCAAAGTGTACTAAGAATGTAATGGACATTTCCACAATTATGTTGAACATAAAAAGCCTCCGTGCCATAGTTTAGAGAAATGAGAAAGGTACAATTGCACCGCTAGGTGGATTAAAACAGGTTTTTTCATTTTTTGTTTTATTAATTTTTTTATTTTATTTGTTTTATCGATTTTTTATAATTTATACAGTTTATTCGAGGTTTTATTCGTGCTGGTCTCGAAACTGTATTCTTCCCCCCTCTAGTTGGGTGCCTACTTCACATGAGTTCTGAAAAGTAATGAATGATCCGCTAGTGATATGTATGTGAGAAATTGTCTCATCTCACAGATAGGTGGATTTTTTAAATTGTACGCAAAGAAATGCCAAATCACAATTGGATTTTGTTATAAATATGAGAAGGCATACGAAATACTTAGAACAAGACTTGCCGTTGGCATTTTTCTGTCTTGTAGAAAATCCACAAACTTATTTCCAGTACATAAAAAGGGAGACAATAATAGCTATCATGGAATAACTTCATTAAGCGCTGTCACGCGTTAGTGATAATTAAACAACCAAAGTGGTTAACCTGCAGTGTCTAACATCCCTACACAGCAGGGAATATGGAATGCATCGCTCAAACTGATATTTACTACCACTTACCTCACTTTTGATATAGTGAACCAGGATATGAAAATCGCTAAGATGGAGAAATTTGAAATCAACGGTAGTTTTTGCAGTTGTTTTGATCCTAGCTCACAGATCGAGAGGTAAAGCTTGTCATTGTAGATTACCAGGCACCCACATTTACTTTAACGTCAGGAATTGCTCAGGGTAGCTACTTGGTTCCGCTGTTATTTCTTCTTTACTTCAATGACATATTTAGTGCTGAAGATTCTTCACCGGTAACTCGCAAACGATTTAAAAATGATTTATAGCATTCTGGATATTGTCACTGATTGAGGTTTAGCAAGAAAAATCCTAAGAAATACTCGGTGATCAGATTGTCACGAAAGATATTCTGGCAGAGCTCTGCCTGCCTGACCCCTTGGGAGAGTTTCGCCAGATACATTCGAGTGAGATCTAACCGGGGGGTCTGCTTTTAGACTATTCTGGGTTTTTACTCGCTTGATGTGGCCACCCTACTGCAGCATCTACCCTGATGTCATATCTGTCCTGAGAGCAGGACTTCGAAAAACCCCTGGCCGTATGTCAGCGTGTCCATGCGTAAATACCGTACTAAATTTGATATACAGCAGCAACAACTATAGTGCCCTCTACATCCTAAAAGAGCACGGGCAAATAATTTCAGCCATCCAAATTAATTATGTGAAAAATATTCGAGAAAACTGCTAATGTCCTTCATGAAGAGATACGAGTTTTTGCGCTATTGACTCTCGCTTCTAGTCATAACGGAAAAATGGCTCTAGATACAATAATTCGTAATTAGTAACTAAGAATAGCCAACCCCCACCGGTATTGAGACCAATGGCAAAATAGTGGGTGATTGTCAAACGAAACCTAAAGCTACAAAGTATAAAAACAAGAAGAAAATTGTACTTGTTTTTATATAAACAACATAGATATACCAACTTCGGCGCAAAAATACGCAAGATGAGCCCTATATATCTTAAAACTACAATAAATTTTGAGTCAGATTCATGATAAGTGACCCATGGGAGATCTCAAAAATTGGAAGACGTATAAAGATAAATTACTGATATAATATAAAACTTTTTAATTGGATTTTTTTGATGCAGAACAAACGTAAATCAGTTTTGTGCAAAAATCTTCCATCTATAGTTTAGCATATTCATTTTTCTTTCCAATGAACTTAACATTGCTCCAATCGGCTGTGTAGTTCTTGAGATATCGTCATTTGAAACTCTAAGGTATTAAAAATTCTAATGAATTGAATTGAACAGAAATCCTCGACATCACTTGCTTCAACGACATGTTAAAAAATCATTTTTCATCCGATTATAGTAAAATTTTGCGATATCTTTATTCAAACTGAGAGAAAAATAAAATAAATATCTACAAAAGAATTACAAGACATTGATTTTTAGGGTTTTGTCACTCGTCGTGCCACTGTGCGTTGGTTAGAACAGCGTCTGCCATCTTTGTTTAACACATTGAGTCAAATGGACACTCGATTCGATATGGAGACGCCCTGTAGCTCATAAATCTCCTTACAAATGAATTGCCTAAACAACATCATACATACTTATAATTTAGTGATTTTTACTACTTTTGTCAATCATTTCTGCTATCCGATAATATTGGCTACTATGATTAATGTTTATATTAACCCTTTAACGACCAACGCATTCAAATGGGTTTATATAAAATTAGTCGAAAAAATGAAATATGGAATATCAAAACTGATAGCAGAAATGGATTCAGCGACCCAAAATGAGTTAAAACCCCAAGTTTTAGCCACATAGACCAATTTTTATAATTTTGTCACAGCTTTGTATGAACAGGTGCCACTGTGCAACGGCTTCAAAATGGTAGAGTGATAATAGAAACATGGCGAAACAAATCGTTTCGAATAGTTAGCTGTTATAACACATGCTATTCGAGCATATTTGTGCACAATAAATTAAATGCAATAAAACTAGTTTAAAGGCCGTCATTTAATAATACGGTTTAGTAAATTATATAATTTTATCCAAAATATACCCTTTTGACCCTGACACTGAATGGTACGATTTATTTTTTCAAATACTCCCGCTCAAATCTGATTACATCTGAAATGCTTGCAAGCGTGCCCCTGCTGCTAGATACTAAGCGCCACTTCTATACCGATCACTTCGCCAAACGTGATTTTATGCTTCGGAATCACCGCTCGCTAAGTTGATGCTGAACAAGGTGTGAAATTGCAGGTCAATTATTTTTACGGCCCGCAGTTTAGCACAGTTGTCTGCAACTTGCAGCCGGTCGGCAATTGCAAGTGATAATTTGATCGTGATCTGTGTAAAATTTATTAACACAATCCAATTATGTGCCGCAAATGCGCGAGAACTCACTAGCTATGTAGGTCCTACCGAATGTGCAAACATGGTTTTTTTGTTGGTTTGGGCACTGGGCGAATTTCCAGCGGGTTACGTTTGAAAGGGATACTTTTAGTGAGTCATACTTTTCAAGCACCAATTAGACACACATAAATGTTGGGGGCACCGTCGGGGTCATAAACCGAACGTTGCAGCGAGCTGCGGCGTGTGCATAAATGCATAAATCGATTTTGTCAGTTCGGGGTTTGTGGCGTGAATGTCAATAATAAGAGCATGCATTTAGCGATGTAATTAAGTGGAGCATGGACGGGCAACCGAGAGCCCTTTCGTGTGGTATGACTGTGTGGCATAATGGCGGCGGCGGCAGCGGTAAAGGTTTGTTGTGGTTCACAACTGTCCGTGGGATATGCGCACGGTTTTGTCGATGATTGGCGCGCGGGTCTTCCTAACTTGGCAGCAATGGTCTATGAGTCATCGGGAAAATACTGATCGTTGATGGAGTACTTAGACATTCCGATGGTGGTTAGCTACCGTGTCATTGTTGCCTAACGATGGGATTCTCAAGGCTCAATTTGTAGAACAAAGAAAATAATTGCAATAGGTAGCAGTGAAACGATTACTATTGCATTATTATGGACGTCGATGGTCGCGTCGGAGCGGAGAAAAGACAAAGATCGTAACGATGATCCTAATAAAACCATTCATCGTCGAGTGTTTCATGCAGTTCAAATAATACCGACACACGTGAGGATCACTTCGTAGTTTACAGTTTGCCTCCGGTGTTGATAGTGGCTCTGAGTTAACACTAAACGCTTTAATTGCACTTGGGCGTGTTCTCTTATCGAAAAGAGTGGATCTCTCGTGGTTCAAGTGCTACGGACGAAAGCAGTTGGTCTTGCAAGCGGGCAGTACAAGATCATACTCTTTACAGTGTAAGCAATTTTATTACTATGACTTCACGGCGTTTAGCTCCACAGTCTTTGCGTCCCATTTGTTGGTTAATTTACGATAGGTCTGTCGTGGTTCATCTGGAGGTTCCTCTTTTCTGTTTCTTAGTTTCAATTCGTTGCGGTGGCGGTGGCTATTTATGAATGACCGCGAGCAAGAACAGATGAGGTTGGATTGAAAAGATGATGGCTTTTAGTACATACTTTGTTGCCTAGTCGAATCTTATGAATGTCTCGACCATCCAGTGAGGAGGGACATATGATGTTGATTTACTGCATTTGTTTAAGCGTGAAATTATACAATTGGATTATCTGTACAAACAATAATAGATCGAATTATGTGAGTTTTACAGCAGAGTTTCCCAAAGAACATTTTATGAGTGAACTCGCACAAAGCTCAACAAAATCTGGGAATCTTTCTGGTAAACTTTGTCAAATTAACTTTATAATCACTATTATGTGATAAACTTGAGAAAGAACAGAATAAGGCACCTAACATGAATGTTCAGATGTTGCATAAGGGATGATGCATAAATTACGTTGCAGTTGCTAGAAAGAGTATTTTTTTTTCAATTTGTTTATTTGATAAGGCACGTATGCGTTAGCTTAAAGGTGCCATTTTTTCATTGTTTTACATTTTGAATTTCTTAAAACTAGGGGGTTACACATTTCAATATTATTTTGTTTTATATAATGAAGCTAAAAAAAAACTTTACAGCTAACTTATACATATAAAAGAGGGTATAATATAATATTCGTAAGATTTGGGGGACGGGTCATTTTGTGTGTTCTTTTTATAGTAATTTACTTTATGATTTTTAGAAGGGAGATTGTAGGAGAAATTAATTATTAACTAAGCGGAACATTTTACAAGCTTATTAACTAGAAATAACTAGAGAGAGTGGTTCAAGATTAGGGGGAATTAATTAGGGCTATTTTATAGTAGTGGTACTGTTGTGCACTTCTTAACGAGATTAAATATTGATCAACTAAAACTAGAAGATAGGGGGGCACATAAGTTTTGGGAAGATATTCAAGGGGAGAAGGGGGTGAAGTCATACATCTGTGTATCAGAGACATGGGAGGGAGAGTGGACAACTAGAAAGAGTATATTAAAAGAAGTAAAAAATATGTTCCGCTTTTGTCATTGTCCCCGTTTTGTCAGTCTAAAATTCACCAAGGAGATCATAAAGACGGGTCTTCACTGTTCTTCATTCCGTAGCGTAATTTGACCTTCTTTTTCGACAGACTTCGCAATCGATTCTTAGTGGACATGAATAGTGTTGCGATCTTTCTCAAACTAAGAATCATTTACGATTAGAACAAACATAACACAATTCAAATATAGAACATAATACATAGGAGTATTTCTATTTAAAATATTTACCCAAATTTATTCTTTATTCTTCGTCCCTCCATGGCTTTTAAAATCGTATTCCTGATTCTCATTGGTTGTCATCTGGTAACAGGATGTTCCCATCTTGGATTTGAAAGTGACGTTAATTGTATCGATACCTACTGACCTTTCAAATGGCACACATATTGATGATGGTTTCCACTGTTTTTTTGTACAAAAGAAGTCGCCATCTTTGATTTCTAAATGAAGTTAATCATCAATTTCCGATCTCTCTTGATTACCCCTTTTCAAATGACGTCCATATTGATGATTGTTTTCACTGTTTTGTGGTAAACAGAAGTCTCCATCTTGAATTTCAAAATGGCGTTATGCACACTCAATTCGGCTCGGAAATTTTCCAACAGCTGTGTAGTCAGCAAATTTAGAAACTGATACCTTAGTAAAGAGAGATTAGTTTGCTGATTTTCGATTAAATATTTTCCGAGTCTCAGCACTCAAACGTCACTTTTACTGGGATCTCAGAAAAAATAATGTTTGCTGAATCTCAGCTGTTGAGATTTTGGCATAAGATGCAAAAAAAGCTGAAATTCGGCAGAAAAAATTAAGTGTGTGCACCTATTTCTGATGTCTACTACCACCCTTTTCAAATGATAACCATATTCATTGTGTTTCTTTCTTTTATCTGGTAACCGTAAGTCAACATCTTGGATTTTAAAATGGTTTAAACCATCAATTCCCGGTGGCTGCTTACCACCTCCTTACAAATGACACCCATATTGAAGATGGCTTTCACTGTTTTATGGTAACTGGAAGTCGCGATCTTGGCTTTCACTGTGGTGTCAATAATCAATTTCCGTTTGCTACTGACCTATACTGACCGAATATCTCACGATTTCTAGGGCGTCAAAAAATTAACTGAAGTTTCATCAGCCGCAGGTCCGAATAAGAAATATTTTTAACGCCTGTTATAAAGCTATGTATCATTTTCTAAGCGGTTATTATCCCATACCTTTCTTATACTGAAAATTATGTCGAACCATTTTTGCGCTAAATAATATTTGACCCACTTTAAGGGGGCGGTGGGCGTAGCGTAGTTAGTAAATCGATTGCCTTGTACGCATTGCTGACATTTCGAACTAGAAAAGAAGTTAGAAATTATGAATTTTATAAAACAGTCTTCGAACATGGCTGATATTTCGCGCGTGTTTTATTAACAAAAACTGTCAAAATACACTTGAGAGGAAATTTGGGATAAACAATCCAAGTATAGATTCCACTAGAAGATTGCTGACCACTCTTTCATAAAACATTAAAATTTGTACTTGATGAGTAACGGTCCGTCGGTATTCCCAAAAAAACGTGCATTAAGACAGACACATTTATAACTGAATGATGACTGTTACTTCTCAAATGGTTTTAATAATTGTATAATATGCATCAGACACTAAATATATGCACAATTAATTTCAAAGTTCATATTAATGATAATCGGAATTTAAAAATTATGGCAACTTTTTTAGTAAATTAAATAATTTATTGAACAGCATAACAACACTGATTTAAGATTTTGTTTCAATTTGCGTGCAAAATCGCTTAGAAATGCGGCCACTAATAAATGCTGACTTAAAATTATTAGCTGCTCATGGTCTGCCATCTTTGCCAGTACTGAATTCATAAGATCCAATTATGAACTTTTCACAAAAGCGACGTCTATGAAAAATAAAATATGGTACTATAAAATCAATACCATTTCTCATACGGGTTTCACAAGAAAAACTTATAAAATTCTTAAACGCCTATATTGGAGCGGGGCCTTAAGACTGTCTTATGAAATACATAAGTTGAACTTCCATGGAGTGCATCAATAAAGATAAATGAATTCATTAGCCTGCTTAAGACATTCTAAAGCGTTCAATGGAATCGTCATAAGGCTGGTTCATATACCGAGACTTATGAAATTCTTGAGTGCTTTTTCCTCGGTGTAGGTTACTTCAAGAGGAGAGGTTGGAATATTGCGACAGACTAATAAGGTGGGGTTTGAACAGCACCGAAAAACACCTACGTCATTTGTTAATGGGCCCTTATTGGCAGTATAGAAAAATATAACAATTTGCTACAACGTTTTGCCTTTCTCATATAAAGAAAGGCTATGCAATCACTGTAAAAATCGACTTTTTAACCGAGGCCCGGAGGGCCGAGTGTCATACACCATTCGATTCAGTTCGTCGAGATCGGCAAATGTCTGTGTGTGTATGTATGTGTGTGTGTATGTGTGTGTGTCATTTAAACTCACACAATTTTCTCAGAGATGGCTGAACCGATTTTCGCAAACTTAGTTTCATCTGAAAGGTATAACGCTCCCATAAGCTGCTATTGAATTTTTAGTTGATCCGACTTCCGGTTCCGGAGTTACGGGTTGAAGAGTGCGGTCACACAGCAAATTCCCATATAAACTGGTACCACCATGATGTTCAAATGATGTAAAACATATTAAAATTGATGTAACATTACTCTAGTTTGCGGGTCTGGATCACTAATGATCAATCAAAGTAGCTTTGACCACATTGGCCACCTAT
Source organism: Topomyia yanbarensis (assembly GCF_030247195.1). Classification (NCBI taxonomy): domain Eukaryota; kingdom Metazoa; phylum Arthropoda; class Insecta; order Diptera; family Culicidae; genus Topomyia; species Topomyia yanbarensis. The sequence goes on along the minus strand of NC_080672.1, from coordinate 314,523,457 downwards.
GACGGTTCATGACGCCCCCGGGGAACCCGCCAAGTTCCTAAGCTAATATCACACCCATTCCCCAACGAATTCTCTACCGATTTTTACAAACTTGATTTCAAATGAAAGATACAGTAATGCCATTGACTGCTGCTGAATTTCATTCGGTTCTGACTCTTGCTTCCGGAGTTACAGGGGTGTTAGTGAGGATACACTGAAATTTCCCATATAAATCGGTACAATCGTAATACCTCAGAGGCTAAAAACTATTGAAATGGTCACCAAATAACTTCTAATCGCAGATCTAGATCACTGATTGCCAATCAAACATTCTTTGAATATATTGTCCACTATCGACGATTCCGGAAGTCCGGAATTCCGGGCATATTCCACAATTAAAGTCAAATCGGTTCTTCGGTGATGACTGAACCGATTTTCTCAAACCAAGTCTCAAATGGAAGGCAAAATATGCAGTTGAGTATTGCGTCGCCGCCCCCCCCCGTCTTGCCCTTACACCTCCCTCCTTCATCACTCTCCTCCCCTTGGACCACCCTCACGCCCGCATTTCCTTCATCCATCCCGTATACCGAAATAAGATGAAGGATTTCTGACGCATCCTCCACTCCCACTCTACTAACCCCCCATTCCCTACACGTTCAAACCCATTCCACCAACCTTTCCAAATTATAATCACATGAAGATAACATTGAACTCATGCTTATTAAGCTAATTAAATATTATTCTTTTGCCTTTCTCATATAGAAAGGTTATGCAATTGCTTCAAAAACCGATTTTCTAACCGAGGCCCGGAGGGCCGAGTCTCATATTACATTCGACTCAGTTCGCCGAGATCGCAAAATATCTGTGTGTATGTATATGTGTATGTATGTATGTATGTATGTATGTATGTATGTATGTATGTATGTATGTATGTATGTATGTATGTGTGTATGTGCGGATTTGTTAAAATGTCCACATCGGTTTCTTGGAGATGGCTGAACCGATTTTTACAAACTAAGATTCAAATGAAAGGTATAATATTCCCATAGGTTGCTATTGAATTTCATTTTCAACCGACATCTTGTTCCGGATTACGAGTTGAAGAGTATAGTTACAAAACAAAATTTGTTGATTTGTCCACATCGGTTTCTCGGAATTTTCTGAACCGATTTTGACAAACTTGATTTTAAATGAAAGGTCCATCAGGTGCTGTTGAATTTTGTGTGGATCCGAGTTCTGGTTCCTGAATTACAGGGTGATACGTACGATCACGCAGCAAATCCCGATTCTAACGAATTCTGCGATGAATTGGCGAGGTGATTTTTTTCCAAAATATAAACACAACTGTTGAATTTGTAGATCTAGGTCACCAACAGTCATTCAAAGTCTCTTTGACCACACTGGCCACCATCGACAGATCCGGAAGCATCCAAATTCAGAATAACGGTTATATTGGTTTTTCGAAAATGGCTAGAACGATTTGATCAACTTAGTCTCAAATGAAAGGTGTTGCGTCCCCGGAAACTGATATTAAATTCCATCTCCATCCGACTTCCAGCTCCGGAGTTACGGGTTGTGGAGTGCGATCACATAGAAAACTCCGATTCAAACCGATACCTCGATGAATGCAAAAAGGTGCTCTTATATATACTTACCAAGTGTAATAAGAATGAAAGACATTTCCATAATGTTTAATTGTACGAACCAGTTATTAAATCATAGTTTGGAGAAATGTGAAAGGCACAATTACACCTATAGGTGGACTAAAACAGGTTTTTTTTTTTTTTCGGAAAAATGAATATTTAGACTAACTCAATTAACTCTATGAAGTTCTACTGAAGCATATCGCCTAACTGCATGGAAAATTTAAAGCGAGGAAGAAAACGACGACTTTCACCTAATTCATACCTTCCAAATGGGTAAAATCATGAATTCCACAAACAGTTCTCTCACGTCTTGAATCGAATCACTTATTGTTTTGCGATTATATACAACCAAGCCTGATCTTGTATGGAACATGTCAATATTATGCCGCGTTTTTCGAAGATTTTGACAATGACTTCGGCAGCATAGCAACTACAATACTGTATAGAAATTAAAAATTCGGGACTTCAGCTGCACTACTCTGCGCTCAACATCAATGATGTCGATGTCGTTCGTGAAGCCAAGAAGCGCTCTTTTAACCAACTAACTAGCGAGTGTATCGCCCTTTTGATCCACCAATCGTCGCAATAAATTCAGAAGTCTTTCTAGCATCCCACTATTCGTTCTTAAATTTATCCGGACTTTGTCGCAAGGTACCGTGCAAGACCCATCTACCGATCAATTAACAGCGATTTCTACTTCCAACGCTCTTTAAAAAACAATGTTAAAAGGCATTTCAATTCGATCTTCGTTTTCAACTAGAATATTTAATCAACTATCAAGAAAAAATACGCAAATTTGTAAATGAATTGGCAGACAGTGTAAAATAGCCGAAAAGCCCAACAATTCTAGAGTGCCATTCACCGATCACTACAAGTAATAATCCATTTGCCGAAAATTCTAGGTTTATAATTTTTTATTACCGACAAATTAGGTCCAAACATGTGTTGCAGACTTTGTTCATTCGGTTTGTGTATAGTTCGCTTTGAAATATTGTCCTTACACAGTTTTATTAACAGTTGGCTTTGAGTTAAGAGAAAAAAGCGGTAAAATGGCAACGGATTTAATACAGCATCCAAATATAATTATTTGGAAAAATACGAAAAGATGAATAATGAAAGTGTATATTATATTGATGTTCTACGTACTATTTCCATATTTCACTTTATTAATAATTTCTAAATTCCGTGCAATATTCGAGTCAAAACAATTTCGCCGTCAAATTGATCGGTAAATGGAGGCCTATCGGTGGATGGGCTCTGCACGGTATATCGTTGATCGTCTAATGTTGTCTAGATGCTTCTAAAACTCGATTCTTCTTTCACGTTATTAGATTTATCGGGCGCGTAGGCATTGTCATAACCATCAGTAAGAAAATAAAAATAGCAATATTAACAATAATATCGAAAATGGCGAGAGCGTCGAAAATTTACTGACCTGGGAACCCCCATAATTCAATTTAGAATTCCTAGTAAGAGTAGGACAAAGTGGTATAGCCAGTTTGCTTATAGCCTTCGTGGAAACAGGTGTCAAAGTTGGCGTGGGGTACATATGTATCCCAGTGTACGGTTTCCGTTAGTGTTTCGTCAGGTTTCGTGCTGTCAGTGGAAATGTGATTCGTGACAATACCATTTTAAATACTGGTTGTTTTACTACGTAAGTAACCATTAGTTTTATACAATCGTTTTTAATAATTTATTCAACTAATTTAATTTTAATTTAAAGTAGAAAACAAAATCGTTCTCATTTTTGCTGTTTTTTATTGTTTCATTGTTTATTTTTAAAAGTTTTTCAAAACAATGACTCGCAAGTTTAATTTGCTGAAACAGTAACGTTGCGTGTTACCAATGTATTACTGATCAGTAATGTTTTTTTCATTCCAATTTCCACCCCATTTTGTGGTATTTTCCAAAACCCGATTTTTAAACTTTCATTCTTCCAAATAATTGCACTTTTTAAAAAATATCGAAATTCCATTTAAAATCATTTATAGACCATTATTTTAACTTTTAGAATCATTTGATTTTTTTCAAATTGGTTGAAAATTCACAAAGTTATAGTAATTTTTGTAGAAAAGTCGCAATCAAACGGTACAAATACATTAGTACCCCAGTGCAACGTCCTAGGGTGGAAATCGCAAGTTCAACGTTCTAGGGTTAATAACTTTTCCGAATACACTAAGTCTTTAAATAACTTTAAAACTTCTTAGAAGATACTAAACCTCTAAAATTGACAGTTTTCAAATTATTCTTGACCGTAAAAACTGCATTACTTGGAAACGCGATCTTTTACACGAAATCTAATTACACTAAAAAAGTCACGTCGTCACTTTTTTTTATTTTTATCCCATGGGATGACTATTTTTATAATTGATAATACAATTTTTTGAAATGCTCATAAAAACCAATCCTGACGTACTAGTGACAGACGAAAAATGCAATTATTCATCTTTGTCTTTCTAAAAAAAATATGTGCTAGGGTTCGTATTTACCGCACCCGTACCGCAAAATCTGCGGTGCGGTGAGACACTTTTTCCCGCAGATGCGGTGCGGGAAAGAGCTTTTACCGCGCGGTTTTACCGCAACCGCACCGCAAAAAAAAATTGATGAAGTGATAATTTTGATTATTCTAAATTGATAAACAGACTGCTATTACGAAAGAAAATCTAGCTGTGTCCGAAATATTTTGACGCTATCATTTTCACGACATATTTTGGACTAATTAGTTTATACTTCTAAGTAAAACTTCACAAACTTACCATTTCAAATACAAATGCAAAATCCAAATAGAGACAAAATTATTAGATAATTTAAAAACAATAAATTTGTACTCTTAAATCAAATTTAAAAGTGCATCACTTCTCCCAAATTCTGTTGGAAATCGTGGAATTATGAATCGTTTTCGATATCAATTTTTCAACTGTGATTATTGACTAATTTGAAGTCAATTTTATTGGACTCTTTCTCAAAAAGTATGCTACATAACTTTTTTTTCGCGTACTTCCATTCAAATTTACTATAATTTTCTACCAAATTAAATCCTAATATTTTTCAGTTAAGACTATTTTGTAGCTTTTTTTGCCAAATACCACATAGTTTGACTTCCGTTCACTTTAATTGACTTTAATACATTAAAAGCTAGAACTTTCGAACTAGTCTTTAGAAAATTACCCTTCATACATTTTTAAAGGGAGCAATCTTAGTTTTTGAATGAGAATACATCTATTTCTTGAAGAATGCGGAAGTTAGAGTTTTGGGATATTTTGTCCGTAAAACCCTCTATTTTTAAAAATCATTTCTGCTGTATGTTACAAATCATACATTTTTTGCAGTTTTTCTAATGTTCAATAATTCTGTACCGGTTGAGACCGGACTCCTGATTAGATGTAATGTATAGAGCAATTTTTTTCGTCAAATATGGCGTCGTTCTTATTGATGAAATACAATACGTTTTTATTTCACTGTTTTGGAATATATGCGCTACTATATAAAAGTACTGGTATTTCGACTTTAAATTTTTTTTTGGTGAAATTCCGTTAAGAATGAAAGGTGGTTTACTACGTAAATGCGTAAATCATCCATTTCATTTTCATATGTCAAAAACATTGAAAATATGAAAATTTAAAGAAAAAAATATGCAACTTCATTTCTTATTACATTTTTATTCCACTTTTTTCAATTAACTGAAGAGTTGCTAAAATAAAAGTTTTCCTATTACTGCAGTAGAACGTTTTTGAATGTATAATGTTTGCCTTAAAATGTACGGAATCTTATTAGTAGAAAATGCAAAAGTTGATTTTTTTTCATAAACATTACATTCTGAGGAGTCTCTTAAAGTTAAATTTCGAGTGAATAAGAATAACATTGGTTATAAAAATGAACAATTTTTCAACACTATTTTTAAAAATACAATTTTTTGCCGCATTTACCGCGCGGTGCGGTGCGGTAAATAATGTGCGGTTGCGGTAAGCGGTGCGGTTTTATTATTTTTTGCGGTTGCGGTGCGGACAATCCATTTACCGCCCACACCCGCACCGCGACGAACCCTAATATGTGCAGCGACAGCATAGTTAGGTTCTGGTGTTTACCTAAGTTTTCCCCTTGGGGGGAAATATAGCATAGTACATTTAAGTCGAACAATTCAATTAATCAGTTACAAGACTCCACCTCTAAAAAACCTAATTGACCTGATTTCACCAAAACAGTCTTCTGTAAATTTTCGTGAACTACTAGCTATATAAAATCAACATGGAGATCACAAAGACATCAATAATGCTGGAGGATGGAACTTGTTGCCTGCATGTTATTCCACAAAAATTAAAATCGAGCGACCCAAATTGCCCTGCTGGTATTCCTGGATTCTTTGACACTATTTAACATCAATAGCTCGATTGGACAATCCGGATCGCAACGACAACTTCTAAGCAGGCCAACGATGGTGCTTATCGCCAGCGGTGCACGACAGATTATTGTGACTATGTACCCACTCGAGAAGTCGTGATTGATGGTGTAGCTAGCGATGGTAGTTTGAAATGCGATGATTTACTGAAGTATGGGGTATATACAACCGATGAAAATAATGGATAGTATTCTATGTTAACCGCGATGGATGGCTCAACTAAATCCTTATCGGGTAGTCTTTATGCGCTCCGCCTTATTGAGCTACATCTTCTTGCAGAAAGTCTGTTCGTACCGCGGCTCAGAAACTGTATCAATTGCAAACAATTGGGATACACAGCCACTCATTGTATAAGTCTTGCCATCAGAATGCCGAAAAAGATTATGTTGCTGACTCCATTTTTTTGGACAGAGTTACCAGTCTTGTTGGTATGTTGTTTTCAATTATTTTTGGGATTTTTTGTTGTCTGTTATAACAAATAAAGCAAAATAGTTAAACAACAAAATGATTCGTTATGTGTCGAATCAATGCCCAACAAATCGTTTTATAAGGAACTGTAAGAGAACGAGGCAAATAAACTTCTCCAAATCCAACCTTGTTCGCTCAAAGCTCAAGCTTATTTATGTAGTTGTGTATTCAAATTATCCAAATTCTACTAAAAGCCGATTTCTTTACCCTCGTTTAGCGCTTAAGCCAGGTTTAAACGTACTGGTGAACCTGGTTTAAAAGTTTGGCGATGGTGAATAGATCGGCCCTAAGTGAACTAACATCAAAGGGGAACCAAAATAAAATGTGCAGATTTGTATGTTGCATTTTCTCAAAATTAAAATAAATTTTCCTCAATCATGTAACTCTCCATCGTTGAATCAAATAAAAATGAAACAATCCGGGATGGATTATCACACGCTCATAAAAGTGAACAGTCGTCTCGTCAAACTGGTCCGAGTGATGATTAACGTCACATGGCATGTCCGCGATGATCTTATCTCTGCGAAATCGTGCAAATCTCGGCTAAGGAAAACATCAAAACCTAGGCGCAGATTTCAATTTCAAACACCGCTGCGCCGCTACGGTGGCATTGCCAAGAAAAATGACTCCACCACCGTATCGCTTTCATTTCTAGGTTAATGCTAAAATTCTACATCTCTGATTGATCGGCGGCACCAGCCAGCAGCACCAGCCCTGTCAAGATCCGCCGAAGCAGCACAGCGATCACTGTGCGGATCGCCCGGTGAAGGAGATTCCTTGCTCAAGCAATGAATAGATTCCAGCTGGAAGATACGGGGCGGCCCAGCGAAACTTGTTTCGGAATCGCTTATTTTCCCTTTCGTTGGGAGCTGTCTGGACAGACCGGGTCGGGCCGGCAGCAGCCGTGGGTGATTAGCGCCAAGTGTGCGCACTGGATCTGATACATCCATCATGACAGGGAAAAGCGCAACAATCAATCGGTTGTCGGCGAGTCGTTGACCGACTAACGACCAGTCGTCACAGACACTCGGGGGCAGATCGGCGGGGGCCAGATGCCGGAGAATTTCACAATTTGTTAATGAGCGGGGAGAGGGTTGGCTGGGGCCGGCGAACTGCGCAGATCTGGTGAGATATTGAATTCTCAGTTGAGGTCACAACCTCATGTAGGGTTTAATAATACATTATTTGTAACTTCTGGATTCAGGCTTAATTCGCACAAATTTACGGCACGTGTACAGAAGGAATAATTTATGTTTGTATATCGCAATTTTGCCAAACATCATGAACTTTATATGAACTATTCTAATAGCCTGGCTACAAGTAAGAGGTAAAAAACTGTATCTGCAACATAATACAAACGGATCACTGTTGAGCGACATTGATTTAAATTTGAAACTCGGTCCCGTACACTTCTGTTACGAAACATTCCAGCAAAAGGTGAGAAAAAGGCTCCACGCCTTGGCACCTTTAGCAGCTGAGGGTGCAATTCAATAGCAGTAGCATAGAAGAGATACACTCTTGTCTCGGATCTAGCCGCGTAGCTTTATATAGGGAAAGGGACCAAGGTCAGCGTTGCTGCCTCGACCGGAATACGGCTACGGGCCAGATATTCTACAGCAATCACCCCCTCAATCACATTTCGCAGCTAGCCAGCCATACGGTCGCTCGCTGTGGTAACTTGATAGGTGTGAAGGAGTTGGGAATGGGGGTTTCCATTAAATTTGATTCGCCCTAGATGGTGTCGAATATAAATAAAAGTCATTTCAAGTAAGCGTTCGGCTGTTTGGATTAAAATGTCACGCCGGGAAACGGCGCGCTTTGCTGGTGATGATGGCGCGGTGTTGGTGATGCGTTCTGCGCTAAGTTACCAACCAACTAGTATATGTGGGTTATCTGTGGCGGCTACAACAGGTTCGGTGTGAAAAGACTGCAATGCGTGGGCTGTTGAAACCCGATTTGCGAGGTTGGGCCTCACGATCCGGGGATAATCTTTTCTGCATTGCGGGTGATTTGACATTGATGAATGCAATGCAAAGTTTGTCCCAAAGGAAGCAATTTGTGCATGGAGGGCATATTACCTAACTTAAATAAAGTAGTAATTTTTATTTGTTTTGGATTTAATGTCTAGCTGACGGCCAAGACGGTCTGCTATGTTACTGATGAGACGAAGTCGTAACATAAACTTCTACTTACGTAGTGTAGATTAGAGCACTTACAAATTCCGATGAACCGATCGATGAGGTGGATTAGATTTGCTGACTTACCTACAAAGAAAAGAGAAGAAATTGAGATCAGCAAAGTTGTTCAAATATTTCTTACTACTAATTATTTTAGTTATGGAAATTATTTACTCGGGTCCATCATAAAAATATTCAAACATACACGTTCCTTCCAATGATTTATGTTTAAATTTCTCTTTAAATGAAAACAATTTGCGAATAACGGTTCATTGATCGAACCAAGGTCCCATTTATTGACTCATTTTACAGCGTGCACTACCGAACGAAGCACTGCGCAAAGTAACTCGCTCGAACTACGCGGACCTGCTGCAGAGACGATACAAATGAGATTAATTAAAGTAAGTCCAACAGGCTATAAATTTTGATATGCCCTTTTAGGGGATGCGGCTATAAAAAATAAATAAATAATCAGCCGCAAAGTGACCCTCTCATTATGCTAGTATTATTTATACTAAAAGAAAATTAATTTTATTAAATTTACGGAACAACTAAAACAAGATGACATTTAGCTTCCGGAGGAGTGAGACCAAATTTGGAACTTGATGAAATGTTATATCGATTTATCGGAACTTAAGTATTGATTGGAAAGTTATTAACGTTCCATCGACATACATCTCAATTAGTGTGCTCTACTTAAAGGTAGAGTGTGGACACAAAAATATTAATGCAGAGGATATTTGATAGCATAGGAAGCTATGCATTTCACTTTGGGTTTTGTGAACGGCGCCAGTGGTTGAGTGGTGAGCGTGACTGCTAATCGCACCAGTGGGTCTGGGTTCAGTCCCAGCCGAAATCGTTGAGATTTTCTGTGTTCATATCTTTCTTCGGAAGGAAAGTAAAGTCATTGGTCGTCTATGTGTTGATGTGCCGATATCTAGGGTCCATATGAAGGTGGTGGCGATAGGTACTCAGTGTGGACAGAGGCCAACTGAAAATATATACAAAAAATCTGATTCTGTTCCTATTACAAATATCAGTTGTTTCTCAATCGAGCCTGTTACATTTGAAAATTGTCTACACAAAACTGGCCATCTCTATCTAAGAGAAAATACGGTACAAATGTGCAAAGGACAGTATTTAAGGGCATTATATAAATATTCAAGCACCGAAATCCGGTCCACATTGGCTGAATGCCATACAAGCTCTTTTGATTCCTGATGTGATGTGACCAATTGAGTTTCGAGTCAAGAATTACACCAACGTACTTAACTTAATTTGCGACAATAATTTCAGAGTTAAAGAGCTGCAACGTATGAGATCCGTACGTACACCTTCGTTGCGCGAAAAGCACCATTGAAGTTTTGTTTAGTTTAACAACATAATAAGGCTTGCTGCATTAAATGAAAAAGTGTGTTAATGCAAATACTGGTGATCACTATATTATAATCATCCACATGTCGGAATTCCGAGTTCATTAAGTTTGCTCAACAAGCCATCGCCAAAAACGAACTATAAAAGTGGTGATAGCATACTACATGTTAGGAATACATAGACACTCAGTTTCCTTATCCCTACTTATCCTAACGATAGCACAGATGTTGATTGTTAAGCATTGCGTGTATCTAGTTCGTGATATATTAACACTCGGAATACCAAGGGGGTAAAAAAATGGGAACGCTTACTTTGACCGGTCATATCTCAGCCGTTACATAATCGATTTTAAATCTGTCTTCACCAATATAAAGGTATGTCTTTTGTGAACACGTCGAATTAAAAAAATAGAAGAATAGAATTGTCTACCGTAAGTTACAGTAAAAAGAGTATAACAAAGTCAGTGAGAAAAAAATGGGAACGCTTATTTGACTTGCCATATCTTAGCTGTTTGCTCACCAATTTTAATTCTTTTTTCACCATTGGATAAGTAAATCTTTTATAAAAACAGTGAACAAAGAATGATGGAAAACAAATTTGTGTATCTGAAGTAATTGTAAAAACAGTAATTGAGAGTCAGTACAGACGAAATGAGTTTTTCTGTTCAAACAATCGTATCACGATCGTTTGTCAACCAATTTCAATCTTCCTTACACCAATGCAATCCTTAGAGCTTCTAGACTTGTAATATATGCAATAAATAGTAGATTTTCAAAAATTGATTGAAATTCTTTGCGACTTGTTAGTTTTACGGTTTGAAACTTACCTGTTTACTCAATAGTTCTACATATTATACATGGATATTATTATATCAAAATGTTTGCACGAACGTGGAGAAACACATTATTGTATGTAAGTTACTAAATAATAGAGTGTGTTAGGACGATTCAGTAAATACGAAGAAGTTCAGAATTTTAAAATATTCGTCATATAACTTTAAATTTGAAGCGATGACCTATACATTTTAATACACCAGTCGATTGTAATTGATGGCGGCTACAATTTCAGAAAAAACACATTTTTATATTTTCTCAAAAAATAGCCAAAAGTACGTAGAAGTACAGAAATTTCATTTAGTTGGCAAATAACGTCGAATTCTAAGGGATGATTTATACTTTTTGCCTTTCTCATATAAAGAAAGGCTATGCAATCACTGTAAAAATCGACTTTTTAACCGAAAAACGGAGGGCTGAGTGTCATACACCATTCGATTCAGTTCGTCGAGATCGGCAAATGTCTCTGTGTGTATGTATGTGTGTGTATGTGTGTGTGTATGTGTATGTATGTGTGTGTATGTGTGTATGTGTGTGTATGTGTGTGTATGTGTGTGTGTATGTGTATGTATGTGTGTGTATGTGTGTGTATGTGTGTGTGTCATTTAAACTCACACAATTTTCTCAGAGATGACTGAACCGATTATCGCAAACTTAGTTTCATCTGAAAGGTATAACGCTCCCATAAGCTGCTATTGAATTTTTAGTTGATCCGACTTCCGGTTCCGGAGTTACGGGTTGAAGAGTGCGGTCACACAGCAAATTCCCATATAAACTGGTACCACCATGATGTTCAAATGATGTAAAACATATTAAAATTGATGTAACATTACTCTAGTTTGCGGGTCTGGATCACTAATGATCAATTAAAGCAGCTTTGACCCATTGGCCACCTATGACGGTTCATGACGCCCCCGGGGAGCCCGCCAAGTTCCTAAGCTAATATCACACCCATTCCCCAACGAATTCTCTACCGATTTTTACAAACTTGATTTCAAATGAAAGATACAGTAATACCATTGACTGCTGCTGAATTTCATTCGGTTCTAACTCTTGGTTCCGGAGTTACAGGGGTGTTAGTAAAGATACACTGGAATTTCCCATATAAATCGGTACAATCGTAATACCTCAGAGGCTAAAAACTATTGAAATGGTCACCAAATTACTTCTAATCGCAGATCTAGATCACTGATTGCCAATCAAACATTCTTTGAATATATTGTCCACTATCGACGATTCCGGAAGTCCGGAATTCCGGGCATATTCCACAATTAAAGTCACATCGGTTCTTCGGTGATGACTGAACCGATTTTCTCAAACCAAGTCTCAAATGGAAGGCAAAATATGCAGTTGAGTATTCCGTCGCCGCACAAACTTCCCCCCCCCCCACCGCCTTGCCCTTACACCTCCTTCCTTTATCACTCCCCTCCCCTTGGACCACCCTCACGCCCGCATTTCCTTCATCCACCCCGTATACCGAAATAAGATGAAGGATTTCTGACGAATCCTCCACTCCCACTCTATTAACCCCCCATTCCCTCCACTTTCAAACCAATTCCACCAACATTTCAAAATATAATCACATGAAGATAACATTGAACTCATGCTGATTAAGCTAATTAAATATTATTCTTTTGCCTTTCTCATATAGAAAGGTTATGCAATTGCTCCAAAAACCGACTTTCTAACCGAGGCCCGGAGGACCGAGTCTCATATAACATTTGACTCAGTTTGCCAGGATCGCAAAATATCTGTGTGTATGTATGTGTGTAAGTATGTATGTATGTATGTATGTATGTATGTATGTATGTATGTATGTATGTATGTATGTATGTATGTATGTATGTATGTATGTATGTATGTATGTATGTATGTATGTATGTATGTATGTATGTATGTATGTATGTATGTATGTATGTATGTATGTATGTATGTATGTATGTATGTATGTATGTATGTATGTATGTATGTATGTATGTATGTATGTATGTATGTATGTATGTATGTATGTATGTATGTATGTATGTATGTATGTATGTATGTATGTATGTATGTATGTATGTATGTATGTATGTATGTATGTATGTATGTATGTATGTATGTATGTATGTATGTATGTATGTATGTATGTATGTATGTATGTATGTATGTGTGTGTATGTGCGGATTTGTTAACAAAATGTCCACATCAGTTACTCGGAGATGGCGGAACCGATTTTTACAAACTAAGATTCAAATGAAAGGTATAATATTCCCATAGTTTGCTATTGAATTTCATTTTCAACCGACATCTTGTTCCGGATTACGAGTTGAAGAGTATGGTTACAAAACAAAATTTGTCCACATCGGTTTCTCGGAATTTTCTGAACCGATTTTGACAAACTTGATTTTAAAAGAAAGGTCCATCAGCTGCTGTTGAATTTTGTGTGGATCCGAGTTCTGGTTCCTGAATTACAGGGTGATACGTACGATCACGCAGCACGATCTGCGATGAATGTAAGAAGGTGAAATTTTTTCCAAAAATGTACACAACTGTTGAATTTGTAGATCTAGGTCACCAACAGTCATGCAAAGTCTCTTTGGCCACACTGGCCATCATCGACGGATCCAGAAGCATTTAAATTAAGAATAACGATTATATTGGTTTCTCGAAAATGGCTAGACCGATTTGGTCAACTTAGTCTCAAATGAAAGGTGTTGCGTCCCTGGAAACTGATTTTAAATTCCATCTCCGGAGTTACGGGTTATGGAGTGCGATCACATAGAAAACTCCGATTCAAACCGATACCGCGATGAATGCAAAAAGGTGCTCTTATATATACTTACCAAGTGTAATAAGAATGAAAGACATTTCCATAATGTTATATTGTACGAACCAGCTATTAAATCATAGTATGGAGAAATGAGAAAGGCACAATAGCACCTCTAGGTGGATAAAACAGGTTTTTATACACCAATCGATTGTAATTGATGGCGGCTACAATTTTTGAAAGAGCACATTTTTATATTTTCTCAAAAAATAGACAAAATACGTAGAAGTACGGAAATTTGATGTAGTTGGCAAATAAGGTCAAATTCAAAATGATGGCCTACACTTTTACATATATATATATATATATATATATATATATATATATATATATATATATATATATATATATATATATATATATATATATATATATATATATATATATATATATATATATATATATATATATATATATATATATATATATATATATATATATATATATATATATATATATATATATATATATATATATATATATATATATATATATATATATATATATATATATATATATATATATATATATATATATACCAATCGATTGTAACTGATTTCGGCTACAATTGTTCCAAGATAAACTTTTCATATTTTCCCAAAAAACGACAAAAATAAGTAGAAGTACAGAAATTTCATCTGATTGGCACATAACTACAAATTTCCGTACTTCTACGTATTTTTGGCTAATTTTTGAGAAAATATAAACAATTGTTCTATCAGAAATTGTAGCCGCCATCAATTACAATAGATTGGTGCATAAATAGTGTAGGTCATCCCTTTAATTTGCAGTTATTTGTCAATCAAACGAAATTTTTGTACTTCTACGTATTTTTGTCGTTTTTTAAGAAAATATAAAAAGTTTATCTTGCAACAATTGTAGCCGAAATCAATTACAATCGATTAAATGTATAAAAAAGTATAAATCATCCCTTAAAATTCGACGTTTTTTACCCACTAAATGAAATTTCTGTGCTTATACGTATTTTTGGCTATTTTTTAGAAAATATAAAAATATGTTCTTTCAGAAATTGTAGCCAAAATCAATTACAATCGATTGGTGTATAAATTGCATAGGTGTTAGCTTTGAATACTTGAAGTTATTTGTAACTAAATAAAATTACTGTAGTTCTACGTACTTTTGTCTATTTTTGAGAAAATATAAAAATCGTTTTTTCAGAAATTGTAACCAAAATCATTTATAATCGATTGGTATATAAAAAGGTATAGGCCATTACTTTGAATTCGACGTTATTTGCCAACTAAATGAAATTTCTGTACTTCTACGTACTTTTGGCTATTTTTTGAGAAAATATAAAAATGTGTTTTTTCAGAAATTGTAACCGCCATCAATTACAATCGACTGGTGTATTAAAATGTATAGATCATCGCTTCAAATTTAAAGTTATATGACGAATATTTTAAAATTCTGATCTTCTTCGTATTTACGGAATCGTCCTAACACACTCTATTATTTAGTAACTTACATACAATAATGTGTTTCTCCACGTTCGTGCAAACATTTTGATATAATAATATCCATGTATAATATGTAGAACTATTGAGTAAACAGGTAAGTTTCAAACCGTAAAACTAACAAGTCGCAAAGAATTTCAATCAACCGTATGCCGCGTACATTGTAAAAATCCTATCTCCCAAAAACTCGAAAAAGTATAGTAATTTTTGAAAATCTACTATTTATTGCATATATTACAAGTCTAGAAGCTCTGAGGATTGCATTGGTGTAAGGAAAATTGAGATTGGTTGACAAACGGTCGTGATACGATTGTTTGAACAGAAAAACTCATTTCGTCTGTACTGACTCTCAATTACTGTTTTTACAATTAGGGTAAAGTGTCTATTTCCACCATACTAAGCAGGGTGCCTCACTAATTCATTATTTTGTCGGCCCACAATCAATGGAATGCCTAAAAATTGACATCAACAGCTTTGCTTCGATGTTAAGAACCAATATAATAGCACAAATGCGCTTAAAACAGTGAAATTCTCGTGTTTGGGCGCAACAAAAACTCGAATCGAGTGCCCCTATTGTTGCGCTACCATTTGACTCAATGCGTAGAACAAAGATGGCAGACACTGCTCTAGCCAACGGCTTCAAATGGGTAGGGTGACAATAGAAACATAGCGAAAATGGGCTCAACACCCTACTTCAGATACACAAATTTGATTTCCATCATTATTTATTCATTGTTTTTATAAAAGATTTACCTATCCAATGGTGAAGAAAGAATTAAAATTGGTGAGCAAACAGCTAAGATATGGCAAGTCAAAGAAGCGTTCCCATTCTTTTCTCACTGACTTTGTTATACTCTTTTTACTGTAACTTACGGTAGACAACTCTATTCTTCTATTTTTTAATTTGACGTATTCACAAAAGACATGTCTTTCTATTGGTGAAGACAGATTTAAAATCGATTATGTAACGGCTGAGATATGACCGGTCAAAGTAAGCGTTCCCATTTTTTTACCCCCTTGGTAGTCCGCGTAACTTTTTACCCCCTTGGTATTTCGAGTGTTAAGGTACTTCAGGTACTGCTTCCAAAATGAATTCGAAAGACACGTTGTCACAGGAATCTTCAATGTCAAGAATAACTCATAAGCTTGGGTGCTCTTGCGAAAACAGTTATTTCTAAATTATAGAAAATACTGTGTGACAGGATGGTAGCAGACTTCCTCCGCTGCTATGCCTGATGTATAGCATGCAGCGGGTGCTCGCCCAAGCTAACATTCGGGATGTAGTGGTCGATTAAAAGTTTCTCTGTTTTGAGAAGGATGGAGCTCAAACTCATCGGTCTAACGCTCTTCGCTCCTCATAAGTAACGCGACCACTAGGGCATTGCAATTTTTTTTGATTTCTCGAAGGCCTCCCCTCTTATATTACGACAAATGTCAAAGCAAGCTTGGATGCCAAATTTCACATAATTTGGAAAATTCTAGACTCCCGCCTACGCTTGAAATTTTTGAAATTTGTACCTTGGGAAAATATGGAGGAAAATACATTGAATGCTTTAACTTTTGAAGTAGTAATCAGAAAATTACAATTTATAACCTTAGCGTTTGAATGGATATATTTTTGTTTCTTGAAAAATACGGCAAAGTTGGGTATTGGGTCATTGCAAATTATACATATTTTGCAGTTTTTTAATGTGAAAAAATCTCAGAAATTGAACGTTTTTGACTTTTGTCCGAATACGAGAAGTTGGGGTAATAGGGCTTTTTGTCATTCATATTAAATTTTAACATTTTCTTCAGCATATATCTCTAATATTCTTCAATTAATTTTTATAAATTATAGCTTGTAGAATGTGGAAAATCTATAGGAACAAAATAAAAATAGATTCGTTACCGGTAAAATTCAGAAATATCAAAATATCTAACATATAGTCTCTATTTCACATTTTTATCATAAAATCGCACATATTAACTCCATTCAACAACTAAATTCTTATTTAATTTACTACTTTTAGTGTAAAATACGTTAGAAAGATCACATGAAAAACGTGTCATCCCTGGAAAAATAGGGGAAGTTGAGGTATTAGGATATTTAATGAAGAAAATGTGATTTGTAGAGTTAATGTCAAAAAAATTGATGTTTCTGAATTTTAAGGCTAACGAATCTATTTTTGTTGTATTTCTAAGAATCTTCCACGTTCAACAAGTTACATTTTATGAAAATTTATTGAAGATAATATAGATATATGCACGAGAAAATGATAAAATTTAATATGAATGACAAAAGTCCCTATACCCCCAACTTCTCGTATTTGGACAAAAGTCAAACAGGTTCCGTTCGATTTTTGAGATTTTTTCACATTAGTAAAACTGAAAAATATGTATAATTTGCATCACGGAGCAGAAAAATGATTGGAAATAGGGGATTTTGGGGCCTAAATGACCCACTACCCCATTTTTCCGTATTTTTCTAGAAACATAAATATCTCCCTTCAAATACTAAGGATACTTCTCTTAAAAAGTGTAATTTTCTGATTACTGCTTCAAAAGTTATAACATTTAATATATTTTTCCTCCATATTTACCCTTCCACCAAGGTTTTTTACGCGGTTTTTTTTCTGCGCGGTTTTTTTATGAGGTTTTTTTACGCGGATTTTCCAATTAAGACGGTTTTTTACGCGGATTTTCCAATTAACGCGGTTTTTTACGCGGATTTTCCAATTAACACGGTTTTTTACGCGGATTTTCCAGTTAACACTGTTTTTGCAAAAATATTCTTTTGAATGCAAAAGACTTAGACTTTTTTCTGAAAAAAATTGTAAGCCTAAAATGCAAAGAACTTAGAAGAATTTTGACAGTTTTTATTTTGCGCGGATTTCGCAATTAACACGGTTTTGCAAAAAATATTCTAAGTCCTTTTGAATGCAAAAGACTTAAAAGATTTTCGGAAAGATGAAAGAGACGGCTCTCGAAGATTTCTTATGGTCCGCACCCCAACAATATGGGTGTTTTCGGAATGGTCTTGAAGAGTAGGTGCCAGAAATTGACCTTTGACGCCATTTTGAAATAAAAAATGGCGACTTCCGGTTTAGCGAAATTCGCTATAACCCAATTAATATGGGTATTTTCGGAATGGTATTGACAAGTAGGTGCTAGAAATTTATGTTTAACGTCATTTTGAAATTCAAGATGGCGACATCCGGTTTAGCGGAAAGCCCTACAACCCATGCAATATGGGTATTGTCGGAATGGTCTTGAAGAGTAAGTACCAGAAATTTATGTACGGCGCCATTTTGAAATCCAAGGTGGCGACTTCTGGTTTAGCGAAATTCGCTATAACCCAATCAATATAGGTATTTTCGGAATGGTCCTGACGAGTAGTAGACAAAGGTCGATGTTTGACGCCATCTTGAATTCCGAGATGGCGACTTCCGGGTGCAGCCACATTCACTATAACCCAATCAGTATTGGTATTTTTGGAAATTGAAGTTGTAGTACAAATAGTTTTAATTAAACAGTTGAATGTACTTAATTTAAGCGATATGTTTAATTTGAATAAATTCAAGTCACCCAACTCACACCACATACTCTTTCTTCTCTCTCTTCCATTCTCACCGCACTTTCCTGGATGAACACATACAAATATTTTGCATTTTGCTGGTTTATAATTAGATCTTATATTTGAGGGTAATTTAGATGATTGCCCAAATTTTTCATGCGGGAATTTCGGTAAACCGGAAGTTGCCATCTAGAATTTTAAAATGACGGCAAACATCGACGTTTGTCTGCTACTCGTCAAAACCATTCCGAAAATACTCATGTTGATTGAGTTGTAGAAAATCTCGCGAAACCGGAAGCCGCCATTTGGGATTTCAAAATGGCGCCAAAAATCAATTTTCATGGAAAACCTTGCGGGGAAGGTGCAGATTTATTTATTTCTGGCACCTACTCGTTAATACCATTCCGAAAATACCCATGTGGGGATCGGTTCGACGGATCAAGACGTATTAAGTTGAATCTCCGTTGGTATCGTCCGCAGGTTCCGAATGACCGACTTCCTCTTCCGGTTCACAGAAACGAAATTTCATTACGGTTTGACGAACAACCAACCTTTATTGATCTCATGCTCTATTTCTATATATTATCCAAAAAATTTAAATCTATCTTGCTTACAAAACGCCTGAGTTTAGTTTTAATACTGAACTTGGGGAAACGACTACCGCTACTGATACCTAGCTAACATTATAGTGCCTTTACTAGCTACCGTAGGCCGACTTGACTACTGCGCATGTATTGAATCGGTTATCATGATCGTTTAAAATTTCCCTCGCCTTATCAACCAAAATCGATTGTGATAAGGTTGATGGCTGAGTGCTAGTATCAGGAATCAGAATATATTGGCTCAAATGCACGTTCCCCGGACGTAGTCGGGGATTTGTGCCTTGCCGTGTGTTTTCATCATTTCCTGAGCGGAAGGAAAGGACAAGGAGGTGTGGGGAAGTAGAATTGGAAGGGAGGGAAAAATAATAGCACAAAACAAAAATAAACAGCAGGTAAGTTAAACTCACAAGTAGATCAACTTGCCTGCGAATAAGCCTAAAGCTCTTTACCACATTGGATAAGAAACTTTAGTATGTCTCTGAGTTTCAGTCGACCAAACATGGTTTCGTCTATATAAGGACGGCTGAAGACTCGAAATCGCAATTGCGCTACCGCTGGACAGTTGCATATCAGATGATATGAGGTTCCGTAGTCGGATTCACAAAGATCACATGAAAAAGACTCAGCGCGCTGAATAGTTGCCATGTGATAATTGAGTTTGCAGTGGCCGGTTAAAGCCCTGGTCAGCATGCCGCAGTGGAGCTTCGAAAAATGTAAGAGATTTTTCGAAACCACTGGGCATGGTTGTTCTAGAAACGCCTTTGTTTGGCGACACGTTTGTAGATTTCTCCAATAATTTCGGTGCTCGGACGAAGCCCAGAACCGTATTTTTTCCCTTATCCAACTTGTCGAAATTGGCAGCGCGGGCTCAGGACCAACGAAGTCAATCGCTGAACCTGCCCTGGCCAATTCGTCAGCCCATTCATTTCCAGTAATACCGCAATGTCCGGGCACCCAGACAAGGTAGATAGTATTGACAATGCTTAGTTCTTCGATTTGGGTTCGGCACGCGATCACTAGCTTGGACCGGGATTTGTCTGAGCTAAGGGCCTTGATTGCAGCCTGACTATCGGAGCAGAAGTTTATAACTCTGCCGGACAAACTCAGTTGAAGGGCCGATTGCACCCCGCACATAATCGCAAAGATTTCTGCTTGGAATACAGTACAGTATCTACCTAGTGAGTGAGATTGTTCCAATCTCATTTCACGACAGTAGACACCAGCACCGGCACGTCCCTCCATCAGAGAACCGTCAGTATAACAAACCACTTGCGTTTGTTGTTGTCTTTCCATAAAGCCAGACAACCACTCCTCTCGAGAGGGAATCTTCACATGGAATGTCCTGTAAGGAAAACTACAAGTGAGTGTAATATCGCTGGGAGCAAGAATATCTTCACCCCATGTAACCATTTGTGACCACAATCATGTATGACTGGTAGCAAGATCAACATGATTACTGTTCCAAAGCCCAGTAACCTGCAGTCTGTATGCACATGATAGTGCTTCTTGTTTTAAGTGTATGTGTAATGGTTTGATATTTAAAAGTGCCTCAAGAGCAGCAGTCGGAGTCGTGGTGAAAGCACCAGTCAACGCCATGAGCGCCATTCTTTGCAGATGGTTTAGCTTTGACTGGACTGTCACCACCTCTCCCCTCTGCCACCACACAAGGCATCCGTATGACAGTATTGGACGTACAATTGTCGTGTAAATCCAATAGATGTATTTAGGTTTGAGACCCCAGGTCTTTCCAAAAGTTCGTCTGCACTGCTCGAAGGCCATGCACGCTTTCTTGACTCTGAACTCAATGTGAGCAGACCAATTCAGTTTGGAATCCAATATGACTCCAACGTATTTGACTTGATCTGCACACAGTAGCTCAGAATCAAAGAACTGCAAGGGACGAACCCCGGTTGTTATTCGCTTCTTCGTGAAAAGAACCATTGAAGTTTTGCTTGGGTTAACTGATAATTTAACTTGTCGACACCACTGTTCGACAGCTCTTAATGCTTGTTGCATTAAGTCAAAGATTGTTCCGATGCAAAGTCCAGTAATTAGTATTTGGTAATCGTCAGCAAACCCGTAGGTTGGAAATCCAAGCTCATTGAGTTTCTTCAACAAGCCGTCAGCTACTAAGTTCCATAACAAAGGTGACAGAACGCCGCCCTGAGGACAACCGCAAATACTCAACTTCCGTATCTCAGCCTGTCGCAGTGACGAGCAAAGTATGCGGTTACTAAGCATTGCGTTTATCCAACCTGAGATACATACAGGTATCCCATGACCGCGCGTCGCTTCCAGAATAGACTGGAAGGACACATTGTCAAAAGCACCCTCAATATCTAGGAATACACCCAAGCTAGATTGCTTGAGCGAGAAGGCTTTCTCAATGTTGTAAACAACATCGTGAAGCAGAGTGATCGTAGATTTCCCACACTGATATGCATGTTGCATTTTGTGCAGTGGATATTCAACTAAACTAACGTTCCTGATGTGATGATCGATTATCCGTTCCAAAGCTTTCAGAAGAAAAGAACTTAAGCTGATAGGCCTAAAACTCTTGGCTTCTTCATAGCTTGAGCGCCCCCCTTTGGGAATAAATCTAACAGTTATTTCTCGCCATGCTTTCGGGATATACCCGGTAGCAAGACTGGAAAGCAAAATCTTTTTCAAGACATGTTTAAGAATATCAAATCCCTTTTGCAGTAGCACGGGAAGTATTCCATCTTTTCCGGGTGATTTGTATGGAGCAAAGCTGTCAACTGCCCACTTGACCGATTCAGTGGAAACCAATGTGCATGCTAACGCCCACGAGTCCGAATCACCAGAATGAGATCTGTGAACATTGTTCAACTCCGGATCGATACAACCTGGAAAGTGTGTGTCGAAGAGACAATTAAGAACATCTTTTTCGTCCGTCACATAAACACCATCTCTGGTTTTCAAGGAGTTCATCTGAAAATCATTCGATTTGGAGAGAATTTTATTTAATCTGCTAGCCTCGTTCAGACTAGAGACATTAGTGCATAGGCTTTGCCAGCCAACCCGTTCTGCAGATCTAAGACATTTCTTATATGCACTACGAGCTGACCTGAAAGCCCTGGAGTCATCACGCTGACGCCGGTTCCAAGCTCTTCTCATAACTTTCTTCATTCTTTCAAGCTCAGCCCTCCACCAAGGGGTTCCCCTAGTCGATTTAACAGTACGAAGTGGACAAGCTTCTTCGTAGGATGCTAATATGAATAAGTTTGTCGTATCCACGACGTCATCTAAGTCGTCTAGTTGACTAATTGTTGGAAAATATCCATGAAATTTAGTCGCCAAGTTTTCCAAAAAGAGGTCCCAGTTTGTAGATTTAGGATTACGATATGTCACCACATTGAAGGTGACATCAAAATGATCGAAAAATATATATTTATGATCGGATAGAGACGGTTCAGTTTCATTTGGAACCTGCCAATTTCCCAGTTCATGCACAATTCTATCAGAGCAAAGTGTTATGTCTAACACCTCCTCCCTCCCAGACCTCGCAAAAGTTGGTCGGTTTCCCACATTCAGAATATGAAGATTTGTACTACTTATGTACTCCATCAGTTCAGAGCCTCTCAGATTGATGTCTGAGCTGCCCCAAATGATGTGATGAGCATTCGCATCACTGCCGATAATGAGCGGAAGCCCATTTCTGCTACAATATGATACAACGCTTTTGAAATCATCAGAAGGAGATGATTCGTTATGCGGTAGGTATGCTGAACAATATATATATTTTTTTTCTACGTTTCCGACAGTCAATGTAACTGTGACAACACAGATATCGCGAGTTGTGAGCTCCGATATGAGACACGCGTCAATAGCCTTATTTGCAAGAATGCAAGCACGAGACATTTCACGTGGGTTAGTCATGCCTGTCTTGTTGTAAGCAATGAAGGCAGCGTTAAGTAACTTTCCAAAATAGAAGTTTCCTTTATGGAAATACGGTTCTTGAACCAATGCTATGGAAGCTTTACCTTCCTGCATGAGTCGAGATAAATTCATAGTTGCTGTACGTTTATGTTGGAGATTGACTTGTGCTATTCTAACCATTGTTGATTAGAGAACTGTACATTTCATCTCCAACACAAATTGCACAACAACTAGAGAACACCAAGCGAGTTGGGATGTTAACGCATTTAGCGAGCCATATCAGGTTTAAATGGGACATGATCATTTGATTCCCACGATTTGCGAAGAAAATAATGGTCCACTGTGTCAGAGATTCGCATAACACAGTAAGGGCAAAACCCAAAATGCTCCGTGCGCGACTGGCATATTTTAGACCCTCCAGTCATTAAGTCCTCGGCACGGAACTACACCTTGACTTAGGGTCTCCTACTTTCAGTCGCCTCCTACGACATGGCAGCAGGACTCCAGTGGCTCAATTCTAGGCCGGATACCACACGGCCTCTGGGCAGGTTCATCTGTACACATCGAAATTTGATAATCGAAACTCAACAAAACTTCACCGAACTACCATCAGCCGAGAGTCTCAGCAAACCCCCAGCCAACAAAAATTCGGCAAAATTAAGTGGATCATCGGTGAAAAAAATCGTTGTGTAGAGTGAACGTTCCGCTGCGTAATGCAGCATACTGGGGAGTTCGCCCGACTCTTCCCAGGCTCCGTTCGCCATTGAGAATGTTTTAAACCCCCTCAACAATTTTACCCATAGCACGGGTCGCATGACACTGTGGAATTGGGGTTCCCTGTTTGGTAGATTTTTACCACTGAAACAGGTAGTCCGTAGTGTAATTCTTAGCCGGTTGAAACAACCACTACCGACACTACACGGCTTATCTAGGCTGTTCGGTGAAAGAAGCTGACATTGAAGAACAGCTTCCATATTTAGATGGGCGAACAGCCGCAGAAGGAAGGAAGGAAGGAAGGATAACGGGAGGAGAGGGATTTGGGCTAAGCGCTTATTTAAAGGCGGCGCTGGCTCGCCTTGTCAGGGCTGCTTTAGGGCATGTGGTATTTAGGCCTAGAACGTATAGGGCCCACTACCTCGTCCTACCACACCCGCAGTCAGCCCCCGCTGCTGGTTCGGGTCGCGAATCACAACTAGTTGCTATCGCGATTAAGCATTATCCACCACCTATGACCCGCCCGGTTGCTTGCAGCTCAGCTTCCCACGTAGCGTTCCTCCACCACCACGGGAATCGGTTATCATGATCGTTTATAATTTCCCTCGCCTTATCAACCAAAATCGATTGTGATAAGGTTGATGGCTGAGTGCTAGTATAGTGTTATGGCAAAAGTTTGTAGATGCAGTCATAGCCGGCCCCCTTGAAATCACGTTTCAACAAAACAATACACAACAAATGAAATGTCATACTAGAGAGACGAAAGTCGCAGCAAAATCCAGGTAAGCATCGTGATGAGTACATTTGTGCGAAAATCCAGTGGTGCAGAAGGGTTGTAATCTACATTTGGTTGTTTACCAGGTTGTTTTCGTTCCGCTCCCATCGTATAGAGGTACATATAAAAAATCAAAGAGATTCGGGTAGAGCTGAAAGTTAATGTACATTTGTTGGACAGGTACTCACCTTCTGAGCCTGTCCAATCAGGGCTTGTAATAATATGATTTATGAAATCGCATCGTTATGCAGAAGTGGAACAGTTGTCCGACTGCGACGTTTCAGCGCGTTGATCCTCCGGTAATAAGCAAATTTTTGATACTGGTCGGGTATAAGTTCCAGTTGAGGTCCGCAAAGTAACCACTCGAACAACTCCATCGGGGCCTGGATGCACATCAATGATTCTAGCAAGGTGCCACTGAACAGGTGGCGAATACTCATCGCAAAGGATTACTACAGAACCAGGTTTTATCACAGTGGCTCGATGTCTTCGATCGGATGCTTGTAATTCGGCTAGATATTCCTTACGCCATCTCTGCCAATACCTTTGGAAAATGTACTGCGTTTGTTTATAGTGGTCCAATCGATTCATGTTGACGTTCCTCAAATCCACTTCTGGTAGCATTTTCATGCTTGTGCCAATCAAAAAGTGCGCTGGAGTGAGTACGTTTATGTAGTCAGGATCGTCAGTGAGTGGAGTTAATGGCCGCGAGTTCATTGCAGCGGCTATCTGCACAAGAAGTGTTTGCATATCCTCTGAAGATAATCGATGAATTCCAAGTTCTCTTTTTATTGCAGATTTAGTGCAGCGAACAGCAGACTCCCAAAGTCCGCCAAAATTAGGAGCCTTCGGGGGTATAAAGAACCATTTAATTCCTTGCGCCGCGCATTCGGTGGCAATTTGCTTTTGACTGGCAGGACTGTTAAGAATGCGATGCAGATCGTACAACTCGTTTTTCGCTCCAGCGAAATTCTTGCCATTATCTGAGTGCATTTCCGCAGGCAATCCATGATGGCCCACAAACCGACGGAGGGCGGAAAGAAAATAAGGAGTTGACAGATCAGTGGCAAGCTCTAAATGCACTGCTTTTGTGCTGAAGCAAACAAAAACAGCGATGTATGCCTTTCCAGGAGCAGCCTTCCTATGTAGAGGCTTCAGATAAACAGGACCACAATAGTCCACTCCAGTAATAGAAAATGGTCGACTAGGGGAAACCCGGGCAGATGGCAGTTGTCCAAAAGGTTGTCGCACCGGAATAGGGTTGGCTCGGCAGCATCGATGGCAAATTCTTAGGACTGAATTTATTGCTCTTTTTCCATGAAGTGGCCAGAATTCCTGTCGCACGAGAGACAAAGTCAACCGGCGACCACCGTGGATGCTCAACCGATGATAGTGTTCAATTATTAGTTTGGTGAAAGGGTGTGACTTCGGAATGATTGATGGGTGTTTAGTTTGGTACGACTCGCCAGAATTATGCAACCGTCCGCCCACTCTTAAGATGCCATCTTCATCAAGATACGATTTTAGCAAGCGGATGGCAGACTTACAAGAAACGAAACGTGAGGCGCGCAGTTCTTTGATGTCCTCGAGAAACTGCTCTTGCTGTACCAATCTTGTAAGAGCTAATTTACTAGACCTAAGCTCATCAACGGTTAGGTAGTCATTAGTTATACGACTGGTCCGCGAACGACAATTTCGTGCAAAGCGAATACAGTATGCAACGGTTCTTAGTAATTTTTGCAAACTGGAAAATCGTGAAAATAGCGGGTTGATATCTGGTATAGCCGACAGAGCTAGCACCTGCTGTCTGGCTTCTAGCATTTCATGTGGAATTCGACGGTCACTGATTCCATCATATGTTGGCCATTCTTCTGTTGTTTTACTAATCCACTCCGGTCCTCGCTGCCACAGGTCGCTTTTTAAAAACAGCTCTGCGTTCATCCCTCTTGAAACAAGATCAGCTGGATTGTCCTTTCCCGCCACGTGATTCCAGTTGTGTCCGAAAGTGAATGTTTGAATTTCAGACACCCGATTTCCAACAAAGGTTTTCCATGTATTTGGCGGGGATTGTATCCACTGGAGTACGATTGTAGAATCAGACCAAAAAAAAGCGCTAGTTGTGGTCATTTCAAGAGCCCTAGTAACTTTCGCATACAATTTTGCTGCTTCTCGGGCGGCACAAAGTTCCAATCTGGGTAGGGTCAATCGCTTGAGAGGTGCGACCCGCGATTTGGCTGCAATCAACCTCACCCCTACTTCCTTATTAAGGTTTTCACTTTTAATATATAAACATGCTCCATAAGCCTTTTCTGAAGCATCCGAAAAAACATGAATTTCGCTTTTCATCGTTTCCTCAACGAAGGCGTATCGTGGTACTTGCAATTTCCCCAACAAATTAAGCTTGCAGTAAAATTCGTTCCATTGCCTTTCGATATGTTGTGGGAGGGGCTCATCCCACTTTACTTGAAGCATGGCTAACTCTTGCATGAATATTTTCGCCGGTGCCGCTATTCCCAGGGGGTCGAATAGGCTAGCGATGGCTGAGAGAATTTTGCGTTTAGACCAAGATGCTTGACTGTTTGACGTGGAGAAGTTGAACCTGAGTTTGTCCGTTGCTGGTTCCCAAGTAATTCCCAGTGTCTTGACATGTTCGCCGGACTCCAGTTTAAAATCGATTGTCAGCTGGGTTCCGAGATCACAAGCAGGAATGTCAGCAAGTACTTCAGGAGCGTTTGAGCACCATTTGCGAAGTTTAAAACCTCCCTTGTCCATAATTTGTTCCAATTCCTTCCTCACTTGAATCGCCCTTTGAACGTTAGATTCACCACCGATATAGTCATCAACATAAAAGTCCTTTTTTACAATGTCTCCTTCCAATGGATAATCTTGCTTTTCATCCTCTGCTAGCTGCTGCAATGCGCGTGTGGCGAGAAATGAGGATGGTGTAAGCCCATACGTTACTGTTTGCAGCTCGTAAATTCCTACAGGTTCATTCGGGGCGAATCTCCAGAATATTCGCTGATATTTCGTATCCTCTGGATGAACCACCACCTGTCGATACATCTTTTCGACGTCAGCCACTAGTCCAACCTGATGATTTCGAAACCGAATCAGCAGTGTAAGGAGCTCCTCCTGTATAACTGGACCCTTAGCCAAAGCATCATTTAACGAATATCCCGATGAGGTCCTTGCTGATCCATCAAACACCACCCGAACCTTTGTGGTAGTGCTCGAATCTTTAATAACCGGATGATGTGGCAAAAAGCATCCTTCTATCTGCCTTTCGTTCAGCTCAGAAACCGAATTAATTTCCGCGACCTTTCTCATGTGACCCAATTCCAAATATTCCTGCATGAAATTTACATACTGTTCCTTTAATTTGGCGTCCCGTGAAAGGCGCCTTTCCAAATGTTGAAACCGGTTGAATGCCAAAAATGCAGTGTCTCCCAACATGTTCTCGAAATTTACTCGTTTTGGCAATTTGACTACATAGCGTCCTTCGGATGAACGCGCAAAGGTTCGTATGAAATATTCATCGCTATCTGTTTCCTCTTTTGTCCACGCTGGTTGATCTGATAGGTCTTCTACTTGCCAAAATTTTTCTAGCAATTCCAACGTGTTCTCCTCAGATAATACGTGACACAGTACTGTGTTTTCTCCTCCTGCTGTTGCTCTGCCCGAAACAATCCATCCAAAAACCGTGTTAATTAAAATTGGTAAGTTGGGTCCAAGTTCAATTTTGGCCCTTTCACTTGTTACAAGAAACTCGTAAAACCATTCAGCCCCAAGTAGCATATCTATTCTACCAGACTTGTGAAACGTTGGGTCGGCAAGTTGCAGCTTTCCGGAAATATTCCAATTATTTGTTTCGACGTTTGTTATTGGTAAATTTCTCGTTACAGATGGAAGAACCACAAAACTCATGGATCGCGAGTAGTTGGAAACTCGGGAAGTGACTACAGCATTAACAGAGTACCTTGCCTGTGCAACAGATTGTCCAACACCCGATATAGGAACGTTTATCACCCTACGCTTCATCTTAAGAATTTGGCATAATCTCTCACTACAAATGTTGATCTGTGATCTACTGTCGAGAAGAGCTCTAACGAGTACCGGTTTTCCTGTGGGATCAGGTATCGCTACTATTACCGTCGACAACAACACTTGAGTGTTCTTTGGAGAACGACTGACGCTTGACGAATTTACTACAACTGCATCATCCTCTTCGCCATTGTGCCTTCCAGAGTTAAGTGATCCTTCTTCAAAGGTTACCGCATGTGCAACGCTGCCTGCTGCAGTGAATCCAGGATGAATCATGGTGTGATGCTTCTTTCCGCAGGTTCTGCATGTGTAGGTTGATGAACAATTTCTCACCCAATGTTCAGAGCGGAAACAGTTGCTGCATAATCGTTTTGTGTTGACCATTCTTAATCTCTCTTCAACCGACATTTGCTGGAATGTAGGGCATCGAACCAGTGAGTACATATCACCACAGCAATGGCAGCGGTACTGAATTGGATCCGTGGCTGAATGTGACGTAGATCTATATGGCATCGTACGCTTATCCATTGGACCAACCGCTATGGCGTGAGCATTTTTCATGTCAACCTGAACTGCTTCCAGTACTCTAGATCGTTTTTGGAGAAAATCAACGAGTTGATCGTACCGCGGGTTATCAAATTCAACAGCACAATCCTCCCAAGACTTCAACGAAGCATCATCGAGCTTTGAACACATTAAATGAACTAATAATGCTCCCCAATGATCAGTCTCCTCACCAAGCTGCTTTAAAATTTTTGTCCGTTGCTCGAACTCATCGACAATTCCTAGGATTGATGCGGAAGATTCTCTCTTTATTTTAGGGTAATCCAAAAGTGCTTGCATGTGCCTTTTTTTTAATAAATAATCATTCGAATACCGTTTCCTTACTGTTTCCCAAGCAATTTCGTAGCTGTTGGCTGTCAAGGTTATAGTTTCGATCAGCTTTAACGCCTCACCTTTCAGGGCCGATCGCAAATAATGAAATTTCTGAACTGCACTTAGCCCATCTGCCTCGTGAATGAGGGCCACAAATGTATCCCTGAAAGTCAACCAATTGTTGTAGTCCCCATCGAATTCAGGTAGGACGATCTGGGGAAGCCTAATTCCAGCGTTTAATCCAGCTGTTGCTCTTGCTATCGAAAAATCAAGATCAACAGGGGCGCTCGCGGACGGTTCCTAAAGTTCCTGAAGCCCGGCGCTTGTCTCGAAAAACAGTTTCTCGAAAGCTGTCCTAGCACTGGCATTGTCCTCTTCCTTCTCTGCAGTCTCGTCTAGTGACTCAATCACATCCTGTAGCTCTTCATATGCCTCCCATTTTTTATTTAGCTTGTCCAACCTGAGTTTCACCTCGTTCAACACTCCGCCATTGTACTCAGTCAGAAACGTCGCGTGACGGTTCACTGATGCAAATAGCTGTTCCCGTTTGCGTAGTTTCTCTTTCAATTTTTTGTCCGCCATATAGAATTTTCAGTGGTCCAAGAAAGCAAGTTAAATCTGGAACCGAAAGACACAGGAAGCACCCACTAGCAACCGATAGATTAACTGGACAGGTACTCACCTAGTACCTGTTTGAGACAGGCCTTGAAATATTTTGACGTTCTTGCGATTCCCTGAACTCCGGCAGTTGAATTACGAATTTCGTTGATCTCGCTTTTGATCTCCGTGGCCGTAATCATCGAGGGTTTCCGGAGGATTAGTACGCCAGTGACTGTAGTTTCGTTGCGTTGTCTTAGATTCAATAGGAAAGAAAAGACCCAGGAGCACCACAATATGATGATAAAGTTTATTGGACAGGTACTCACCCGAGTGCCTGTCTAAATAGGCGTTGTAATGCTTGAATATAGATAGATGAAAAGATCCGCGATGGCGTTCCCACGCCAATTGAACAATGAAGAAACCGCGACCATGGCGATTTTTGCTAAGTAATTATTCTAGCTCCATACCCAATGTATCATGTAATTAGATCTCACGGGATCAGAATTTTCGTTAAATTCCTTCTCCGATAATTGTATATTTCGCTTGATCCACAATCCTGGTCACGGCACCATTTTATGTGGGGATCGGTTCGACGGATCAAGACGTATTAAGTTGAATCTCCGTTGGTATCGTCCGCAGGTTCCGAATGACCGACTTCCTCTTCCGGTTCACAGAAACGAAATTTCATTACGGTTTGACGAACAACCAACCTTTATTGATCTCATGCTCTATTTCTATATATTATCCAAAAAATTTAAATCTATCTTGCTTACAAAACGCCTGAGTTTAGTTTTAATACTGAACTTGGGGAAACGACTACCGCTACTGATACCTAGCTAACATTATAGTGCCTTTACTAGCTACCGTAGGCCGACTTGACTACTGCGCATGTATTGAATCGGTTATCATGATCGTTTATAATTTCCCTCGCCTTATCAACCAAAATCGATTGTGATAAGGTTGATGGCTGAGTGCTAGTATAGTGTTATGGCAAAGGTTTGTAGATGCAGTCAACCCATATTATTAATTTCAAAAATTTTAAGCCAGGTGGGCGGGAGCCTAGAATTGTCCAAATGATGTGAAATTTGGTATCTGAGTTTACTTTGATATTTGTCACAATGTGAGAGGGAGGCACGGTGTTTATATAAAATGACCTTATTACAAAAAAAAATAAGCATCGCTGAATCTTTCGCTATTCGATAGCAGATCTTTTTACCTTTAATTTAGGACTTGTTTGAAAATAATCCACCGAGGGCCGACGAACATTTTTATTTTTTCAATTCAATTTGGCGAACTATCGCCATAAGAAGAAGGGGCCAAAATAATCAATCATGCCACATGTATTCAATAACATATAAAATGGTTTCAATTTGAGTATATATTACCTGTTTTGACGTGAGTCTTTGTTTTTTTTTCCTTTTTCAGGGGTTTTTAGGAACGTGTCCACTGGAACACAGAAAGAGAAAGAATGACCGGAACGCACAGTGGTCCCAAAGAGCAAAACAGGGTTTTTTTTAAGATTGCGTCAAAACGGTTGACTTTAGCATAATGGTGTCTTCAAGAAAGTTTCTTGGAGTAGAACTCCCCTTCTTTCTGACTTATCGGATTGATGACTAATCCCCCTAATAGTGAGTTACGAAATTTTTTTTCATCGATGATTCAGATAGACAAATACTTCTTTCAGCCAAGTTGTAGAGAAACTCGTTACAAACATTTTACTTGAAGACTTCAACTCTCTATTTTTTGAGTTTTTAGAAATATGGGGCATTATTGGTTAAAGGCCACTTAAAAACAGCTTTTTCCTCATAAGTTTTCTTCTAGATTTTTTCCAGTATATAAATGTTCTAGAACATTATTTGGACTATTAAACTGCATTACTTTGTCGAAGACGGAAACTTGCTATCGCTAGTATGTGTGGAGATATTCATGTTTTTTGGTTGAAAATAACTATTTTTCTAATGGCGACATCTTTTAAACGGGTAAAAACGGGCAAACCACTTTATAAACAAATTAAAGTGCAAGAAAAGAACAACAAATGCTGGGAAAATCAGATCTCCCCAAGGCGACCCTCTATCGAAATACTAGAGCTGAAGTTTCTTCATTCTCACCGTTCCGATCATTATTTCTCTGTCTGTTTTCCAGTGGACACGTTCTTAAAATTATATATAAGTGTTTTATTACAAGACTTATCATACATTTACATTAATAAATAAATCTAATCAATCGTGAACGTTATACTGGTACTGGTCATTAAAGTTATCACTTCTTATTCGAAAAAGTTTTTGATCAGGCACAATTCCATAAATTTCTCAATAACCTTAGAATAAGATGGTAAATTCCACATATGAAAAAATTGTAAGATAGAGAGAAATCCTTTTTATTTGACACCCAAAATGCCTACACTGGTCAAGTTAAGGTTGAGATATTGATCAATTAAAAAAAAAATGTGACAAAGTTTCATGGTTTGAAAGCATTTGCTAAAAACGCTATATCTCAGCCTCCCGACTGAATTTTCACAATATTTATTCACGAAAACTTTTGTAATAAATTGTACTTTCTAATAGATGCCTTTGGTTTAATGAAAAAAAAAAATTGATTTGTGAGGATTTTATTCATAATTGACTAAAAATATTGTTTTCGCTTTGTTTAATCATTGATCATTGATCGTTTTGTTCTATCATTGATATAAGCACTTTTTTGTGAAAAACTTTTAAATGGAATTTATTCTCCAAGGTCCACAGAAAAATAAAAAAAATATTTAAAAAATAATCGGACTTCCAAAAAATTACGAAAACCGCTTTTATACGACAATTTTACTCAAAAATGGCCATTTTTCATAAATCGCATTTGTGGAACCTCTAGATGACTCTTTTAGAAACTTGATTTGTTATACAAAAGTGCTTAAAATATGCTTATCTTTCATTATAGGGTTGAGAACCACGACTATTCGCACATCGATTTTTTTTTTGGGACAGCCTAATATAGTATGTTTCATAAATCATGATATTTGGATTTGAACTAAAAAAAAAAAATGTTCTGGATCCCTCGGTGGATTATTTCCGAATTAGTTTTAAATTAAAGGTAAAAGTTTCTTTCATCCAATAATGAACAATTCAGCGATGCTTATTTTTTGTCATAATTTTGTTCTATTATACAAACCGTGGAGGCCTTTGAGAATTAAAAAAAAAAAAATTTGCGATGCCCTAGCGATCACCTTTGGGAATGTATTTAACAATTATTTCCGGCCACGCTAATGGAATGTATTCTGTTGCAAGATACAGATCAGAACTTTTTTCAACATATATTTTTATTGAGAATGTTTCATGGTTCCTGCTGATCCACTGTTACCCTCTCTCCCCTATTGATTGGGTGTCACTGTAACCTTGTACGTTGACATTGATGCTCGTTTCCTGGCTCTTTGCGCTGTTGTACGAGATAACCCTAATTTGTGTACCATATATCCTGACCCGATCAGAAAGAAATAACAAAATTATTACAGACTGAGTTACTTTGTTACGATAACAAGTTGTGTTATAACTTTGGTCTCGTTAGTTGGTAAAATAACAGAAAACATAACAGAAATTCTTCTAGTATATATCAAAAATATAACAACCTGTGATAGGCTTCTATCAGAATTATAACAAATTTTGTTAGGTTCCCCCACGGCCAATATAGCTTTTATTACCTATTGTGTAGTATCAACGAATTTAGCGTGCAGGTCTAAAAATAGAATAGAATAGAAAAATATAGCATACATTAAGGCGTTTTTCGTTTGGAAGCAAAAAGCTTCATGTAGCAAAAACTTTTTATAGTTTTGTCAAATGATTGCATACATGCTGGCAGATTGTTATTATGAATATATGACACTGATTGTTATTTGGGATATAGCGATTTGAACCTGGGTATTCTGAGTTTTATGGGGATGTTTCCTGCATGAACCAACGACGTTGCTTTCGACCGATGTTTATGTTAGCATAATATTCTACGCATTCGTCAAGGGCAAAACGATTATAGATGCAGAAGATGTTTCCAAAACGCACACATTGAACTTTGCCAAAGCCAAAGGACTGTTTGTTTTCCTTGTATAATACGATTTGTTTTCATATAGTTTTGCTCACTACTACAGCTGCCTATATTACGATAGACTAAATAGCTTTATAATGTCTTCAGATTAGGAAAGTGGGGCTATTTTTAGATTCGAAATAGTGCGCTTCGGTGCTTCTCTTGTACGTTAACATGATTCACACGATTTTAAAAATAATATCTATGCGATATGGTAACATTTAGCGGATAATTTACCTACATTATTTTACGGAGAATACGACAAATGTTACTTATGATTCCGAATAGATTCAAAAAAACAAATACCAAAGTTTTGAGGCTTACATTTTGAGATTTCAAGTAAAGTCGCGTTCGGGGTTTTGTTATTGGCATTTTAATGTGGGGAAGATTAAGCAAGCCAGTACAATTATCTCACATCTAATAAATTCGCAGAAATACATTTTTTTACAATAGTTCAATCTATCAACTGCGAATATTATAAAAGATAATCATAAAATTCGAGAAATTGTTGAGGATTCTCCTGAGTGTCAAATTTTGGAATATTTCATGTTTTCAAAAATACATTTTCTTTTCTAAATTTTATTTAGTTTTGAGGAGGAAATTATTCAATATTTTTACATTAAAGTTTTTAGCTATTTCAAGCACTATCTAAAACACAAATTTAAATTGTAACAGCAAATAACAATACCAGCAGGGATATGTATATATTCAGAGATTTCTAGGCCTTTTTGAAATATTGATAGCTTTATGCAGCGTACTCACAAATATTAATCTTTCAACAATTTGAACAGGTCGCATTATTTCTTTTTCTAACTTTCTGCAAAATTAATCAAGTTTCCGATGTTTTTTTTAAACGAACCATCGAATACGACGGAAAAATTAGCACATATGCGCATTCAAAGTAATTGTCAGTTCATTGTAAATGTCAAACTGTCTTAGGTGGAATGAAAAGATACAACAATCTCAAACGCAACTATTTTTATGCGGGGGTTTAAATAAAAAAAATACAATGCTTTGGTAATTCGGAGAACGCACAAAATCAGATACCCACAAACTGGACAAGTTTCAGTTGTTTATGAAAAACCCGCATAAATTGGAGAAATCGGACTGAAGATCCTCGAAGATCCTCAAAATTCATAACGGTATTGTGGAAATCAGTATATATCAAACAGTTTTTAAGTTCTGAAAATTCGTTTTCGCAATATGCACAATTAATTAAAAGAAAGTTATTTATATAATCATTTGACTAAACCATAACAAATAGTTTAAATAGCTTTTTTATTTGAATCCGCGTTTCTTTATTTAATCTGGAGTGCTTGATACTTCCTGCATCTTCTTTAAAATAAGTTTTATATGAAAATTTTAATCTTTAGAATAGCTTGTTGATAACTTTACGATTCCAAAACTTTTTGAATAGAGGCTACAACATTGAAATCATATGCCAAATATTCGAAATGGCGTGTCAGACTAGTGTCTCAGAAAATAGGTGATCCCTTAATCGAAATGCAACCAAGTAAGTTAAACACCTTACTTTCAAGTTTTCCGACCACTTGCATCTAAAATTTATCTATTCTCAAAATCGTGGAACTTTGAATATCCATTTGGAAAACGCAAATATAAGGAAATCAATAAAAACTTCGAACATTTGTTTAAAAAAGTTGAAAAAATACACATAAAAAGAGGCTTCAGCGTATTGGCAAATAGACAGTTATTTGTGTAATACAACAATCATTCACAGTTGATTGATTGATTTGTTTATTGGGGCTTTAACCAACTGGGCATTTGTCCGCTTTACAGTTTACAGTTAGCGTTCAATGATAATTGTGAAAGAATATGTAATATATTACAACATCATCGTTATATGCATACATTAAAATCACATTAGCAGTTCAATGATATCACCAGAAGATATAATCTTGATATAAGTTTGCTTGCCTTGCTGATTGTGATATCACAAAAATAACACAGTGAGTAATAAATATCAACATGAGATATAAATTTGATAGGTTTCTGTTATGTCGTTCTGATCGGGTATGCCTCCACGCGAGTCTATTGATTACATTTGGTCCTTAGACCGGCGACGATTGGGTGCTATTAGCCTTCTGCCGATAGTTGCAGAATGAGAGGAACAGACGAGAAAACATTGCCGTAAAAATAAATGGTTGATCGGAAATTAGTCCCAATAAGACTAATCTGACTAGTATCGATGATCACGGGTCAATACGTACTGGAAATTCGCCGCGTCTGTTTTTATGAACCTATTTTCAAGCTCCGTTATTGTTAACAAGCCGTTATTATCGCTCGTATACTTGTATTCCATAAACAAACCGATATAGGAATTAAGAAATACTTTCCTTGATTTATAATATCTCGCGCTATCTTTGCCTGTATAATGTGTTATCACTCGGTAGTTTTCAACACAAAAAAACAAGCAAAATCTGTCTAAATACTGTTGCAATAAATAGAGATCCGGCCCATTACGCAGATAAGATCAGCTTTTCTAGGCAATACTCCCACGGTTGGCTCTGTGGAGTTCAAATTGCTTTTGTTTAGAGAACACATCCCAAGTAACAATCGAAGTTTTATAGCACGCTACAAGTGCAATCAAAGTTTAATCAGCGGATATAAAATT
Source organism: Topomyia yanbarensis (assembly GCF_030247195.1). Taxonomy (NCBI): domain Eukaryota; kingdom Metazoa; phylum Arthropoda; class Insecta; order Diptera; family Culicidae; genus Topomyia; species Topomyia yanbarensis. The sequence goes on along the minus strand of NC_080672.1, from coordinate 314,486,542 downwards.
ACGATAAAACCTCAATTGTTACTAGGGAGAATACTCTCGGTAGCTGGCTGCCCAGAGTTTAAAAAGAACTAAAAACTAAACAAGATTTTTTTTCCAGTAATCGTGTACTCGAAGACTAACTAAACAACTACCTAATAAAATATGCTTTACAGGTCGCATAGCTTGCTTGGAGCGAATCCTAGGCCTTATACCCTTCCAAACTACCAACTCCGCGACACCTATGGAAGAGTCTGATGAATCGTCGTCCTTCCGTTAAGTAGGTGCAGCATCAACACTTCCCGTCTACCTTATCCTTTAGACTTCCCCGTGAACGATGAAGATGAGGGCGGCCGGCAATGATGGCTATCATGCTGTTGAGGTTTTAATATGGGTCGGATTGGTATGAATTCCTACTTACCATTTCCTAAGCAACTCTTATTAGATAATCAGCAGTCATACATGATTAAGTCAGTGTGCAACCCGCCAAAATAATTGTCACAACGCAACGCACCGCAAAATTCAACAAGGTTAATTTAGCTTTTTCAGTTCACCTCATGTTGCAGAAGGCGTGTTCGGTTTCAGCATTTGAGTCATAACAATTTATCTTTTTGCATGTCAGGACTCCATAGAGATTAATCGGACGAAAAGGATTTTAATTTCGTTACTCAAACAGATCCAAATTCCAACAACCATGCACATACATCCCACCAACCCTTTCTGTTCTACATTCGTCATGTTCATAACGCTTACCCCCAAATCGCTATCGCTCGGTTTTCCCCATGCACATAAAAGCGGTGTCGCGCCGTCATGTAATGTAAGAAACTAACAACAAATAAATAGTGAGTAAATCGAAAGCAATATAGCCCAAGGTAAATCAAGATGCCTCAAATTGCTGGTTACCTGCAACTACAGAAAACATCTAACACGGAGACCGCTCTCGTTGCTCTTATGAAACACAGGCGGCCATCAGCAATCAAGGGACGGACGGACCTACGCCATCGGATCCTACCGGGGTACCTACATATATTTGTTGCAAAACGGTGAACCAAGTAAGGGAACAGCAATACGTAAAAAAAAGATGAAATTTAATATGTTTCTCTAGACGTAATCCACCAAAGCGGCTAGTGAAAGTTGGTACTTTTCTTTTTTTCCCCCGGAATCTTCACGGTGGACAACGCATGTGACGCGGTTGACGTTTTTTATGCGAAAAAAAAAATAATAATACCCAAGCCTAGCTTGTCAAAAAGCGGGACCCCGTTTAGGGTTTCGCTAGTTCATTAGGCTTCGGGCAGCTCTGATATCCATTTCGCGATAAATTAGAATAAGTCGGTACATATTGTGAAGCTTTGTCGTTTGCGGACAAAACAGATGGGACGCGGCTGACCGGTCGATTGCTAAAGGGTCGTTTGACCTGGTTGTCATTTGCCCGACTAGTTAAGCAGTATCGGAAAGGAAAAGAGTTAGTTCCGGCTTTAACTAATGTTAGGAGATATGTCTGAAAGCGAAAGTAGCGTTTGGCTTTCCGCGAAATGGTTTGGTATTCTTCGTCTTTGATCTAGACTGCAGTGTTCGGTTTAGCGTAGAAGCACAAGTTAATACTTCGGACTGCAGATGCGGTTTTTTTGTTAAATTGGTTTGTTCATCAATTCTGATAACTTTATTCCATTAGTTCAGTGGAAAAAAATTATTAGAATTGATTACCAAGTAACCAATTTAGCTGTTGATTGTTAGAATATTTAAATTGGAAAGTTTTAATATTGGCTTGAAATTAAGGGTTTGAAATACTGTTGCGCATAATGGATTAATTAAATGTTTTGTCAAATGTATCGGTCACGATGGCAAGTGCGATCATTTATGCTACTGTATATGAATATAATTTCTTTTTTTGTTTCCACTGTAGAAGTTTTAACCTTAGGGTTTTTCGCCTCTTTACCGGGTTTGAAGAAAAATCTCTAACTCCATGGAAATCGAACCCAGATGAGCTGCGTACAAGGTAATCGATTGCCCGCTCCCAAATTTGAATTTCGATTCCAGCTTCTCAGGCTGTAAGGTACGAGATTCGTTGTTGGCGTATCAAGCTTGAATCCCTTCAGCACATCATAAATCCTACCAGAGCTTGTTTTCGTTCCCATTTGCTGTTCAAAAGTATTGCATTGCTTGAATAAGCTAACATTCAAAACAGATCCAGAACGTTGTGCAGTACATCTGTAAGCCATTGACAGTTTTATAGATTTTTTCAGAAATTTATAGTTTAACATTTTACTACTGGCGCTAAATGCACTCTGCTAATGATTACAATAATAAACCATTAAACTATTAATATACATCAAATGCCACCCTGGCGATCGAAAAGTTCCAATCCTACGGTACCACCGGTTCACCCAAGTCATGCAATTAGCCGGAACACTGGGACCCCCTTTCGCAGGACTGATGTGGAGTTTAGCAGCCAGCAAACGACGTGCTTGGTGGCGAATGCGTCTTGCCACGTGCTTTTTCCGCCGGAGGCCGTGCGAGAGATGAAAACAATTATTTAAGCTGTAAAGATATTTTATAACTTCATTTGCTTCGAATTATCAGCCTGATCGACGGAGTGCGATCCGGTGTTACGATGCAAGGGGTTCCATTGTGGGGTGTTGTTGTTTTTTTTTTCTCCAACATCTTGTACAGCCAGCAAACCGTTAGCTTACTGTTAAACCATATGTTGTATTTAGTGTCATTCTACAACTGGTGGATTCTGCTTGTTCCCTTCCATGGGAAAGAACATGGTACGAGAGGGACATGCAGTCAATCTAAATGTTTTGCGTTCTTGCACGTTTTCAGAATGTGCACGAGCGTTCTCGGATAACCGGGGGTTGACAGTCGTTAAAATAATCGAGCGTCGAGTGGAATGTAGGTCAGGCGTTTGGTTATCATGTTTGTGATTAAATCTTTGGTGGGATATGGTAATAGTTTGAACTGTAGCTTGAAAAATTGGTCGCGATAATCGACAACCGATGAGTTCAAAATAAACACAATTTTTGTAATTTTGTAATTTTTGGTATAAGATTACAAATAGAAACATTCATGTAAACTTTTTTTTCATTCTGTGCTAAAGAAGGGTCTGAAGTTTTTTTCTTCTTAGTGAACAGAGTTGAATATGACGAACTTCGCGCAAAACCCTATTCAGAGTTGCACCCTATCAGATATTAATGAAACTTTCTGTACATGAAGACTTTGTCACAAAAAACCACTTTGCATACTTTGTTTTTCCAAAAATTATCTAGACTGACTTTTGAAAAGGGTCAACCTTTTTTTACTATTTTTTTTCAAATGGCTATAGTCAAATCCTACAAAAAATATTGTAAGAGTGATTTTCACAAAATTAGTCAAAATTTTAAATAAATATATTGAAAAAATTCTTCATTGATTCCTACACTGAAAAAATCGATTTTAAAAATTTAAGGTCGATTTACAAAAAACCATTTTTGATTTGGATGAAATTTTGTTCTAAAATAGGTTACTATGTTCCCTACCTACCGTCAAAAATTCAAGTTGGGCACATTTAGAAAAAAAAAGTTAATTGAAAAAAACTTTTCTTTGTCCAAACTGAATTTTTTTCTTCAGTGTATTTTTATCGAAAACTAAACCAATGAAAGTCATAATCATCTCAGAATCCAATAAAACTCAGTGTGTGAGAAGATATGGTCTAATTTAGCAACTAAGCATATTTTTATTAGGGGGTTAGCTACTTTTTCATTTTTCATGAAATCGATTTTTTATTACTTTATTTGAAAGTACAACTCCTTGAGAATATTTTCTTAAATTTTTATAAAGATCTGAGAAATAGATCGAAAGTTACAGCGCTTCCAAGCGCGTTTCGTCTACCAAGAGCAGTGGAAATTTGAAATTTTAAACTCGATTATCTCGAAATGTCGTTTTACTAAAAATGGTTTTTCCGTGATCACGATTGCCATAAAACTACTCAATCAATGTTCTTAATTTTTTTCAACTGATCGTAATTAATTTTTCTCGTACTTTAACGATTCCTTTTTTATGCATAATTTTTTGTTTTATGGATAAAAATTTATTAGTACAATTTTTAGAGCTTAAAACAGCGATTTTTTATACTAAAAACCTGTTTTAATCCACCTAGAGGTGCAATTGTGCCTTTCTCATTTCTCCAAACTATGATTTAGTAGCTGGTTCGTACAATATAACATTATGGCAATGTTTTTCATTCTTATTACACTTGGTAAGTATATATAAGAGCACCTTTTTGCATTCATCGCGGTATCGGTTTGAATCGGAGTTTTCTATGTGATCGCACTCCACAACCCGTAACTCCGGAACCGGAAGTCGGATGGAGATGGAATTTAATATCGGTTTCCGGGGACGCAACACCTTTCATTTGAGACTAAGTTGATCAAATCGGTCTAGCCATTTTCGAGAAACCAATATAACCGTTATTCTGAATTTGGATGCTTCCGGATCTGTCGATGGTGGCCAGTGTGGCCAAAGAGACTTTGAATGACTGTTGGTGACCTAGATCTACAAATTCAACAAATGTGTTTACATTTTGGAAAAAAATTCACCTTTTTACATTCATCGCAGAATTCGTTAGAATCGGGATTTGCTGCGTGATCGTACGTATCACCCTGTAATTCAGGAACCAGAACTCGTATCCACACAAAATTCAAAAGCAGCTGATGGACCTTTCATTTAAAATCAAGTTTGTCAAAATCGGTTCAGAAAATTCCGAGAAACCGATGTGGACAAATCAACAAATTTTGTTTTGTAACCATACTCTTCAACTCGTAATCCGGAACAAGATGTCGGTTGAAAATGAAATTCAATAGCAACCTATGGGAATATTATACCTTTCATTTGAATCTTAGTTTGTAAAAATCGGTTCAGTCATCTCCGAGAAACCGATGTGGACATTTTGTTAACAAATCCGCACATACACACATACATACATACATACATACATACATACATACATACATACATACATACATACATACATACATACACACATACATACACACATACATACATACATACATACATACATACATACATACATACATACATACATACATACATACATACATACATACATACATACATACATACATACATACATACATACATACATACATACATACATACATACATACATACATACATACATACATACATACATACATACATACATACATACATACATACATACATACTTACACACATACATACACACAGATATTTTGCGATCCTGGCAAACTGAGTCAAATGTAATATGAGACTCGGCCCTCCGGGCCTCGGTTAGAAAATCGGTTTTTGAAGCAATTGCATAACCTTTCTATATGAGAAAGGCAAAAGAATAATATTTAATTAGCTTAATAAGCATGAGTTCAATGTTATCTTCATGTGATTATAATTTGGAAAGGTTGGTGGAATGGGTTTGAAAGTGGAGGGAATGGGGGGTTAGTAGAGTGGGAGTGGAGGATGCGTCAGAAATCCTTCATCTTATTTCGGTATACGGGATGGATGCAGGAAATGCGGGCGTGAGGGTGGTCCAAGGGGAGGGGAGTGATGAAGGATGGAGGTGAGGGGGGCGGCGACGCAATACTCAACTGCATATTTTGTCTTCCATTTGAGACTTGACTTTGAGAAAATCGGTTCAGTCATCACCGAAGAACCGATTTGACTTTAATTGTGGAATATGCCCGGAATTCCGGACTTCCGGAATCGTCGATAGTAGGCAATATATTCAAAGAATGTTTGATTGGCAATCAGTGATCTAGATCTGCGATTAGAAGTTATTTGGTGACAATTTCAATAGTTTTTAGCCTCTGAGGTATTACGATTGTACCGATTTATATGGGAAATTCCAGTGTATCCTTACTAACACCCCTGTAACTCCGGAAGCAAGAGTCAGAACCGAATGAAATTCAGCAGCAGTCAATGGCATTACTGTATCTTTCATTTGAAATCAAGTTTGTAAAAATATGTAGAGAATTCGTTGGGGAATGGGTGTGACATTAGCTTAGGAACTTGGCGAGTTCCCCGGGGGCGTCATGACCTGTCATAGGTGGCCAATGTGGTCAAAGCTGCTTTGATTGATCATTAGTGATCCAGACCCGCAAACTAGAGTAATGTTACATCAATTTTAATATGTTTTACACCATTTGAACATCATGGTGGTACCAGTTTATATGGGAATTTGCTGTGTGACCGCACTCTTCAACCCGTAACTCCGGAACCGGAAGTCGGATCAACTAAAAATTCAATAGCAGCTTATGGGAGCGTTATACCTTTCAGATGAAACTAAGTTTGCGAAAATCGGTACAGCCATCTCTGAGAAAATTGTGTGAGTTTAAATGACACACACACACATACACACACACACATACACACACACAGACATTTGCCGATCTCGACGAACTGAATCGAATGGTGTATGACACTCCGGGCCTCGGTTAAAAAGTCGATTTTTACAGTGATTGCATAGCCTTTCTTTATATGAGAAAGGCAAAACGTTCTCGAATACAGGAAAAAATTATTTAACTAATCGTTAAGGTACCTCGTACTCATATACTAGTGAATTTTTTTGAGTTTTGGGATTTCTATTGGTCTTCAATCGTGATCACCGCAAACCTCTTAAATATAAAAGGGTTTCGAGGAAAAAACCATAACTCCGCCAATTATCGATATATTTATATAAACTTATGCTTGTTTATTTCACTGAAAAATGTGCTACCAAAATATTATAAGTTTGTGGCAATGAAATAATTGCTTTATGCCTTTACGTAAATTCAAACTTTCTTGGCATTTTTATTACAAAAAGGTATGTAAGCCCTAATCAAGAATCCCATTGAAAAGAGTTTATATCATTAAACAGATATTCCACTATTACTTCTTAATTTTCTTGTTTAACTCTGCGAAAGGATCAGGGAAAGACATAACCATCACAACATTATGTATTGAATTTGACATAATTATTTATTTATTTTTATATATATAACTTTTGTCTTAGAACTATCTTTATGCATGCTATTTTGTATTATTTCTACATAAGGAAAATATTTTTGGTTCATCTTCTGAATTAGAATACTTTTTCGCCTCTACTTTGGCACCAAGAATAGGCCCAAAACTGTGGAATTTCTGAGTACCAGATATTGTTTTGTCGTTATTATACAGTTCTTCGAGTTCTTCTGACATTTTGTTGTTCTGTTCAGTGAATATGTAGCAGACAATTAATTTTGTGATATTTTCATCAATGTTCAACTGCCCAGTTATATAACTCCCCGTGAGTTGTTATGGTATTTTCATAGTCGCGAGCAAGACCGGCTCTTTTTACAATTCGCTTGAGAGTATCACCAATATCATCACAGGGTCCTATTCAATGGGATGTTGCAAAAAATGCCATTCTGCGCATAATTCATACAATGACTATCTACACAAGCTTGTGAAGTTTTTCTTATTTTTGTATTGTGCTGCTGCTCCATCAGACATAAAATAAATTTTAGAAAAGTTTGTCACTTGTTTCATAAAATTTATCATTTTTGAGATGAACAAATGAACTGCAGTCTTCAAGTCTTCCAGTCTTCTAGTCTTCCTGTCTTTCAATCTTCAAGTCTTCTAGTCTTCAAATCTTCCAGTCTTCCAGTCTTCAGTCAAGTTTGTTATGAATATATACCAAATTCGTTACTTTTTGCATGTATCAGGCAACTAGCAGTTGGGAAATTGGATTCTGAGATAATCATTATATTTATTGGTTTAGCTTTCGATAAAAATACACTGAAGAAAAATCATCTTGGACAAGAAAAAGTTTTTTCATATAACTTTTTCCTTAAAAGTGCCCAACTTGAATTTTTGACGGTAGGTAGGGAACATAATTACCTATCTTAGAACAAAAATTCATCCAAATCAAAAATTGTTTTTTTTTGTAAATCGACTTTAAATTTTTAAAATCGATTTTTTTCAGTGTAGGTACCGATGAAGAATTTTTTCAATATTTTTATTCACAAATTTGACTAATTGTGTAGAAATCACTCCTACGACATTTTTTTGCAGGTTTTGTCATTTTTAGACTATAGCCATTTGAAAAAAAAAATGGAAAAAAAAGTTTGGCCCTTTTCAAAAGACAGTCTAGATAATTTTTGAAAAACAAAGTATGCAAAGTGGCTTTTTGTGACAAACTTCTCATGTATAGAAAGTTTCATTGAAATCTGAGAGGGTGCTGCCAACATTTGTTCGAGTTGGTGCGAAACTCGTCATATTGAAAAATATAGCAAAATAATGAAAGTATTAAGTTACCGTCGTCACTTTACGCCAAAATTAAAGAATGATACTTGAGCTTCTGGTTCAAATTTAGCGTTATATTTTGACCAAAACAAAACATAGTATTATTCACTGGTTCAACACAAATATAAAAAATGGAAATAAGTTTAAGAAAATGATTGCAAATAATCGTAGTAGGCGATGAAACTGAAATATAAAATATACGCAAAAAGCATTGTAACTTAAATTCTCTTGGGAAAGTGTGATATACTAGTCAAATTATTAGATAAGAGGATATAGATTACGTGAAATTAACCTGGCAATGTAAAACAATTATTTGTGTTTGTACTTTTTGTCCGTATTTTTGATTTTTTGGTAATTGGTGACAATATGTCCAATTTATCTAAAATTGGGGCCTCTTTACGCCAAGCTTTACTTAAGTTTATATTGCACAATCTATTTGTATATTTGATCTAAAATTTACTCTTGTTTTGGTATTTGATTCTAATTCAAAGCAGATTTGTTTTAGCGTACTAGTTTGACTGTTTTAAAAAATAACAGCAATCGATAATTTGAAAGTTGAGTAGTGTAGTTGCAATGGAGGCAAACATATAAAAACGCCATCGTTTCTAGAAGTATTTAAACTATGTGTATTGAAAATTTACGAACTCGCATCAGTTTCCCGGAAATGGTTAGGCCGATTTTCACAAACTTAGTCCCAAATGATAGCTATAATATCCCCACAGATGTCTATAAAATTTCGTACGGATCGCTTATATACGTCCGGAAATATAGACTAAATCGTCCGGTCACATATGAAATTCCCATATAAGCCGGAACTCAAATTTTTTTTTCAAAGGGGAGACCCCATGAAATTTCAGAAATCGAATTCGTATTTTTGATGCCAAACATCTTTAAAATGCATGAAACGTCGAGATTTTATGTTATCTCGAAAAATTTTTTTTTATAAAAATCGACTTTTTGGGACTTTGCCGATTTTGCACCTTTTTTCAGTTCAATATTACCGTGGCTGTTTTTTCTTTTTCAAAATTTTAGAACTCGAATAATGATTTATTTTCCTGTATATAGTTGTCATGTGATGTATAATAATAAAATGTAATATATGCATTTAAAAACTTTTAATGAATATAAACAACGCACACATTCTCGTGATTCATGATTGAGAAAGGCACAATTGCACCGCTAGGTGGATTAAAATAGGTTTTTTTGAAAAGCGCCGTTACGGGTGAACTATTCATTCGATTTTCATATTTTTTTGGAATTATTTCTATTCATATTCTCGTGTACTTGAACGGTTCCTTTTTCATCCAATAATTTCGATTGTTCGCAATGAATTTTTGTGTAAAATTTTTAACACCAAAAAACTCAATTTTTGGTCAACATGTTTTTTTATCGAAAACAAATTTTTTTTTTGAGAAACCGATCCATTCAAGTACACCACAATCCATTTTTCTTCAATAATCGTTTCATTTTTTTTGTTTCTGTTGAGCGGTTCGGCTTGGAGAGCGTTCACCGCAAACCTCTGCCAAAAAAACACGTTTCGGGGGATAGGCCATAAATTCACAAACCTTGAATATTTTTTTAAATTCGATCTGTTTTTTTGAACTTCGATAGTACTACTAGCGAACTGTTTTTCGCTTTTTCAAATAAAATTTGCATAAAATAATCACGAACTTAGCTCACTTTTTCGCCACAACTTTGTATATAACCCCATAAACGCGAATAATCTCGAAATCATGTTTTACCAAGACCTTGTTGCAATGACTAGGATTGCCGAAATATGTTCTTTCATCAAATTTATTTAATTTATTTCACTAAATTTAAATTCCCATGATTTTCTTGTGTTTTTTTAATATTTTCCAATAAACCTATTTTAGTATTTTCTCCATCCGCATTTTTTCATATTTGTCATTATTAGGTCTCTTTTACAAAATCTTTTTTTTTCTTTCTATTTTTTCGTTTTAGATTTTTATTTTGTTATGAATTTTTGGTTTTCTCCATTTATCAGTTTTATCGTTGACCCGTTTTTCATTACTTTAATCATTTTGCAATATTTTTCTATTCCTTCAATTTTGATCTAATTTTCTTGGTTTAATTTGGTTGTTTCAATTATTCAATCTGTTTTATGTTTCTATGTATTCATTTTTTTTGCATGCTTTTAAATTTCAACTTTTCATTGTCTTGATTTTGTTCATTTTCTGTTGTTTCTCGGCCTTGGATTTTTTTATTTTGGATATTGATAAGTTTTTGACAGCATGCTACTTATCTTTTTCCATTATTTTAAATGTCACTTTTCAACTTACTCGTTTTGCTCTATTTGTGATTTTTTCCACCTTTGTTCCTTATTTATTTTTTGTTTTTCTCTTCTTAAATTCTACCTCCATTGAATATTCTTTTTGCTTGTTTTAAATTTATTGTGTTTATATTTGGCTGCTATTTTCTTAATTTGCACAAGGTTGCAATTGTGAGTTTGCAACCTTGTGCAAATTAAGAAAGGACTGGCAAAAATCAGTTTTCCTCAGGCTGTACAAATTGATGGCAGTAGTTAAAAGGCTTATCTGAATATTTTTCTATATTTTGTACTAATTGAACTTATGAAAAAATGCTTTTTAACAACAAATTTAATCAATTTACATGCATTCTTGGTTGACCAAATTTTGATCATAGACTGTGCCGGTGGATAAGTGTCACTTAGCCCAGTGGGTCTGGGTTCTATCCCAGCCGAGGTTGGCGAGATCTTCAGAGGTAAATTTTCTGTGTCAGCAAGGGAAGTAGAGCTGTTGGTCCCAGTCCATGTGTTGATAACCGATATCTGGTTGCCTCTCTGGCGTCGATGATGGGCACTCAGTGCGGACAGAGACGGACAGAAAAAAAAACAAAAAAAAAGTTTGGAGTGAAAAAATCATTTACACAGCTCGCGAGGCCTAAAATTGAGCACTGTTTTTGGGAATAAATTGTAAATCATCTACTCAATGGATTTTGAATTTTTTTTTCAATTTTAAAGATACTTGTTTTGACTTTTCAATTTTACTTTTGGAGACGAAAATAAAAATCTCTCTTAACCTTGAAACTTCATTGATGATTAAGTAAAGTTGTGGAAAATTGGGTAATCTGTAATCAGAAAACTCACATTTTTTATAATCACGTTGACTATGTTTTCCTGAGAGGGTTTTTTTTATTTTATGATTTGTAAAAGTTATGTAACGATTTGTGAAAATTTCCAATATTTACGATATTTTTTGGCCTATTAGAGACTATAAAAATGGAACAAATTGATATTTTTCAAATCCCTCTCGGAAGACATAGCGGTATGTTTTCTGAATAAATGGTGAAACATTATTGAAATCGGACCAATACTTCTATAAAAAGTCTCACTTGGCCGCTTAAAAAACACTACTTTCGGGAAAACGCCTTTAAAGATAAAGTACGGTGTATAACTCGATTGTAGTACCCTGCTAGTTAGTCTGTTATACCGGGGCCGTAGAGCTCACCTTTCTCATCACGAAAATGTTCTTAGTTGTCCACATTTTGCTCCCTTTGACGAATTTGGGCCTGTTTTGCGGCGACAACTTGTAATATCGATGAAAATCATTGGTTAAAGATGCTGACTGCTAAATAAGTTGCAACACTAACCACCTGCTTGCCAGAATTTGTGCAAGTGTTTTGGCGCTAAGGTCCAGATTCTACTATTGAGAGACTGATGGTTTGGGTGTTAGCTCTTCAGCATATTTCTAATAAATTATTAGATGATAGACTTTCGTCCCAAAAAAAACAAAAAACCATTCATAGACGCTAACATATACATAAACCGTCAAGAATGGATCGGTGAATTTTATACACAAAGATTTTTCCATAGACAAGTGCCATCGTGGTGCGCCGCGCTTAGTATCTCAGAAACGGCCGAATTACGAAAATGCTCGTGAACTGAAAATGTAATGATCTTATTTTTTCTAGATAAATTGCATCAATGAACTACTAATAAAAATATGTATTTTTACAATAAAAGTATTGCTAATTTGGAAATGCGGATTTTTTTCCATTTCCTGCAAAACATGCAAAATGTGGGTTAGCCCCTTTTGGACACCGGCGTTCATATGTCGAACCACTCTTACGCACAACAGTTGCGTTAGGATTAATTAGCGAAAGACAGTGTTACTTAAAACAGTTTTCGATGAAATCGATCCAAAGCATGGGATGTCAATTCTTTACAATGAGTCTAATTATCTTATTCGTGTATGCTATTTAATGTTAAATCTACTACCTCTTTTATCGAAAGAGTGCCTATGAGGCATTGATTCCGTATAGTCTACCTCTCAGAACTTATATCCAACGCTAATTAATTCCGTATTTAACAATCTCATTATTGTTGTTTGAGAACATGTGGGCTGCTGTCCAAACACATGCAATGCTTTCACTGCGTTTCCTTGAGTCAGTTCATATCAACGTCTCTATTACCATACAAAACAAAGAAATCAGTTGTCTCAGCACAACCAAACATTCAGCTGCAATTCCCTCTAATGAAGTCTGAACTAGTCCACGAGCGTCGTCTTCGCCGTCAGCCTTCAAACAGTTAGTCAATTAGCAGGCGATACCCCGACCGGCACCAGGTCGAAATTCCGGGAAGCGGCTTTCAGAACCCGAAACAACAGCGTAAACTTTCATTTCACTTTTGTTGTGTCTATAAACGCGCACCGCACTGCATCCGAAATAAACAAAACCGTTTGAGGCACTACAACCACAACCCAGGTCCAGATGGGCAAAAGCAGCCGAAGCGAATGTGGCTTTTAGCGTGTAATTTCAACATTTGTTCCGGCGCGTTCGAACCTCCAAAGATCACCGACCGAACCGCGGCCCCGAAATAGGTCAGTAGAACCATATTGTTTGTCTAAACTAATTCCACTCGTGCCACACTTTCGCTGGGAAGCGGCGTGGGGCGGGCTGGGGTAAAGCAGATCCCGGTTGATTATGATTGATCTGTATATCAGTGAAAGGGTTTGTTGTTGGTTTCCAGATTGTTTTGTTTGGGTTTTGATAAATGATGTTGCAAAACCCGTTCAGTTTGGGCCTCCAAAATTCTTTTATTTTATTGATCTGTTTCGATGGAGAAGTAACGCTTTAAAATATTTTGGATTTTCCGATTTCAACTATCTTTTTGTGCATAGATAAGCTTGGCCTTGTGATTGTCAAATCTATCCCTTTTCGCATTCTTTGACGGACACACTCTTGCACTCTTGTACCTCGATCAGAATTGGGTCATTAAGCCATATGCTGTTTTAGTCTTTTTCGATGCATCTGATGTTAAAGATACGTAGTCGAGCTTCTTTTTCGCTTTTCTGGCACGTAAAAAAGTATTTTCAAATTGAATTAATAGGGCCAACTATTCAAATAATTTGACCCTTCTTCATTTGCCTGATTAACTGTCAAAGATGCTAACTCATATGACTAAAACTATTGTTAAGTAAGATCGATAGTGTCAAGCACGGAACTGTGAATATTTTCTTAGAAAGTGTATTCAAAATCGTTTTGAAGTTTTAAGGGTTATATATTCTTACATTGAAAAAGAAAAATTCTATTGAGTTATGTAAAATCAAAAAAAGAATTTTGTTCTTAATCTAATAACCCAATTGAAATCAGGAGCTTTTATATTACCCTTTCGCAAGAGTTTTAATAGATAATAAGCATTTTTGAGTTCTGCAGCTTTTGATAATTGAACAAAACTCAGATATGTGCTTTAAAATAATATGAAATGGTTTTAACTAATATAATAGTTCAAATTCAGATTTTCCCATCCCCCTGTGGAAGTGCGTTTTGCCCGCCTCCTCCCACGAAAACTCTTCTCCCATCGAAAGGAGTCGAGTTCACATTACTCATAGAAACGGGAGACACGGCACCCATTGTTCAAATAGTCACGAAGAACTCACGCTAATGCATTATTGCACCCGGGTGGCATTTTGGGGAGGTGCATTTGTCGAATCGTACGCTTTTCCAGCACTGCTGCTGACTGGTGGGCTATGTTTGTGGCGCACCAGTCAGTGCGATTACTTCAACCAAACACCTCACACCGCTCCGCCCACCGACCACCGTCCGCCACGCGGGTGACCGATATCAATACGAGTGCGCGGTGCATTGAAAAGTGAGAATTCCGTCCGGGGTACCACCTTATCCCGTGTTCATTACCCACCGGTCTAGGTCTAAGGGGGAGAGGAGCTTGGTTTTCCTTTCTCCTAGTTTTTCCTTTTTAATTGGCTTCACCAATAAATCGCGAATCGTGTGTCTCAATGTCAATATGCTGCAATGCGTGTTTGTTCCATTGCGAATAAGACACCGGAACCTATCTACGCCTGAACAAATGTCAGTGGCGTAGCTTAATTTCTGTGATTATGGGTGTAGATTAAATGAAAAAAAATATCTAGCACCACGCATTTTATTCCATTTGACACTACAATGAAAACTGTCACATACAAGAGTTGAAAATAAGTTAATTTGTAAACCAATCACACCACTAACTCCTAATTGTCAACGACCCTCGATACGCCACCGAACGTGGTCGAACGTGGTAATACCGGGAGGCATGTTCGTACAAACTGACTTACTAACCGAAACGCACTTCCACATGCTGCCGGTAGCGGTAGCTCAAGGAGCTGCCCTCCGTTTGGCTTCATTCCTCGTTTTAAAGTGAAATTAAATTGAAATTGAAAGCGAAAACCGCAGCCTCTTGCACAAATCGATCGAACATTTACTTAGGATCATGAAAAGGGAAACCGAAACCGACGGTGCTGGAAAAACTGTCTACATTATTGGAGTGAAGGCGCCATCCGATGACATTGTAGGTTGTGGTTTTAGATTTTCACTTTCGATTCGTGCTTTTTGAAGGGATCCTCCTCTGGGTGGATCTGCGGTGTGAATATTGAGGTTAGGGCGATGAACTCTACGACAACGCGTTACGCGAGTGCTTCCCCAATATGGCGGTGTAAGTCACTATGGGAACTGCAGACGATGGCATTGTAAGAGGAGATACTTTAAACATCTATTGTTTGGTGGGCACTGAAATGCTGTTATGTCAAACATTTTCCTCTTGATTGAGTTTTATTACCATCATTAGTGGTATTGTAAGCGATGAGTTTACACTTTATTTATTAATAATTTATTAGTCGCGTCTCATCTGTATTGTATTGCTGTTCCACCGGACAATTGTTTGTTAGCTTGTTTCGTACTAGGTGGGCGCACAAAACTGCTAGTGAACATTGTTTTTATTTAATTTCGGGTTGTGTAATGTTATAACAACAAGAATGGAATTTTATATGTAGAGATCTGCAACTAACACTCAAAGCCGGTCTAATACCACTGCACAGTGGGACGAGCCCGGACTTTAATTTAACTAAAAGCGAGAATACAGTGTAACCTTCATACACGGAAGGTTTCACTGTATTCTCGCTAGTATTTTTCTCGTATCAGCTGAGCCATCAAAGACATTTTAGCGAGATTTTAGGTGATTTGAACGTAAAATAAGTTTTTCACAGCTTTTTGAAGGGCATAACTCTTGCTTTTTGCATTATTAGACCATAGGAACTAAAGAGCGAACACGAAATTATTGCGACATATTCAACAGGGCATACTTTTTACCATTGGGTAAAAATCAACCAAATTTTGCACACTTTCTCATTGATGTGTATTGTTTACATGCTGTCAAACTCGAAGTCATGTTTTTCGATTCAACGAAAATGGAGGTGAACCAACGCGAGTCGAGAGAACAAATTCTTTCCAAACACCTGGAATTTCCTGACCTGTCGCACCGGCAGTTGGGAAAAATGTTGAACATTCACCATTCAACCGTCTCCAGAGTGTTGAAGCGGTTCCAGGAGCGGTTGACGTTTGACCACGGGCGAAAGGAGCTGGAAGAAAACCGGGACCGGAGAACAAAAAGACGGAGGGAAAGGTGAAGCGGATGATTAAAGCAAATCCCAACGTCTCAAGCATGTCGCAGAGCTACGTTCAGAATGCAAAAAAGAGAGCTGTACTACATACATACAAGGTACCGAACTTCCCAAACCGCGATGAGCGGCAACAAGCCGATTTTAAGCAAATTCTGGGGTTGGAGTTTTTCACCGGCAATAGCAAGTTCTATGTGGACGACAAATTTAAGAAGAAGAAAATGTCGAAGTTCGCCTCCAAATATCTGATTTGGCAGGTCATCTGCTTTTGCAGACTGAGGAGTGAGCCTTTCGTGACAAAGGGCACAGTAAATGGCGAGATCTACAAATCTGAGTGCCTCGAGAAGCGCCTTTTGCCATTCTTGCAGCAGCACGACGAAGCTCCGCTTTTTTGGCCAGATTTGGCATCATGCCACTATTCTAAAAGTTTCCTGGAGTGGTATGAGGCCAATTCTCTCCATTTTGTTCCACAGGACATAAATCCGCCAAACTGTCCGGAGCTGCGCCCGGTGGAGCAGTACTGGGCAATGATGAAGCGGGAACTTCGGAAGAGCAAAAAGACAGTCAAAGACGAGAAGGACATGTTAAGAAAATGGAAAAAAAACTGAGAAACTGGGACCGGATGACACTGTAAAGACTTTGATGGAGGGCATCATGCGAAAATGCGTTCAATTTTACACTCAAGGCTCCATCGATTAACTTTTCTTTTGATTTTTGAAGTAAATATATGTATAAAACTACCATAAAATTTTGGTTTGATTTTAAACAGTATAAGAAAATAGGCATGACATTTTCGGTGTCGCAATAATTTCGTGTTCGCCCTTTACATCCCGTTGTTTTTGTTTTTTAATGAAACGGTTGATTTTATGCATTGCATTACTTCAAAAAAATTATCCGTGTGATGAAATTACACTGTAAAATCGCCAAAATAAAGTCACTAGTTGGTTTAGTTATTGTTTATATAACTGTTCGTCATGATTTTTTTGAAATCAAACTAATAATGCGATAACAACAACGACCACGATCACACTATACTTATTCGAAAGCTTTTAATTTTCTCTATATCATAAGTATATGCTTGTTTCGCGAATACTTGCGATAAGCAGTCAAAATTTAAAAAAAAATTGTGATTGGAGACGCATGGTTATTACTGATATAGAATTTGAATAATCACTTTATAGCTAGAATAATGGCACGAAAGAATGCACAACTTTCAGATAGCATTGGGGGCATAACCTACGAAGGTTTTATTAGTGATCAAGAGTGAGGAGCCGAGTGGGGTGTATGGTTTTTGAAATGGTAAAGGTATTCAGAATGTTTAGAAATCAGTAAATATTTTCAACCAATTGAAATATGCCATAAAATGTTTCTGTAACTATTTCTTGCCAACTGACGCAGTTACTGTCAAATTGAGTGAACAAAGTAGAGTTCTTGTTATTTGGTAAGACTATTTTGATCAGAATTTGTATAGCACTGATATGTCTTAATGGTAACCAAATAAAATAAGACCATTTTTAAATGAACTATGTATGCGAAAAAGGGGTTTTTAATTTATTTTTCTGTAAGATATGAAATACGCAATCTATTAGATTTTATTAGTCTTATACACCAACAGGCATACCAAAGCCCCAATGGTGTTAGTCTTAATAATAAACTTATTACTAACATTCAAGTCATATACAAAACTAGTGGTCATTCAATAATTCACAAAAACGGTAAAAAATCAAATTTGGATAAAAGATCGATTAAAAAGTCTAGAAAATCGCCGACGCAGAGTTTGTCTAGACACGTTGAAATCGGAAGCTGAAGCAACCTGGTTGAAAATCCTTTGTAGACCAGTGATGGCTCCATGCATACTATAATTAGTGTGTCTGAACGGTAATCGAAGCATAATGTTGTTGCGTAATGTTCGTGGTGCGACGTTTATATTGATTTGTTCTAATATAGCTGGGGCATCTACATGACCTTGCAAAGTGTCGGCGATGAACAAAGCTCTTGCTGTATTTCTTCGAACATAAAGGGGTTCCAGTTGAATCAGCTGACACCGGTTTTCATAGCTAGGTACTCGGACAGGATCTCTCCACGGCAATCTATGGAGCGCGAAACGTAGAAAGCGACGCTGTACGCTTTCAATTCTCTTAACGCCGTTATTGTAGTCTGGGCTCCACACTTCAGGGCAATATTCTAGGATTGATCGGGATAAAGCGCAGTACAGCGATTTGAGACAATAAACATATGTAAAATTATTGGCTACCCTGAAGATGCATCCTAGCGCCCGAGACGCTTTACCGACTGCATAGGAGACGTGTTGTTTGAACGTAAGTTGAGAATCCAGAATCACTCCCAGGACCTTCACGTGACTGACGCGTTCGATTTTTGTTTCTAAAAGACGGTACTTAAAATAGATCAAATCCTTTTTCCGTGAAAATGATATTACCGAGCACTTCTTCGGGTTTACATACATGCGGTTCATGGTACACCAGTCAGCAAAGGCTTGAAGCTGCCGTTGGAGAAATCTGCAATCTTCAATTGTACGAATTATGCGAAAAATCTTGAGATCATCCGCGAAGGACAATCGTGGAGTCTTCAGAATTAGATGCACATCATTGAAGTATATAAGAAACATCAACGGTTCCAAGTGGGTTCCTTAAGGTATTTCTGACGTAGAAATAAATATAGGGCGCAGGCAATCTCCTATGACAAACGCTATCTCTCGGTCTGTAAGGTAAGATCGAAACCACTGCAAAACACTACCATTTATTCCAAATCTCTCCATTTTTGCTATTGTGATATCGTGGTTTAGCTTAACAAAAGCGGTAGATAAGTCGGTGTGAACGACGTCCATACTCTTTGTTATGTTGGATGTTAAGCATAACAGGTTAGATGCAGTTGACCGCCCGGACGTGAAGCCATGTTGATCGTCACTTAGGTACTGCTTACAGTGAGCCTGAAGAGGTTCCATAATCACCAGCTCGAACAACTTCGAGACAGCACTCAATGAAATTATTCCACGGTAATTATTGACGTCTCGCTTATTGCCCTTTTTATGAACTGGAAACATGTTCGCTGATGTCCAGCAAGATGGAAAAATGCCTCAGAAATAGATGCTCTAAAGATCTGAAGAAGCGGAGCAACCAAAACTTCGATGTGCCTTTTCAGTATCGCGGAGGGAAGCCCGTCGGGTTCCGGATTGAAAGATGACTGAAGTCGAGAGGAAGCTCTGGTAATCATCGTTGCATTAAAATCGATAGCACCCAGAGTGTGACCCACAAGTGGAGCTCTGCTAGCAGCGAGTTTGATTTGCTCAATAGTTAATGCCTCATCTGTGAATACATTCGCGAATTTTTCTGAGAAAAGTGCACATATGTCTCGAGATGTAGTAGCTGTGCTCCCATTGAAAGTCATAGACGACGGCAGTCATGATTCCTTGCGCTGCTCGTTCATCTATTTCCAGAAACGCTTAGGATGCGCTGAATATTTTGCTGATATCGATAGAAACAGTGTTGACTGGCTCGTTTGTACGCATGGATGCGACTGACGTAATAGTCTCTGAGTGATATTGTGCGATACTTGGTACACCTCCGCAGGGCAGCTCTCTTTATAGACTTCAGCCGTCGTAGTGTACTCGTTTGCCATGGAGGGTCGGTTTGTCGATGGTGATCTTTCTTTGGAACGTGCCTGTCAATAGCATACATCAGAACGTTTGAAAATTTTTGAACTGCGGTTTCGACATCTTCGGGGTCCAGAATATTTTCCCAATCGATGGTGGAAAGAAGGTCTGCGATACTGCGATGATCAGCTTTATGGAAATTTGTAGGAGACAGAAAGCGGAAATATAGCGAGATCATGCGCCACAGAGCTATCAATCGTGGCGATCAGTGGAGGATGATGTGCCACTGGTTTTACTAGGGGAGAGGGAGCCGTCGCTATTGATGTGGTGGAAACCTGATCGCTGACAAAACAAAGATCGAGATGGCGGCTATTCTCATTGGCAATAGGATTGATTTGTAGTAACGTGGTTGAGCTATAGCTGTCAAGTAGCCTCACGGAATGGTCCGAATCCGGATAAAGAAATCCATTACGGGAAGATTTCCATGAAATGCTAGGAAGATTAGAATCTTCTAGTATCATCAACAGCGTTTGCATCTTCGAGGATAGTAAAAACTGAGCTGCAGTGTGCTTCAACGTATTCGTAGCATACAACGCACACAAGTACAACTTACGGTCGCCAAGCTCGATAATCGTCTAAACCTGCTCTAGACAAACCTACGAAGTGTTCTCGACGATTCTTGCCTTCAAGCTGGTTTTAACCGCTACTAATACGCCACCTCCGGTGGATTATCGGCTGTTGCTAGGTCACAGCGAAACACCTCGTATTCAGTACCGAACATTTGACTGGAAAGCTTGTCATCGTTCAACCATGTTTCGACGAAGACAATGATGTCACAACTCTTATCGGAGAGTGCTCAACGATTGAATTAATACCACCAATATTTTGGTAGTATAGCAGCAGTTTAGCACGTCGTTGACCAATGCTGGAAATCGAAGAGCTTTGAGGCAAATCTAAGTAACTTTAAACACAGCTGCGTATATAAAATCGTTAACCATTGTTAATTAGTGAATTTCATTAAACATTCTACTCAGTGGCGTAGCCAGGGGAGGTTGGCTGTTAAACCCCTCCCCCCCCCCCAACCAAAATTAATTGAGTTTAAAAAAAATTATTGGTGGAGACCAGTTTAATATAAAAAAATATATCATTTTCAATATTTAAAAATAATTTTGGAAGTACTACGATGGGATGCATATGAAAAACGGAATGCAGAGACGGCCTATGAACAACGAATTGCAACAGTAGCTTGGAGAACCACCAATTGTTCGCTCAGCGAAATTTAGGCGGCTGCATGTTTTCAGAATGGTGAACAACTCAGTAAAATGGTTCTAGAAACTAATCTTTCTCAATACGTTGCATTCAAAATCACTAAACATGCGTTGATCTCCCGCCAGCATGCTACAGGTTTCTTCACCGTAGAGGGCAACCGGTCTAATGAGCGATTTGTAGAAGATTTACTTCATCCGGTGTCGTACATTCGTCGATCGAAGGGTTTTTCGAAGCCCAAAGTAGCAACGGTCACCTGCTAGAATACGTTTCTAAATTTCTCTGTTGGTGTCATTATTGGCGGTCATTAGTGAGCTCAAATACACGAGCTAACCCAGTAGACGAAATGGCGACTAGGCGGGTTAAAACATGCCGACGAGCGGTAGGCTATTGAAACATTGTTCTTGGCAACCCGCTGTAACTCGCCAACAATCCGCCCTAATTGTGTGGTTATCAACCAACCAGGGCCGGCGGAAAGCATGGGTAGTATGGGTAGTACTACCCACTCGAAAATAACCGAGTGGGTAATTACCCACTCGAAATTTTGAACCATTTCAAAAAAATTAAATGTGCAACGCACTACACACATTTGAAAACATCGATGTACCACAATTCCATTTGCGTAAACGAACGTGATTTAATGTTAATGTAATGTAAGCGTGTGCATTGCGAAAAGGGAAAAAATCTTTATTAATGGACCCCTCACCCTATGCTTGCTACCCACTCGGGCGTAAAATGTTTCGCCGCCCCTGCAACCAACTCGATATCATTGCCATCGCTTCAACCGTCAGTCGGATGTACGTTCCCACCATCGTCTCACGATTGTGTGCCACAATAGTGACGTTACCGGCGAAGCTAAAAAGCTGAGCAGACTTCCGGAAAGCCATGTCAATCCTAGCTCTTATTATCATACCTTACCGTAGCCCTTTCCGAGTTTCAAAAGGACTCGAAAGTATTTCTAATACACATCACATATCAATCGATCTATTTACGCTGGTCCGGAAATCCGTATTTGGGCATTATATGCTAGTCTTCTCAACAAACTCGCTTGCTAACGGTGATTGGCGGCGACAAGGAATTTGGGAGAACACGCCTCTCTTCTGTGTTTCAGCAGCTCACATGGCAGTTGATCATTGCCAGCGGCTTTATCAGTCCTCAACCCGCCGATCACATCATGAATCTTCGGTAGATCTTGCGCTGGGAATCTGTCGTCGGCTGTGCATGTCCCCAGACTGATTCTTGCGATACTCTCGTCGTCTACTGCTATTTCGATGTTCGTCATAATACACTTATCGATCAGTTCACACTCGGTCGTGAAAAGGTCTCCATTGGTATCTCTTCATATGTCAGCCTGTGGCACATAGCCTTTGCTTGAGTGATTTATTCTATATTCACACTTTGGAAGGTGCGCACATTTGTGATGTTGGAGAAAAATTTGCCGTTCATCAGAACGTGTTCGATTTGGTTCTCAGTTTGTTAATCAGGTGATCTCAGGGGTGGGGTTTACGTCGCTGATGAGGAGCTTCACATTCTGCCGCGGGCCCTAAATACGCGTAAAATGCATCTTTCTCGTTCTCGCTTCGTTAGGGCAGTGCATAAAAGATAATGTATAGAATTCGCTCAAACTTTCAAGATTTTTTCCGAGGCCCGGAGGGCTGAGTCTTATATACCAATCGACTCAGCTCGACGATTTGGGACAATGTCTGTGTGTGTGTGTATGTAACGGACAAACTCTCATTCGTGTTTCTCAGCAATGGCTAAAGCGATCTTATCCAAACCAATTTTAAATGAAAGAACTAATAAACAGTAAGAACGCTATTAATTTGTTTTTGATTCTGATGTTTAGTTTTTAAGATATGAATGTTTGAATGCGTAAAAATGGCGTTTTTTGCAGTTTTTCAAATTATCTCCCGAAATAGGCAACATAGATTACCAATTTATATATCTTTAGGCAGCTTATACGAATACCTTTCGAACAAGCTTTAGCTTGTTGAAATCGGACTATTATCAAAAGAGATATTTAACATTAAATGCGGACGAAAGATTTTTATCATTTCCCATTGCCAGAAATATGACCAAAAACATGTAATCTATTATTAACGCCAAAACGGCTTATTTTAGGTCAATAGTATCTTCGGAGAATTCAATGAAGGCAATATGCCCTTTCTTTTGGTATTGTGCTTTTGCTGATTAATCCCCCTATGAGTGAGATATTTTTACAAATTTTCTTGGAAGTGATTATATCGAAATGATGCCCTTAGCAAATTTGTAGCTCTTACTTTTGCGAATAACTTTACTGAAGACTTCACATATCTATTTTGAATACTTTTAAAGTTATAGTTTGTTGTTTGTGCATTACTCTTTGTCACCTATTTATTGTTCAATATAGTAATAATCCATTGAAATAAGCCAAACATTATTTCGATAAATCGAATTTTGTATTTCATGTTTCTATCTACAACCGCTAGAAATAATCACCGAACACTTCCAAGTTGTCTGGAAGGAACTTGATAACTTATCAGTGCAAAAATGTTCATTTGTACGAACCTTCTGATTGCATTTTTTCTAACTTATAACCATCAGATCGATCTGAAACATATCGGAAAATGAAAGCGAAGTAAATAACTCCAAGCAACGGCGCAGCCAAGAGAAAGTATTGGAAGGTATTAACAACCCCCCCTCCCTCCACTACACAAAAAAAATGGATTGAAGTTGAAAATGTATTGATGCTGATTGATTTAATTCAATATTACAATAACAATTATCTGATCCGTAGATTGATAACCTGTTGTTGCAAACATCATGAGGACTTTTGATAAATTGTCGGAATGGGGTCCTGATATGTAACTGATCTTTTGGTCTTGATTTCACAGTTGTCTAATAGCATCAATATCAAATTCCTGCCTGAAAACATTCCAATAGAAAAGTTCCAGAGTTCTGTAATCAATCATAATCCTTAGATTTCTTTTCAAATTGAGCTCGCTTTTTTTACTTTTTTTTTATAATAGCCCGCCTCTCACCCCCACACCAAAAAGCTCACAAACGGAGCCCCCTGGTAGTGGACACATCAGTTCTCAGCGTACAAAAAAAAGGTCAGCACAACAAAACAAAGTTACGAATCGCGGAAACGCTGAGAACAAAAAAAAAACAATACGAGACCGACAAAACACAAAATTTGACAAGAAGCTACGGCGAGTACCCAGCGGAATTAAATCCTTTTAAGGGTCCCATCGTAGCTTTGCAGAAAGCTTATAATAATTTAAATTTATTTATTACTTATTGCTAGAAACAATGCATTTATCAATTGTTTTTATTTAAAAAAAAATGTTAACCAATTATAATAACTAAAGGAATAAGCTCCATTGGTGGTGAACGAAGTTTATATTAAAAATTCTCCTATTTTATTTTTAAAATTAGTTTCAATTTTTCTTGGAAACGAGTGCGACATGTTATTTGCTTTAAATCAGTAGGAAGCTGGTTGAATAACTTAGGTCCTATGAAAGAAATGCGTCTTTGACCAAGGTTCGTGGATACTCTGGAGTATAATAAATGATTGGCTTGTTTAGTACTGTGAGCTCGAATGCCTGTTGTAAATTCTAGATTATTATGAGCAATAGTATTATGCAAAGCATTGTGGATGTATATTATTGTTTGGTAGTTAGTCAACCCAAGCAAAGGTAAAATGTTATGGGCATTATTATTGTATAACAAAATAGTAGGGTACATAAATGGTTTTTTATAAATAATTTTAAGACATCTGTTTTGAAGCGTTTGTAGCTTTTTCAGATTGGAGATACTGGCACGGCCCCACACAGATACAAGGTAGTTCAGCAATGAGTGGATGTGCGCATAATAAAATGTTAGAAGTACATGCTGGGGAACAAAAGAGCATACTTTACGCATAGCCCCACATAACGATGCAACTTTTCTCTCTATAGATGTTATATGCTCAATCCAGGAGAGTGTGGGGTCTAAGTGAAGTCCTAAATATTTGAAGCAGTTAGTTTCCTGAATTACAGACTGTCCCATTCTTGGGTCTGGATGCACGCCTATAGCTCTTCTAGATGAACGAAACAGCATATATTTAGTTTTTGATAGGTTCAAGTAAAGAAGGTTTTCGTTGAAATACGTCGTTAGTGTTTTTGTAGAGATGTACTGTAATAAGGGTTTTTATTTAATAGAAAGCGAAGTTAAAATTGATTTAATGTCTATGAAACATAGAACTGCTCACCAAAAAAATGCATAACTTTCAATATTTGCTAAAAATGTTTTTGCCTTTCTCATTCACTCTAAAATTCGTCAATCTAATCCCGACCCGGAGGGCCGAGTGTCATATGCCCATCGACTGAGTTCGTCGAGATCTGAAAATGTCTGTGTGTGTATGTATGTGTGTATGTGGAAAAAAATGTGACCTCTGTTTCTCAGAGATGGCTGGACCGATTTGCACAAAGTTAGTCTCAAATGAAAGGTACAACCTTCCCATCGGCTGCCAT
Organism: Topomyia yanbarensis; assembly: GCF_030247195.1. Taxonomy (NCBI): domain Eukaryota; kingdom Metazoa; phylum Arthropoda; class Insecta; order Diptera; family Culicidae; genus Topomyia; species Topomyia yanbarensis. The sequence goes on along the minus strand of NC_080672.1, from coordinate 314,460,977 downwards.
CGAATTTTTTATTGATTGGACTTCCGGTTCCGGAGTTACGAGTTGAAGAGTGCAATCACACAGCAAATTCCCATATAAACTGAAATGAAAAATTTTCAAAATCAAGTTTGTATTTTTGATGCCAAATGACTTTATAATGCATGAAACATTGAGATTTGATGTAAACTCGAAAAAAATAATTTCTGACAAAAATTGATTTTTTTGGACATTTTTGGTACATTTTTGCCTTTCTCATATAGAAAGGTTATGCAATCACTCTAAAAATCGTCAATCATACCTGCCCGGAGAGAGTATGCAGTGAGGGGTTGCTACTTTCAAATTAAAACTAGTTTAAAATTTCTTAACAAGTTGAAAATTTTCGGCAGGACCCGGAACTTACTATGTGATACTGAAACATCGCTTGAAACCAGCGGCGGTCAAACGATGTTTCAGTATCACATAGTATCTCAAGATCGTGGCTGTCGATCCATTGTATGTATGTGCAAATCGTACTGAACATGTAATATTCATTTCCACCATTGTATTGAACATAACCAGCCATGGAATCGTAGTCTGGACAAATTAGACAAGCACAATTGCACCACTAGGTGGATTAAAACAGGTTTTTATTTTGGGAATGCGTCGAGTTTAGACGAAAACGTAATATGATTAATAACGAGGATAACACTTTCCGAATGTAGAGAGAAATTTATGAAAAATGATGATTTCCATTCGACTCTAGCAGGTTCTGATCGATTTTGATGAGCATTTGATTTTTGTTGTATGACCAATTATATGTATAGGTCAAATGTTTAAAAACAGTAATTTAAGGTGAAGATAGTATCATTTTGAAACCGCCAATTTCTGAGGTTTAGTATCTTCGATGAGTTTTACAAACGTTAAACAGCGCATCATTTGATAAAATAATTTTGACGGTATATCGTCCAAGAAGTATTTTTGGTGTATATTCTCAGGTTACCCGATCAGAATGAAATAACAGGATTATAACAGAACACAATTTTTGTAACCTACTGTGTTATAAATTAGGTCTCGTTAGTAGTTAAAATAACAGAAATTTATAACAAGTATCAATGAGAGATATTGTTTTGAAATATTTCTGTTATGTGTTTCTGATCGGGTAATATTCATGACTACAATAAAGTCTCAACAAATTCGCTAAAGACACGAACTTTGTTACTATTTTGTGAAAAAAATAATTCTGCATAATTATGAAACTTCAAAAATTACGGTTTCGGAATTATGCCGTTTGGACATTAAGATCGATTTTCAAACCCCCACCAATTGTAAAATTAGTATTGTAAAAAAAACGTAAGGGCGATACTTCAATGCTGATAGGTGGGACCGAAAAAGTAAACAATCGCCAAAGGGACTATATACTATATATACTATCATTTTGTCAATTTCAATAGCAAACACAAATTTTAATTTAATAATTTCAAATACTTCATGAAGTTTTGGGTTTCGATCACTGAATCATGCAATCTAGGATGTAAAAAACACAATAGTTCTTAAATAGGAAATAAAACCAAGTCTGGAAATATTCACTGTTGATTTTTTTTGAATGGTGTCACTGCTAGTATCGCTTTTTCAAGAAAAAGCGTTGATTTCTTATTTCTCAGTCGCGTTGGAAATTTGAGTAAAGTATAAACTTCAAATCGATTAAAAAAATCGATTTTTTGGCTCAGTACAATATACATAACCCCTTTAGGAAAATTCAGTTTTCCCACCACAATGCATTGATTGAGGAATTTAGATATTTTATTAACAGAGCATTAGCAACAATTCGTTTGTATGTCTATTTTACGGGCCATTTTTTTGCTTTCCCATTGATTTGGTTTGAGATTTCTAGCACTGATGTTGTCCTATGCTGATTTGAGCGATTCTCTGAGTCCTGCCACTATCCCATGTAGTATGTGTTATCAAAAACATCGCGAAGCATCAAGTTCTAAATGTTCTCAAACGATATAATATCCGAAGAGAGTAATAAGAGTTATAAGAAATGCCTCATCACACCGTTAGGTGGATTAAAAGCGTTTTTTATTTCTGAACTTTCAATATTTTATCAAATTTACATTGTATTGAAGCATTTTCGAAAAATCAACGATTTTCGTCAAACCGACCCCCCCCCACCCAACCAAATTTCTGGCTACGCCACTGATTCTACTAAGACTCTCAAAATGACTGATATGAAAATTAAAGAAAATGTTGTTTTCATATCAAGTAACCCACTAATGTATTAAACGTTTCAAAATTAGTCGAACACATATTACTTTAACAATAAAAACTAAACAATCATTTTTAAAGCACCATAATAAGATGTAAAAATATTGAAAATTAATTCAGCTTACCCACATTACTATTGAAACAATCATTATGAAAGACAAAATATATACTTTTGAAGCACCCTAATAAGTAGTAAAGCTAATTTCTATTTTTATAGCCAAAATAGGAATTCAGCGTCTGGCGTGGTGATCATTTAGCTGAAAGCGGAAATGACTAACTTGTCGATTGGGTCCAATGGCATTTGGACGAATGTTGTTTGATCGATTGCACGAATGTCGTTTGGCCGAATATTGTTAGGCTGAAATACATTTTCCTAATGAGCCATTTGACCGCATGGGGCATTACTTACCCTTGTACGCAAAAGTGACGTAATCGCCACTTTAGCCAAATTTTACTTTTCCATACCATTGAGTTCGCTAATGAAATCCGCAATCATCTTTCAGTGCAATTATCTTATGCAAAATGTGTGACTTACTGGTGCAATATAGTCTGAAAATCGTACTAAGCAAGGTAAAACCGTTTACCAGAAGTCTCTTCATCAGTCAGCTTCAAAAAATCAATTTTTTCTTTGATTCAATCGTTAGACTTATCTGAGAATATTTTTTTAGAAGTTTCAGGATATAGCTGATAAACATTTCATGCCTGTAAGTTTCCTTTAATTTGATGTTTCTCTTCTAAAAATTTTAAGCCCATTTTATGACAACCATGTTTTTACAACTCCGTGCACGATTACATAACAACTATAAAAGCTAAGTATACATAAAAACACTGTTTTTCAGATAATTTAATTTAACACAGGCTTAACTAAAAAGGGCTTAACAATCTCATTTTACATTGTTTTAGCGCACCTACTGATAGTAGTCAATCATGTGAAGGAAAATCTTCCGAATAAGTGAACTTTTTTGTTTCAGGAAAAAATTACGGGCTGAAGCACGGCGTTTGAGTTGCCGGCCAAATAAAAAAAAATATAAAAATATGCTTCTTATTGGTAAACTTTCATACGCTTCAGTCTACCTTCTTATTTCACCCAGAACCAAAAAATTGTTCTGTTATAGGTATCGATGAAGCAAAAATCAATTTCTATTGATTGGTTACTTATCCACTGTCCATACAGTATAGTATTGCCATTGCAACTGATTATAAACAATCTCGCATTATACCAAACGTGCGCCAGGTGGAAACGGAGTTTAACCCCATAGAAGTGGCTACATCGTGGGCGTAATGTGGTACTGATTACGTTCAGAAGTTTCACCGAGGCTGGAAGTACCATTGTGAACAGAATGAACGGAATCATGCAACAACACATTGAATTCAACAACGTTTGAGCGAACATGATAATGAAATCGAAGAACGTGGATATGCACCGCACATAAGCTCGGAGTTCATTGAAGAAATCATGCCGAGATACGGAGAAGTGGAATCCATTAAAAATGACATTTGAAGAAATTTTTCCCCACGAACTTTCAACAGACGTTTAGTATAGGTATTCGAAGAATTGTGCAACGAAAAATAGATCATCTGCTGAATATAGAGAAATTTCCCTTCAAACCAATTAAGCTCGAGACTATGTGTCCTCAGTGAAGTTCTCAAAAATGCTATTACAAACAACTTAGTTCAAGACATGAGAGCTCCATATGTTCAATGTGTTCTCCATGTGTGCTATAAGCGAAAGAAAACGTTTAAATACAATTATTCTATACGACATACGACAAATCGTTCTGCAAAGTTAACATTCAGATGCACATTCGATCGACCATCTTGCTATTCATTGCTATTAACAATCCTAAAAACCCATCGAAATCGTTAACATCATTAGCTGCTACTGGAAAACGTATGCACTCAAATGATATCTGGCACTCTACGCGTGACAAAGAAGCACTGAATGATCAAGTTACCCAATTTAGACATCTTCCATTTCGCCTTGCTTCAACCCGAAACGGCTTGGGAGAGGAAAGAGAATTTCTCGTGAATATCGAGTAACCAAAGACTCAACCCGCGATGGTAATTCGCACGGAGAACCACATTCCTGGGCGCTTCATTATCACCGGAGAAAAATCAGCCAGAAAACGGCGTTGTAGGTACGTACAGATATGTTTCCAAACTGGCTGGTTTAAGTGTATCAGAAGCTGCTTCGAAAGCCTACCATAGGGGCAGGATGTGAACGCGATCGGGCCTAACACTGGCTTTGGTGATCGATGCCCGGTTTCGACTCGATCAACTATATGATCGCGCACTGCTGATAGCGTCGTGTTAGGATTATTTGCTTCTGAGTTGATTGGTAATCTACGTGAGAGTTAATTAGTCACACTAGAGGGCAATTAGTGTATAACCGTGAGTGATTGGAAGGAGATACGCAACGAAAGAATTTCTTCAATTAGTAAACTACGAATGCGTGTTGCTACGTGAGGTACATGTTTGACGCGTAGCAATACTTGCAGCATAAACATTGAATGATCGCTATGAGTTTTGAAGTATTGAGCTTTGTCGTCATGGTTATAAGACCTTAACACTGAAGTTTTATATGTATTTTTATTTCAAATCATTACGCTTTTCATGGACTAATAAAATCAATCTTTGCGACTGCAATTTAATTGCTTTACAGCATCTTGCGGTAATAATTACTGAAACGGCTCGATTAAAAGCCTCGCGAAAGCCATGACAAAACTCCTCACGAGGACAAACGCTTCGAGACCCCCTAAATGAACACCCGACGGAGTAAAGTTTTCGTACTAGTGCTGCGAGGACAAAATGACGAAATAATTGCTTAATCTATCAAGTCCCATTTTTACGGTCCTTCCTCGCGGGGAACGGGTAGGGTTTGGATACCATTTCGTCTCGTCGCCAACACGAGGGGATCCGAAATGGGTCTGCGCGCCTCGTGCGAAGCCACGATCTGATGCTGATCGTTGATGGTTTCGCAAGGATTATGTCAAGATCAACTTGGCGGCCAGTTTACCGCCTGTGTCACGTTCGAATTTTTTGCGCGTTTTCTCCGCTATGGCGGCTGCGACTTATGTCAGACCATGGACCGGTGGTAATAGTGGTCATGGGGGTGGCAGTTGTGCTGGTAATTGGACTTACGATGACGCGTCGGATTAAACGAGCACGCGTGTCTCTAGCTCGGTAGAAAGTGGTGCACTTGGGGGGCATACATACCTGGAAATAGAGAAAACAGAAGATTCTTTGTTATATAAGCAGGTTGATTGGGGTAAGGAAAGCGAAAGTTATGATTTCTTTCTATGAATAGGAATTTCTCTATTTGGAGAGGCAGTTTCAAGGATAGGATTAAAGCATTTATCTTGTCATTGAATCGGGTTTAATGATTGGATTATGTTTCAGTTTTTTGGTCATTAGGCGAACTTTATTTCCGTTTGGATAATTCCATTATGGCCGCTTCAACGTAAAACCAATCATCTTTTATTATGCCAAAAGCATTAAGTTCTAACCACTAAAGAATAATAATATAGGTTTACACTTAGTTAATATTTAGTTACGTCATTTTTGACAAATCGACTATGTGACGGTATGATCCAGATAATAAAGAGGCGTACTCAGTGAATAAATGATTTTCGGTTCAAGACCAGGTATTGCCGTATTCGGTGTTCAGTCATAAACAGAAAGTGATCAAATATAATGAAGAGGTTATTAGCAATAGTTTTAAAATCAATATTTTTTATAGTTCGATAATTTAACATGAATCGAGTTTTGCAAATCTGAGAAGAGATCGACATTTAATTTCACATTCACATCACATTTCACATAGGCATTTTTGAGAAGGAAAGTTAGGCCCACTTCTACCTACCATTTAAAAAAACGAAAAAAACACTTTTTTTAGAAACCAAAAAAAAAATGAAAGAATCCCGGAAATTTTCATATTCAACAGTTTTGTGGCCAAAATCAAAACGTGGCCCACTTCTGCTCTACTGTTGCGTGTGGATATAATTTTTCGCCGAGGGGACACATTTAATACATCATATAAGAGCTGCCAATTTTCAACAGGTTGCTTTGAATTTGTAGGAGGAACAAATCTCTCATCAGTCCCTACTATGTTTAATTCGCAGTTGTTCGCTTGCATCATTCATTGAAACAGCCGAGCTGTTTAATCATTTTCCATACATTTTCAATTTCATTGACCCTATGAATATCTCTCTACTGGGGTATTGACCAGCCTTTCTAGTAAAACTACTCTGAACATACGTATTACTGTTCATGTAAGCTTGAAAACGCAAATCGTGTCAACATTTAAGTTAAACTGGCCTCTACAGAGCAGATGACAACTTTGGTTGGTGGATGAAAAAGCATCAATTTGAAATGAAGACGTGCGGTTTAGTCATGAAACTTCCGTCAACTTGAAAGTGAATGATTAAAGAAGGCTTTGAATTTGAATCATGGTTGGGGTAAATTGAACCGAAAGTTGGCATTTGAAAATGAAAATTTGCATCACTCCATCATATATTCCAGGCATGGGGTGTGTCGGTCTACATTCCGCCAAGCTGTTGTCGCTACTGTTAACTTGGTGCTTACGATCGGATGTTTTGCCTGCTTCTTATTTTTGTGATTAGTGATTGTGTACCATGCTTTGGCTTTAGCTTCTCTTTCATGGGATTGACTGTTAGTATTGAGTACTGGGCGCTCTATAGAGGAATAAAAAGGGTAGAATAATGAGCAAAATTGTTTTTTGCTGGATCTATTTATTGTAGAAAATGTAGAACAAAGCTGTACTGTTGGGCTGGAGAGTGGTTAGTTATGGATAAAATCAGCTGTTGGAAAAGACGCATCATCTCACAATTTTTAAGTTCTATTTATCGGTTTTTTCTCGGATTCGTTTTACCTAACAACAACAAAAACTTAATCATTTTCGATCTGCTTTGGTAGCAGAATGGTATGGATGTTAGACAAGACACCATCCAGGATAATGGTCACTCCGGAGAGCAATTTGTTCGGGGATAATCCTAGTATTTTTGTGTGCACGGGGTGCGTTTCCTGCCAGCTTTAATATTGTAGCACTGAGACCGGCATGAAACGAGTGGGATTTTAGTTTTCCCTTCACCTTTCCTCCTTCACCGCATCTAGACATAGCGAGCGTATGTGTTGTGTAGACAGCACAAATTTAAGACACGAATGCTGCCCCACTCGTATACGATCCCCGGTTTTGTACTTGGTTCAATTTACGTTCGAAGTCACATGGGCTGGCCATTGAACGAAATCAGTTTACTTCCACCATCAAAGAGGTGGACCTTCGAATGAAAACTGTTCAAGATTTGCAACTCGGTGCATGTAATTTGCAGGAACCAATCACGAACGAGCTTCAGCCAGATGATTTAAAATCGATTTTTTGGCAGTTGATGAAAAAAAAAAACAAGATGTTCAAATTGAATTATTATTGGATGATTTAATAGCGCTGATATGAGCTAATTTGTTTTCCAAAGAAAATGTTCTCTAGGTGCGAAATTTTTGTTCTAATTGGTCTTCGTTACTAGCACGGAGCTGTATAAGCCAAACACTACAGCCAGTCCACAGAGCCTGCTGAATCCTAATAATCACATTCTATCCCGATGTTGAAATGTAAGCCTCGGTCATCCAACAAGGTTGACTAGATGAAACCGACTACAATCACAATTCTTTCTGTTCATAATTTGTGGCTCGGTGCATTAAATTAGCGGTACGCTCTAAACAGCTCAATACGCATGATAACGGAACAATTCTGTAGCGAACCTATATTCAAAACTTTTCAGCATTTACGTGTTTGGTTGAGGCAACAGCTTTGACCGAGATGAGCTGAAAAAGTTCACCATTTTTAAATAGTTTCGAGAGATTTTCCAAAACAGTTTTTTTGTTATTAATATATGTAATACACACTCCAAACTATAACACAATTTGTATTTTGTACGCTTTCCATCGAGTGGCTGAGTAATTAATAAATTAGTGAGGCACTCTTCCTAATAGGGTTAAAATAGGCACTATACACCACCAATTTTCATTTATCGATGTAGAAAGCACCAAACCTCCGTATTGGCATTATCATCTTGAAGCACAGATGAGTTGAGTCCTGAGGCAATCGAAAGAAAGATTTTCAGATCAGCAACGTAGAGTAGTTTTTCAGATTTGATGTGAGTGCAGAGGTCGTTGATGAATAAAACAAAGACAAGTGGTCCCGGGTGACTTCCTTGAGGAGAACAACTGGCTTTTCAAATAAGCTTAAGCGTGTGATGCCAAATGGAAGAGATCGTTCGGAGAGGTAAGATTACAGTCACCTGGAGGAAATTCTAGTTACTCCACATACACTTGTTGATACCTTTCGATAGCTGGAATAAGAATAGTAATGTACGTCGTTAAAGTCGACGTGGTCTAAAGTTTTTTCACAAATGTGTGCTCACGTTCATTAACTATGTTGGACGATGCAGAGTAAATCGCATTGTAGAATAAGTTTAAGATCTTGTAATATCTTTGTATTTATTCGCCTTAAATTATTATATTGTGAAAGCGAGGTTTATTAAAAATAATTCTTGAGAAACATGTTAATTTACTGACTTAAAATATAAGCTTATCTTGATGATAGCAAGACCTTATTTTGTTTTTTCGTACTTAAAATAAGTTTTTTAAAAAGTGAACTGCTTAACGAGGTCGAAAAAATCCAGTATAACTATTTAAGCATATACTCCAAAAATGCAGAAGCTACTTCATAGTGTTTTCGAAGATACCTAGCCCAAAACAATGAAGTACAAAACAGGCATGCAAATGTGCGGGGGAATGCCACTTGTTGGTGCAATCGCGTGTCCGTGTTTTTTCCTCTTTTAAGCAGAGTAAATTGAGGGTTAGATGGAAGAAGTATACAGCCCACAATTTCACCATGTTCGAAATAGCGTACTTATAATGTTCCCAGACCATTTCTAAAGTAGAATATTTTGAATCGCAAGAAAAATGTAGCACCTGGTCGAATGTGATAACGTAAAGTTAATATAGGCGATGACACAATCGGGGTATAAATACACGATTTAGCACCGCCTACCTCAAATAATATTGCTAACGGATAGGTCTTTAACAGGCGGACAGGATTTCTGGTTACCTGCAAAATAAAAAGCATTGAGCCATGATTTTTTAAACATGGAACAATAAGCTGCCGAAATCCGTTTGCCCGCAAACAATCTACAAGTATGGCAAAATTAGTTAGTTCTTAAAAAAACTTTGGATCATGAACGGGGGTATCTAAAACGTCGAATGCTTCCACATTGTCGGTCTCACTCAGTTTTTAATCAATTTTGCGTTCTTCTACTATGTACGGACCGTTCTAAATTTGTATAAAGGAAACAACTTTATGTATTTTACCGAGAGAGGTCAACTCCCTAAATACTCTGGAGTCTCGCCCTACTGTGGGATTTAAGACAATCGTGAATTATGTAATATCCCCACAAAATGGTTGGATTGGTCAGTATTACTCTATTTTCAGAAAATTTGAAGAGATTAAACCAAAAGGAACATTTAAGCGTCCTACTTGGGGTGTTCATTATTTCGCATAATTGCAGTTTTTAGTTGAACATTTTGCTTCGTTTGTCGTTGCCAAATGTCTCATCAAAAGGTTGCTGAGAGTCGTTCGTTACATAACATTGTTTAACAAAAAACAGCTGAAACTGCATAATATTTTTCAGAAAGTAAAACGAAACTTCTAAAAAATGAAATACGTTTATATGCAAGAGTCGGTTTTACGGGAATTTGATTTTTTTGTATTATCAATTATACAAAAAAAAACACCCAGCAGGGATGAAAGGTAGGAAAAATATAAAAAACAAGTAACAGTTTATTTCTTGTGTACATTTGAGTGTCGAATGAATGGCGTAATTAGATTTTGTATACAATATACGCAGCATATCGAGATATATTTAGTTATTTGTGGAACCACCCTTTAGAACATATTGTTCTAGTATTACTAAGCTGACCAACTGTGGGCTAGGAAAATCCGTACACATTTTATCTTAAAATTTATAACACTAAAGTGATTTAGACTGTTTAGTATTTCTCTTGTTTACTATATTTTACTACAGGTAATGGGATTTTTAACAATGGTTTGAGGGGTTGGCACAGCGTAGTTGGTAAATCGATTGGTTCAATTCCAAACCCCGCACATAGGGTGAGAGTTTTTTCAAAAGAGATTTTGTTACAACGAAAAAAGATGCAAATGACCCTAATTTTAAAACCTCTATAATCGAAATATTTTCTGAATTCAATGTAATTGATGGAGCACAGAAATTATGTCAGAGTTCCTGTGCTAGTGTACTGATCGGTTTCCACCGTGTACATTTGTTACTTAAGGGGTCTTCCCCTCGCGAGGCATTGATAACTGCAAAGCGTGGTTTGTAGATTTCTACTGTCGTGTTTTGTATTGTTGGTCCAGGTAGGAAGGACGCAATCTTACCGCGTGACCACTATTGAAATACCTAGGAATGATTAGTTTTTTTCATGTGTCCTTTGTAATGATTCCACTTTTCTGAACAACGACATTTTTAAAGACCGGATCGCAAGTTCGAGGTGCCATATCGTGCAGTCGAATCTCGATTTTGCCATTATCCATAAACACGATGATATTGATTTTGATTCTAATGCGTCACGATCAGCGACTTGTAGATTGTTCTGTAAAATGATTTTATTTGCCTGGCGCAATCTATCGCAAATTATCATTATTGGATGTCTGATATGATAGCATCTGGTAGAGGTGACTTTCGCAAGGCTAAGCTATGAAACCTGTATGTAAATATTCCAAAAACTCGGACTAATACGAAATCACTCGAAGTCACGTTCTTTGACCACTTTTGTTCCTCTTTTGTTTTTCATATTCACACATTTCGTCACTAAACGATCACTTCGGTAAGAATTAAAGTATTACAGCGATTATTGTTCGAATTGGTACTTCCCGACAGATTCTACAATACAGTAATTCCTCCGAAATTCACCTAAAAATCTTTAAAATCGCAAAAGACCGATGAAACATTAGACTTTTTACCAGCGTAGGTTCTGAACACTTTGCACGGCAAAGCAAATCATTTTGATTCAAGCGCAATACTAAGGGCCTAAGAGTTTTTGCAGGGTTTACAAAAAAATTGGCTTGAGATTTTGTTTGAATTGGCTGTATTTTGTGCAGCAAAACACTCTGAGAAAAAAATGCAGGGAATTATCTCTTCTTCGCAAAAAAAACAAACGCTGAATAAAAAGTTTACAAAAAAGTTTATAATTCTATCAAAACTTAAAACAACGAAAAAACTCATTTTTTTGTCAACGAAAGTCTAAAGAGAATGGAAACATTTGTTGTGGTTGCATCGCGGGGAAGTAATTATTAAAAATGTTTTTCTTGTAACTGCTTTAAATATGTTTCTATTCTATTGATTCTTATATATATTTTAAATTTTGTTTTCTTTCATTCTTTTTTGAGAGTTGTCCTACTGGAACTGTAGATCTGAGTTCACGGAAGGGCTCCCCATCAGAATCACTCATTACTGCAAGTCCAATTGCAGCAGGCCATGATTGTGATTGCGATATAGAGTGTACGGTTCAGTTGTGCGGGCGTATGGACTTTACGATCGTGTGGGAATGAGCGTTTATTGGTGTGTACTTGAGACCGCGTTAGTGGGATTGGAAGGGGTCACTGAATCATTGTGGGCGTTTTTGTGTTAGCAAAATTTTGGGCGTAGTTGTGCGTGGATGTCGCGATTGTATGTTCGCTTTGTGTACCATAGCGAAGGGCTCGGGTGTTTGTATGTTATTGTATTGGAGGCGTTTGTTTTTCGCGTAGACGTTTGTATGTCGCGTGTGCTAGCGTGTCCCTTCGCATGCATAAATTAGATTTTAAAACCGGGTGTCCATTTCATATTAGCGTGTGTTTTTGAATAATCTCACGGATCTGAAGTGAATCTAATACTTAATTTTCAGTGTATGGTTCAGATGCTAGAAGAGAGTGAGATCTCTGTCACTATCAACTCTATCACTAGAATTTCCGGTCATGTCGCCATTGAACGTATTGTCTAGTGGATATAAGTGTAATTTTTTTCTGATTGGTCCAGCTGAGGACATGGGACCTGCTGCTAGGGCCAAGAGGAAGATCTATAGGACGTAATTAATTCATGATCGCAAGAACACGAGCGTGTTAAGGCTCATTCTTGAGACCGAGTTCAAGTTCACCGGAGTGTAGGCATGCACAAAAACGGTGCTGCGCCGTGTATTATTCCTGTGAACTAGCTCATAATGTATCAGAGCTAAGTTCATTGAGCTAGCAAGTAGCACGAGCACCGCTGCTCCGAGCTATAGCAAAGTAGAAAAAATACAACGCGTTAGTGTGTAACGTATATTTTTCGCTTTGTCCTATTCTTTCGTTTAATGGCTTACTCTACTGCGTTCTAGCGCATCGGGCAGGTTTACCGTGCTAGTTCATTGAGCAAAATCGTTCCAGCTTACCGAGCTAGCTCATCGAGTTAACCCGTTGTGCTAGCTTTCCGAATCCTACAGCTCGAGCACGACGGATACCTAGCACGAGCGTTGTCAGTGCTGATTGCATTTGGGTTCGTTCAAAGCGGCCTCTCAGCTCGTTTTACGCTCTCGTGTTGTGTTTCATGCTTCCCTGCCGGAGTGTTATCCTGTTAGCAAGATAGTAAGCGTAGGTATGCGGATGATCGCGAAAGACTCAAGCGTTTGTATGTTAACGTGTTTATCGCGTGTGCTAGCGTGTATGAAACTTCGCGTGTATAAATTCGATTTTATAACCGTGTGGTTATTCTTTGCACAAGAAGAAATTGAATAATGAATATAAAAATAAGAGTTCACGTATTTTGCTCTTATGCTCATCTTATGTGTGTATCAAGCTGCCCGATCAGCTCATCTGGCTGAAAATCTAACGTAAAATGAAATACTCTTTTGTACTTAACAGCCTCGTTTCTGTATCTAATGTTCTTCGAGTACGTTGAAATTTTCGGTTCAAATTCAAATCAAATTAAAGGAATATATGATCTATATATGTAAATGGAAAATTTGAAAGAGTTCCAAAATCTACTGTAGATTTTAATCGTATTATGTCTCAGAACTATAGAAAACAGTTGAACTGCAGTGATAATAATTTGGTTTCGCAAAGATTAAAAATAGAAAATGTATAATCCGGATCATTTTCAGATACCTTAATTGGAGGCAAATTGAGTTGAATCAAATGTGTACATCGAGCACTATACTTTTCATAACGAAAATTATTCGAGTAAATTGCGTTTCGACTTAGATAGAACGACTTGACACTGAATTTCAAAATACCACCCAACTTGAGAAAACGGCTTAAACAAATAGTCGAGGTGGATAGCGGGACTTCAAAAAGTTCAATTTTTCTTTAATATTAGAAAAAATCTTAAAGTTTACTTAGTCCCAAAGTTTATAAGAAAATTTACAAAAATCGATTTTTAGCACTCTTGTTCACTGGTTTCCTTGTGCTTTTAATTGCATTTTTGGAACCTGGGAAACTAGTTTGCAACATTATTTGGGCTGTTTCTATTTGTGGAAGATTTTTTGTGATCCCGGGAGTACTTCCACTTCCACTGAGGTTGAAAATTCCGTGCAAATTCCGGACAAATCCGTACAAATACTTTTTCCGGACACACGACAAAAAATCCATACTGTCCTCCCAAATTCCGTACGGTTGGTCAGCTTAAGTATTACTATTTATAGCAACTCATTTGTTACATTTGTTTAGAACAAAAATATACAATTTATCCAATAGATAAGTCTCCAAACAGTCAAGAAGACATTTACAATGAACGCACCTCCAACACACGAACACCATTGATACCTATTTTCAGGAAAAGAAATTTCACCACTTTCTTTCTATCCTCGATGTAGAAGTTTTTCTTTTATTGGACGTTCTTCGGTTCCTTGTGGTGTCTACGATTATTTGTAGTAACATACTTTGTACGCATTCCTCATTGAGCAACTTTTTGAGTCCAAAATTCGGCGCATGGTTACACTTTTCCTGCCACAATTAGCAAATGCTCAAACGCTCTTAGGTTGGTCGAATAGGAAGGACTTTGGAATCAACCACTGGTGTGTAATTGTTTCGCAGCCATAGGCTTTTGCTTCTTGAATTCTCTGATTTCTGTAGAAGCACTTTATACTAGAACAATAAGAATGTGAACAACAGTAACATTAGTAAACTCAAAATAGAAATGATTTTAATAATTGAACATACAATTTTTCTAATCTTTATTCAAATAGGAAACTTTTGAGAAGAGCCTCCGTTAGTAAAGTAAACCCTGAGCCTATCGCGGCTCAACGGCTCTGTCTATAATCTGTAGTTCACTGCCAAATTTTCTTTTTTTATATCGACCATTTTGATTCTTTGTAATGTGAAACTGTTTCGAAAGCCGTGTACGTTTTCACAACTCTCGAAAGCTAATTATTTATTGGTAATACAGATTGCACAGCTCGTGCGTTGTACAAAAAACGCGAAAATATCTAACAATACATGAAATATTTCTCATAAATCGTGCAGGTACCACCAACCAAATTTGCTATACAAACTACCACAATTCAATACTATTCTGTTTCAATTACCCGCACGCTCCGCCATTTCCACAGTGGGTATGAAGTTCATATTTAATAATAAAGACTGAGTAGCAAATTTATTTGACTGGAAACCACCGCCGTCGGGTGCCGGTCGAGTGCTTAGCCGCCGCTCGGCGCAAGATAATCTGACTTATGTAAGTCGGAGCGAAATTGAAATCAAAGTTAAATATTTTAACTGCACAGACAGTCCGCTGAAACTCCGATCCACTTGTTTGCTCGCATTGGCGGGTGGCTTTACTCTGCCCGTCCCCCCGGTATGGTCTACTGTAACACATCAAAGCTTGGCGGGCGAGAGATTGAGTGGAATGGGGGGTCTTAACCGATGTTGCATATGATTTAAGTTATGGCATTTTGCTGATTACAAATGGTGTGCATGAATTATTCCGTACATTCATTTGCTGCCGCCCGTCCTGGAAAGAAGGTTTCACGTGCTTTCTTCGCGCGGTGAAGCTCGGGAATAACATATGCCAATGGGTTGCCAGCAACAGCAGCGGCAGCAACAGTTGTCTACCAATAGAAAACAACGGAATCTGTTATAGATTCTTCGTGTTTCGTCCCAAGCGGCAGCAGCAGCCACATCGTGATCGTTTTAGCGAGCAAAACATGAAAGCAAAATGTTGTGATTTTTTGATTGAATTAAATTACAGTGTGAATAAATAATAGCGTTTTAGTTAAAAAAACCGCTTTCGGGGCCGATCCTGAGCTGGGACTGTCTCCGGTTTCGGATACTCCGTAGACGTCGCTGGTTTGCACTTTGATATTTTCCGGCATCCAGCTGAAGTGATATCATATTTGTAGCCTCATTCACGCTCGCCGATATGAATGAGTTTCGTTGTTCGTTCCTGATTCACTACATACTAGGGGTCGCCTTTGTGCACAGGCCAAGCGGCTCAATTGTTTTCTTCCTTCCGGACAAATGTTACACATATGGGGGTCGTTTGATTGTGAAAAACCATTCGCTTCATTTCCAAGATGCGAAAGGGTGTAATTTTCATAACAGCGCGGTTTAATAATTTCCTCGTCGTTTGGCGTTCCCGGCGTGTCTAACACTTAAAGTTGGCCGGGTACTTTTAGTAGTGATTTATTAAAAATTGCTGGAAGGCTCGCGGAAAAGGAATCGATCATCACTTCCTGATCTGTTATCGGGGATAACTCACAGAGCGTCTATGCGAAGGCGTTCATTTCTTTGTTGTTGCGATGGATGCGATCAAATCTATCTATCCGTAAGAGCGAATCAATGAATTTACGAATTCACGAATCAACGAATTTACGAATTAACGAATTAACGAATTTACGAATTTACGAATTAACGAATTAACGAATTTACGAATTTACGAATTTACGAATTTACGAATTTACGAATTTACGAATTTACGAATTTACGAATTTACGAATTTACGAATTTACGAATTTACGAATTTACGAATTTACGAATTTACGAATTTACGAATTTACGAATTTACGAATTTACGAATTTACGAATTTACGAATTTACGAATTTACGAATTTACGAATTTACGAATTTACGAATTTACGAATTTACGAATTTACGAATTTACGAATTTACGAATTTACGAATTTACGAATTTACGAATTTACGAATTTACGAATTTACGAATTTACGAATTTACGAATTTACGAATTTACGAATTTACGAATTTACGAATTTACGAATTTACGAATTTACGAATTTACGAATTTACGAATTTACGAATTTACGAATTTACGAATTTACGAATTTACGAATTTACGAATTTACGAATTTACGAATTTACGAATTTACGAATTTACGAATTTACGAATTTACGAATTTACGAATTTACGAATTTACGAATTTACGAATTTACGAATTTACGAATTTACGAATTTACGAATTTACGAATTTACGAATTTACGAATTTACGAATTTACGAATTTACGAATTTACGAATTTACGAATTTACGAATTTACGAATTTACGAATTTACGAATTTACGAATTTACGAATTTACGAATTTACGAATTTACGAATTTACGAATTTACGAATTTACGAATTTACGAATTTACGAATTTACGAATTTACGAATTTACGAATTTACGAATTTACGAATTTACGAATTTACGAATTTACGAATTTACGAATTTACGAATTTACGAATTTACGAATTTACGAATTTACGAATTTACGAATTTACGAATTTACGAATTTACGAATTTACGAATTTACGAATTTACGAATTTACGAATTTACGAATTTACGAATTTACGAATTTACGAATTTACGAATTTACGAATTTACGAATTTACGAATTTACGAATTTACGAATTTACGAATTTACGAATTTACGAATTTACGAATTTACGAATTTACGAATTTACGAATTTACGAATTTACGAATTTACGAATTTACGAATTTACGAATTTACGAATTTACGAATTTACGAACTTACGAATTTACGAATTTACGGATTTACGGATTTACGAATTTACGAATTTACGAATTTACGAATTTACGAATTTACGAATTTACGAATTTACGAATTTACGAATTTACGAATTTACGAATTTACGAATTTACGAATTTACGAATTTACGAATTTACGAATTTACGAATTTACGAATTTACGAATTTACGAATTTACGAATTTACGAATTTACGAATTTACGAATTTACGAATTTACGAATTTACGAATTTACGAATTTACGAATTTACGAATTTACGAATTTACGAATTTACGAATTTACGAATTTACGAATTTACGAATTTACGAATTTACGAATTTACGAATTTACGAATTTACGAATTTACGAATTTACGAATTTACGAATTTACGAATTTACGAATTTACGAATTTACGAATTTACGAATTTACGAATTTACGAATTTACGAATTTACGAATTTACGAATTTACGAATTTACGAATTTACGAATTTACGAATTTACGAATTTACGAATTTACGAATTTACGAATTTACGAATTTACGAATTTACGAATTTACGAATTTACGAATTTACGAATTTACGAATTTACTAATTTACGAATCTACGAATTTACGAATTTACGAATTTACGAATTTACGAATTTACGAATTTACGAATTTACGAATTTACGAATTTACGAATTTACGAATTTACGAATTTACGAATTTACGAATTTACGAATTTACGAATTTACGAATTTACGAATTTACGAATTTACGAATTTACGAATGTACGAATGTACGAATGTACGAATGTACGAATGTACGAATGTACGAATGTACGAATGTACGAATGTACGAATGTACGAATGTACGAATTTACGAATTTACGAATTTACGAATTTACGAATTTACGAATTTACGAATTTACGAATTTACGAATTTACGAATTTACGAATTTACGAATTTACGAATTTACGAATTTACGAATTTACGAATTTACGAATTTACGAATTTACGAATTTACGAATTTACGAATTTACGAATTTACGAATTTACGAATTTACGAATTTACGAATTTACGAATTTACGAATTTACGAATTTACGAATTTACGAATTTACGAATTTACGAATTTACGAATTTACGAATTTACGAATTTACGAATTTACGAATTTACGAATTTACGAATTTACGAATTTACGAATTTACGAATTTACGAATTTACGAATTTACGAATTTACGAATTTACGAATTTACGAATTTACGAATTTACGAATTTACGAATTTACGAATTTACGAATTTACGAATTTACGAATTTACGAATTTACGAATTTACGAATTTACGAATTTACGAATTTACGAATTTACGAATTTACGAATTTACGAATTTACGAATTTACGAATTTACGAATTTACGAATTTACGAATTTACGAATTTACGAATTTCCGAATTTCCGAATTTCCGAATTTCCGAATTTCCGAATTTCCGAATTTCCGAATTTCCGAATTTCCGAATTTCCGAATTTCCGAATTTCCGAATTTCCGAATTTCCGAATTTCCGAATTTCCGAATTTCCGAATTTACGAATTTACGAATTTACGAATTTACGAATTTACGAATTTACGAATTTACGAATTTACGAATTTACGAATTTACGAATTTACGAATTTACGAATTTACGAATTTACGAATTTACGAATTTACGAATTTACGAATTTACGAATTTACGAATTTACGAATTTACGAATTTACGAATTTACGAATTTACGAATTTACGAATTTACGAATTTACGAATTTACGAATTTACGAATTTACGAATTTACGAATTTACGAATTTACGAATTTACGAATTTACGAATTTACGAATTTACGAATTTACGAATTTACGAATTTACGAATTTACGAATTTACGAATTTACGAATTTACGAATTTACGAATTTACGAATTTACGAATTTACGAATTTACGAATTTACGAATTTACGAATTTACGAATTTACGAATTTACGAATTTACGAATTTACGAATTTACGAATTTACGAATTTACGAATTTACGAATTTACGAATTTACGAATTTACGAATTTACGAATTTACGAATTTACGAATTTACGAATTTACGAATTTACGAATTTACGAATTTACGAATTTACGAATTTACGAATTTACGAATTTACGAATTTACGAATTTACGAATTTACGAATTTACGAATTTACGAATTTACGAATTTACGAATTTACGAATTTACGAATTTACGAATTTACGAATTTACGAATTTACGAATTTACGAATTTACGAATTTACGAATTTACGAATTTACGAATTTACGAATTTACGAATTTACGAATTTACGAATTTACGAATTTACGAATTTACGAATTTACGAATTTACGAATTTACGAATTTACGAATTTACGAATTTACGAATTTACGAATTTACGAATTTACGAATTTACGAATTTACGAATTTACGAATTTACGAATTTACGAATTTACGAATTTACGAATTTACGAATTTACGAATTTACGAATTTACGAATTTACGAATTTACGAATTTACGAATTTACGAATTTACGAATTTACGAATTTACGAATTTACGAATTTACGAATTTACGAATTTACGAATTTACGAATTTACGAATTTACGAATTTACGAATTTACGAATTTACGAATTTACGAATTTACGAATTTACGAATTTACGAATTTACGAATTTACGAATTTACGAATTTACGAATTTACGAATTTACGAATTTACGAATTTACGAATTTACGAATTTACGAATTTACGAATTTACGAATTTACGAATTTACGAATTTACGAATTTACGAATTTACGAATTTACGAATTTACGAATTTACGAATTTACGAATTTACGAATTTACGAATTTACGAATTTACGAATTTACGAATTTACGAATTTACGAATTTACGAATTTACGAATTTACGAATTTACGAATTTACGAATTTACGAATTTACGAATTTACGAATTTACGAATTTACGAATTTACGAATTTACGAATTTACGAATTTACGAATTTACGAATTTACGAATTTACGAATTTACGAATTTACGAATTTACGAATTTACGAATTTACGAATTTACGAATTTACGAATTTACGAATTTACGAATTTACGAATTTACGAATTTACGAATTTACGAATTTACGAATTTACGAATTTACGAATTTACGAATTTACGAATTTACGAATTTACGAATTTACGAATTTACGAATTTACGAATTTACGAATTTACGAATTTACGAATTTACGAATTTACGAATTTACGAATTTACGAATTTACGAATTTACGAATTTACGAATTTACGAATTTACGAATTTACGAATTTACGAATTTACGAATTTACGAATTTACGAATTTACGAATTTACGAATTTACGAATTTACGAATTTACGAATTTACGAATTTACGAATTTACGAATTTACGAATTTACGAATTTACGAATTTACGAATTTACGAATTTACGAATTTACGAATTTACGAATTTACGAATTTACGAATTTACGAATTTACGAATTTACGAATTTACGAATTTACGAATTTACGAATTTACGAATTTACGAATTTACGAATTTACGAATTTACGAATTTACGAATTTACGAATTTACGAATTTACGAATTTACGAATTTACGAATTTACGAATTTACGAATTTACGAATTTACGAATTTACGAATTTACGAATTTACGAATTTACGAATTTACGAATTTACGAATTTACGAATTTACGAATTTACGAATTTACGAATTTACGAATTTACGAATTTACGAATTTACGAATTTACGAATTTACGAATTTACGAATTTACGAATTTACGAATTTACGAATTTACGAATTTACGAATTTACGAATTTACGAATTTACGAATTTACGAATTTACGAATTTACGAATTTACGAATTTACGAATTTACGAATTTACGAATTTACGAATTTACGAATTTACGAATTTACGAATTTACGAATTTACGAATTTACGAATTTACGAATTTACGAATTTACGAATTTACGAATTTACGAATTTACGAATTTACGAATTTACGAATTTACGAATTTACGAATTTACGAATTTACGAATTTACGAATTTACGAATTTACGAATTTACGAATTAACGAATTTACGAATTAACGAATTAACGAATTAACGAATTAACGAATTAACGAATTAACGAATTAACGAATTAACGAATTAACGAATTAACGAATTAACGAATTAACGAATTAACGAATTAACGAATTAACGAATTAACGAATTAACGAATTAACGAATTAACGAATTAACGAATTAACGAATTAACGAATTAACGAATTAACGAATTAACGAATTAACGAATTAACGAATTAACGAATTAACGAATTAACGAATTAACGAATTAACGAATTAACGAATTAACGAATTAACGAATTAACGAATTAACGAATTAACGAATTAACGAATTAACGAATTAACGAATTAACGAATTAACGAATTAACGAATTAACGAATTAACGAATTAACGAATTAACGAATTAACGAATTAACGAATTAACGAATTAACGAATTAACGAATTAACGAATTAACGAATTAACGAATTAACGAATTAACGAATTAACGAATTAACGAATTAACGAATTAACGAATTAACGAATTAACGAATTAACGAATTAACGAATTAACGAATTAACGAATTAACGAATTAACGAATTAACGAATTAACGAATTAACGAATTAACGAATTAACGAATTAACGAATTAACGAATTAACGAATTAACGAATTAACGAATTAACGAATTAACGAATTAACGAATTAACGAATTAACGAATTAACGAATTAACGAATTAACGAATTAACGAATTAACGAATTAACGAATTAACGAATTAACGAATTAACGAATTAACGAATTAACGAATTAACGAATTAACGAATTAACGAATTAACGAATTAACGAATTAACGAATTACCGAATTAACGAATTAACGAATTAACGAATTAACGAATTAACGAATTAACGAATTAACGAATTAACGAATTAACGAATTAACGAATTAACGAATTAACGAATTAACGAATTAACGAATTAACGAATTAACGAATTAACGAATTAACGAATTAACGAATTAACGAATTAACGAATTTACAAATTTACAAATTTACAAATTTACAAATTTACAAATTAACAAATTTACGAATTTACGAATTTACGAATTTACGAATTTACGAATTTACGAATTTACGAATTTACGAATTTACGAATTTACGAATTTACGAATTTACGAATTTACGAATTTTCGAATATTCGAACTTTTGAATTTTTGAATCTTTCGTATTTTTGGATTTCGAAATCGTTAAATTTTTGAGTTTATTACTTTGTTTTATGTTTGTCGTTTCAAATTTTCAAATTTTTAAAATTTCCAAATTCGAAATAAAGATTCTTGAAATTTTTATATTATTTCGAATTTTCATATTTTGGATTTTATAATAATCGAATTTCAAAATCCCCCGATTTTTTAATTTTTATATTACCCAATTTAGATTTCAATTTTTTTTCTTTTTTTCACATTCCTCATATTGTAGTACTAAATTATGAATTCTAATAAATTCCTAATACTCACTTCTCAATTCTCATTTCTCAATTTTCAATTCTCAATTCTCAATTCTCAATTCTCAATTCTCAATTCTTAATTCTCAATTCTCAATTCTCAATTCTCAATTCTCAATTCTCAATTCTCAATTCTCAATTCTCAATTCTCAATTCTCAATTCTCAATTCTCAATTCTCAATTCTCAATTCTCAATTCTCAATTCTCAATTCTCAATTCTCAATTCTCAATTCTCAATTCTCAATTCTCAATTCTCAATTCTCAATTCTCAATTCTCAATTCTCAATTCTCAATTCTCAATTCTCAATTCTCAATTCTCAATTCTCAATTCTCAATTCTCAATTCTCAATTCTCAATTCTCAATTCTCAATTCTCAATTCTCAATTCTCAATTCTCAATTCTCAATTCTCAATTCTCAATTCTCAATTCTCAATTCTCAATTCTCAATTCTCAATTCTCAATTCTCAATTCTCAATTCTCAATTCTCAATTCTCAATTCTCAATTCTCAATTCTCAATTCTCAATTCTCAATTCTCAATTCTCAATTCTCAATTCTCAATTCTCAATTCTCAATTCTCAATTCTCAATTCTCAATTCTCAATTCTCAATTCTCAATTCTCAATTCTCAATTCTCAATTCTCAATTCTCAATTCTCAATTCTCAATTCTCAATTCTCAATTCTCAATTCTCAATTCTCAATTCTCAATTCTCAATTCTCAATTCTCAATTCTCAATTCTCAATTCTCAATTCTCAATTCTCAATTCTCAATTCTCAATTCTCAATTCTCAATTCTCAATTCTCAATTCTCAATTCTCAATTCTCAATTCTCAATTCTCAATTCTCAATTCTCAATTCTCAATTCTCAATTCTCAATTCTCAATTCTCAATTCTCAATTCTCAATTCTCAATTCTCAATTCTCAATTCTCAATTCTCAATTCTCAATTCTCAATTCTCAATTCTCAATTCTCAATTCTCAATTCTCAATTCTCAATTCTCAATTCTCAATTCTCAATTCTCAATTCTCAATTCTCAATTCTCAATTCTCAATTCTCAATTCTCAATTCTCAATTCTCAATTCTCAATTCTCAATTCTCAATTCTCAATTCTCAATTCTCAATTCTCAATTCTCAATTCTCAATTCTCAATTCTCAATTCTCAATTCTCAATTCTCAATTCTCAATTCTCAATTCTCAATTCTCAATTCTCAATTCTCAATTCTCAATTCTCAATTCTCAATTCTCAATTCTCAATTCTCAATTCTCAATTCTCAATTCTCAATTCTCAATTCTCAATTCTCAATTCTCAATTCTCAATTCTCAATTCTCAATTCTCAATTCTCAATTCTCAATTCTCAATTCTCAATTCTCAATTCTCAATTCTCAATTCTCAATTCTCAATTCTCAATTCTCAATTCTCAATTCTCAATTCTCAATTCTCAATTCTCAATTCTCAATTCTCAATTCTCAATTCTCAATTCTCAATTCTCAATTCTCAATTCTCAATTCTCAATTCTCAATTCTCAATTCTCAATTCTCAATTCTCAATTCTCAATTCTCAATTCTCAATTCTCAATTCTCAATTCTCAATTCTCAATTCTCAATTCTCAATTCTCAATTCTCAATTCTCAATTCTCAATTCTCAATTCTCAATTCTCAATTCTCAATTCTCAATTCTCAATTCTCAATTCTCAATTCTCAATTCTCAATTCTCAATTCTCAATTCTCAATTCTCAATTCTCAATTCTCAATTCTCAATTCTCAATTCTCAATTCTCAATTCTCAATTCTCAATTCTCAATTCTCAATTCTCAATTCTCAATTCTCAATTCTCAATTCTCAATTCTCAATTCTCAATTCTCAATTCTCAATTCTCAATTCTCAATTCTCAATTCTCAATTCTCAATTCTCAATTCTCAATTCTCAATTCTCAATTCTCAATTCTCAATTCTCAATTCTCAATTCTCAATTCTCAATTCTCAATTCTCAATTCTCAATTCTCAATTCTCAATTCTCAATTCTCAATTCTCAATTCTCAATTCTCAATTCTCAATTCTCAATTCTCAATTCTCAATTCTCAATTCTCAATTCTCAATTCTCAATTCTCAATTCTCAATTCTCAATTCTCAATTCTCAATTCTCAATTCTCAATTCTCAATTCTCAATTCTCAATTCTCAATTCTCAATTCTCAATTCTCAATTCTCAATTCTCAATTCTCAATTCTCAATTCTCAATTCTCAATTCTCAATTCTCAATTCTCAATTCTCAATTCTCAATTCTCAATTCTCAATTCTCAATTCTCAATTCTCAATTCTCAATTCTCAATTCTCAATTCTCAATTCTCAATTCTCAATTCTCAATTCTCAATTCTCAATTCTCAATTCTCAATTCTCAATTCTCAATTCTCAATTCTCAATTCTCAATTCTCAATTCTCAATTCTCAATTCTCAATTCTCAATTCTCAATTCTCAATTCTCAATTCTCAATTCTCAATTCTCAATTCTCAATTCTCAATTCTCAATTCTCAATTCTCAATTCTCAATTCTCAATTCTCAATTCTCAATTCTCAATTCTCAATTCTCAATTCTCAATTCTCAATTCTCAATTCTCAATTCTCAATTCTCAATTCTCAATTCTCAATTCTCAATTCTCAATTCTCAATTCTCAATTCTCAATTCTCAATTCTCAATTCTCAATTCTCAATTCTCAATTCTCAATTCTCAATTCTCAATTCTCAATTCTCAATTCTCAATTCTCAATTCTCAATTCTCAATTCTCAATTCTCAATTCTCAATTCTCAATTCTCAATTCTCAATTCTCAATTCTCAATTCTCAATTCTCAATTCTCAATTCTCAATTCTCAATTCTCAATTCTCAATTCTCAATTCTCAATTCTCAATTCTCAATTCTCAATTCTCAATTCTCAATTCTCAATTCTCAATTCTCAATTCTCAATTCTCAATTCTCAATTCTCAATTCTCAATTCTCAATTCTCAATTCTCAATTCTCAATTCTCAATTCTCAATTCTCAATTCTCAATTCTCAATTCTCAATTCTCAATTCTCAATTCTCAATTCTCAATTCTCAATTCTCAATTCTCAATTCTCAATTCTCAATTCTCAATTCTCAATTCTCAATTCTCAATTCTCAATTCTCAATTCTCAATTCTCAATTCTCAATTCTCAATTCTCAATTCTCAATTCTCAATTCTCAATTCTCAATTCTCAATTCTCAATTCTCAATTCTCAATTCTCAATTCTCAATTCTCAATTCTCAATTCTCAATTCTCAATTCTCAATTCTCAATTCTCAATTCTCAATTCTCAATTCTCAATTCTCAATTCTCAATTCTCAATTCTCAATTCTCAATTCTCAATTCTCAATTCTCAATTCTCAATTCTCAATTCTCAATTCTCAATTCTCAATTCTCAATTCTCAATTCTCAATTCTCAATTCTCAATTCTCAATTCTCAATTCTCAATTCTCAATTCTCAATTCTCAATTCTCAATTCTCAATTCTCAATTCTCAATTCTCAATTCTCAATTCTCAATTCTCAATTCTCAATTCTCAATTCTCAATTCTCAATTCTCAATTCTCAATTCTCAATTCTCAATTCTCAATTCTCAATTCTCAATTCTCAATTCTCAATTCTCAATTCTCAATTCTCAATTCTCAATTCTCAATTCTCAATTCTCAATTCTCAATTCTCAATTCTCAATTCTCAATTCTCAATTCTCAATTCTCAATTCTCAATTCTCAATTCTCAATTCTCAATTCTCAATTCTCAATTCTCAATTCTCAATTCTCAATTCTCAATTCTCAATTCTCAATTCTCAATTCTCAATTCTCAATTCTCAATTCTCAATTCTCAATTCTCAATTCTCAATTCTCAATTCTCAATTCTCAATTCTCAATTCTCAATTCTCAATTCTCAATTCTCAATTCTCAATTCTCAATTCTCAATTCTCAATTCTCAATTCTCAATTCTCAATTCTCAATTCTCAATTCTCAATTCTCAATTCTCAATTCTCAATTCTCAATTCTCAATTCTCAATTCTCAATTCTCAATTCTCAATTCTCAATTCTCAATTCTCAATTCTCAATTCTCAATTCTCAATTCTCAATTCTCAATTCTCAATTCTCAATTCTCAATTCTCAATTCTCAATTCTCAATTCTCAATTCTCAATTCTCAATTCTCAATTCTCAATTCTCAATTCTCAATTCTCAATTCTCAATTCTCAATTCTCAATTCTCAATTCTCAATTCTCAATTCTCAATTCTCAATTCTCAATTCTCAATTCTCAATTCTCAATTCTCAATTCTCAAGTCTCAATTCTCAATTCTCAATTCTCAATTCGCAATTCGCAATTCGCAATTCTCAATTCTCAATTCTCAATTCTCAATTCTCAATTCTCAATTCTCAATTCTCAATTCTCAATTCTCAATTCTCAATTCTCAATTCTCAATTCTCAATTCTCAATTCTCAATTCTCAATTCTCAATTCTCAATTCTCAATTTTCAATTCTCAATTCTCAATTCTCAATTCTCAATTCTCAATTCTCAATTCTCAATTCTCAATTCTCAATTCTTTATTCTCAATTCTTTATTCTCAATTCTAAATTCTCAATTCTCAATTCTCAATTCTCAATTCTCAATTCTCAATTCTCAATTCTCAATTCTCAATTCTTCATTCTCAATTCTTTATTCTCAATTTTAAATTCTCAATTCTCAATTCTCAATTCTCATTAATTTCTGGCACCGTCTTGGTAATACAATCTTCATTGCAGTAAGACTCCCCACGGAGTTGGTGAAACCCTTATTTTATTCCCAACATCTAGTGGAATGATTTATCCGACACACTACCATCTCCAGCGGACAGTGATACCATTTGCGTTTCGCACGCCTTTGCGCACCCGGTATGGGAAAACGACTCCACCCGAGCCCGCCGATCGCCAAATACGTGAACTGAGCTGATTAAAATGCGCACCCGATAACGAGCGCAGGCTCAGGTGGAAATCGATTTGATTGCAATAAATTAATAAAAATATCACCTTCACTGGTGTAGCGAGTGGACCCGACTCGGTCGCGGTGCGGGCGCTACGAAAAGGTTGTCACCGATGTCAGCGATTTGAGTGAGCATTAAGTCTTGCATGCCGCCCCGAGCAAGGTTCGTTCGGTTCGCTCGGATCGTTCGCACCCGCAGGCACCACCACCCGAACGCAGGTCTGAAAATATGGTGGTCATTTGGCTCGTGGTGAAGGAGCATTGCCGCGGGTGGGACCACAGGCTGACGACGGTCATTGCAGTCAGTGTGGGATGCTGTCGGATGGAGTTACATACAAGCGATTGCGGAATGGGAAAACGGATGTGACTAATGGTGTGCAAAGTAGGTGTTGAAGGTAGACAGACATAGGAAAAGTAATCTTAAATTGATTAATATAAAACGGGAGCGCGAATCGTTGAATGCGGGAAAATGTTTTATCTCTGGGTTTCGTAACCAACCTAATGGATTGGTTGACGATGTTGATCATGACGTAATTAAGGAAATTGTAGAAGGTTTGCAATCAAATTCGCGTCCAGTGAATGTCAAAATGCATTCCAATTGAACGATTTTTTACTTCATCTTTTTTTCCGGAAGTCAACAACACTTGTACTAGTTCCTTGTCAATGGATATGCGAATGTTTTTGATGCAGGAATCAACCGGTCATGCGGGTCTCAAGTAAGACATTCAATTCAGCCTCGAAATGGTAGCAGCAGACAACGGAAAGCACAGCTGGAATTTTCATCATGGGTCAAAATGCGTCGACCGACGAAACGAAACACTCAACACTTTCCTGACGTTTCGAGTGCACTCAGCAAACTGCACACTTTCGTTGCCCTATTTGGAAGACTGGCCGAACTGCATCAACAGTGCCCTGCTGGGAAACAATCCTTAATAATAGTGTAACTGAAAGTACAACTGATAGCAATGTAAAAAGACGATGGAGGAAACGGGATCGGCGACGCATACCCTGGAACTTCACGTGTAATAAACGATTAACATAATTTAATTAAAATGGTTTGCATAGAAACTCAGATGGTAAGGAAAGTCAAGTTCGCAGTTATGGTTGCCTGCACTTACCCATGTTATGGCCGATGATGGTTGTAGAAGTACTTGACAAAAAGAGTTATTATTTCATGACCAATTTTGGTCACAGCGGCGGGGATGTCATATGGACTACACTGAGACAGAGATGGAGATAGAGATAGAGAAAAGCAAAGTGACGCACTAACTCACTTGAGCTGGAAAATAAACGAATGATGGCAGAGCAAAAGTGCAGCGTGTAAATTAATAGTGTTGCTGGGCAAAAAAGTTAATTAAAACGTCCAGTGCATGTTGGTTAACGGTTGTCAATTTGAATTTACTCATCAACTTCAGTGTGAAGCAGTTGTCGCTAAGTTGTAGACCTAAGCTTGAGAAATAGTAACTGTTACTTCGGGTATCTCGCCAATCGTTTCACAGTTTGCATCTGATTTTGTACCACTGCTGCGTCCACTTTATTTGTTGCCGAACACAAATTTGTTTAGAATTGTTTCACATTTTCAACTATTATTTGAGTTTGATTGACATTCCGCTTAACGATTGCTCAATGTTTTACAAATGGGCGCAACTCTGACGAATTTTGAGGATTTTGGCCTTTGATGCGACTTATACGTTATTCAAGTTATACCGTTCCGGAGGTGTTTTCACGTACCAACAGAAAACTGGGCCTAGCCAGTACAGCACGGATCAAATACATTTTTTTTTGCAGAAAGGTCTTCAATCGTTTTTACAAACATTCCTTGATATAAATATTTTAATAGACAGTATAAATTATCACGAAAATTTAATTCCTCAGCCTGTATGTGCAAATCGCTTGCCAAATCAAGTATATTTTTAGAAACATTGACAACATTTTCTGCTTAAACTTATCTTGAATCTTTCCTGTTACGGTAGCCGCGCAAAACTTTTGACCTGAGAGTTACTTGAAATCCGCTTTGAAGTGTTACGACGCAGACGATTCTTGTCGAAAAGACGCAAAGCAGTCTCTCCAAAGGTCACCCGACACTAGTTTGAAAGAACACACCATTTTGTCCCGTCCGGTGCAATTGTTATTCAAAATCTTCACAAACTGGAGCAAGGAGTCTTTGAAGCAATCCCGTCCTACAGTAGATCCACGCAGTTCGAATCGATAACTACACCATCAATCTCAACTTTGTGAGCGGGTATGTAAACGTGTTAGTTTCTCATAAAAGCCTTGTTGCCAGTAACGTCATTTGTTTGCTTTAACCCTCCGGAAGTCGCTCTTATGGCCCACTGAACGAGCAGCCGCTGGTGTCCTAAAACGATTTCGCTGGATTTTCAGAGCAGCGTGCACTCAGTACACTAGCGCGACTGCCGGGAGGTTAAAGAAAATATCAAAATTTTGAGCTTTCTTTCGAGATATCTAGCACAGTTGAATATTTCTGCGTCATGCAGAATATTAGAATACTTAGTGGAAAGAAGATCCATTTTAGGATCATTTGGGTCACTCCAGGATAGTTTATTTATGCACGGGCCTAGAGCCAGACGTAGATGTAGAATATGAAGGAAGAGACATAAATCATGGGGAATATAATTTGAAAGACAAGTCTGAATAAAAGAATGTGATCATCTGTCTTTACTCGATATATGACTGGATGCAACTTATTTTCTTAGAAACCGAAACGAAGAATTTGTGCAAAGCTAAATGTGCAATATATCATAAATACATCGTTGGTGCAATTGCTTGTTCAAAAATATGGGAGGGTGCTGTCTGGTATATAACCGGAATACCGTGACTACCCTTGACCTGACAATTCAAATTTAACGATTTGCAGCCTAATCAACAATTCACAAACCAAAGTTCCTTGTCTCCCTAGTATACTTGATATACAGTAGAGTGCCAATATTTATGGTCATCCTGAATTTTCAAACCGGACAAACCTCAAAAATATTTCACCCAAAAAAAAAAAATGCTTGCAAAATTTGAGCGCAATAGAAAAACAATGTTATGAAGCGTCGAGATTTGGCGTAATGTTGAAAACTTGCTTTTATAATACAATCAAAAATTTTGAATTAAAATGGACCTGAGTTTGGAAATGCAGTTTTTATTTGTTTATGTATGCCAAATGAAATGTCGAAAGGCACTCCAATATACAGTCTTCTGAAGAGATGCTCCTTCTGCCGCATTCAAACACCTAGGGTCATGATTTCATAAACATACAGTAAATGATTTGTGGTATTGACATGAAATGAACGACAGTCAAACATGAATGAAGTAGGTTGGTAGGTGTGCCATTTGCATGTACACAAATTATTGCTTCTGTCGCGACAAATTTATTGGAGTTCACCTCGACATGCATCA
Organism: Topomyia yanbarensis; assembly: GCF_030247195.1. Lineage (NCBI taxonomy): Eukaryota > Metazoa > Arthropoda > Insecta > Diptera > Culicidae > Topomyia > Topomyia yanbarensis. The sequence goes on along the minus strand of NC_080672.1, from coordinate 314,429,687 downwards.
CACAGATTGAAAACAAATCTCAGATTGACGCAATTTACACTGACTTGAAAGTTGCTTTTGACAAAATCGACCATCGAATACTTCTTTCCAAACTGTCGCGTCTCGGAGCTTCGGTACAATTGGTGACTTGGCTGAACCCGCATTTAACTGGCAGAGTGTTACGTGTAAAGGTGGGCTCCTGTTTTTCGACTGCATTTTCCAACGCGTCTGGAGTTCCTCAAGGTAGTAATCTCGGTCCCATGTTGTTTATTCTGTTCTTCAACGATGTAGCACTGTTCCTGCGGGGCGGCTGTGAGCTAGTTTATGCTGATGATCTAAAACTATATTTTGTTGTACATTCGATCGAGGACTGCGAACGTCTTCAAGCACTACTGGATTTTTTCGTTTTATGGTGTCAGAAGAACAAATTAGTTGTAAGTATTCGCAAATGTGTGGTGATTTCATTCCATTGTATTGCAACACCGGTTGTATTCCACTACCGCATTGACGGTGTTTCACTGACCAGAGTCGAGCAAGTTCAAGATCTAGGCGTGCTGTTGTATTCTAAGTTATCATTCGAGGCACATCGGTCAGCCGTTATTTCAAAAGCTACTCGTCAGTTGGGGTTCATCGCTAAGGTTGCGAAGGATTTTACCGATCCGTATTGCCTGAAAGCACTTTACTGTTCTTTAGTCCATCCTATACTGGAAACTGCCTCTGTTGTTTGGTGTCCACATCAGACGTCTTGGTGCCTGAGGGTTGAACGCATACAGAAACGATTCATTCGTTTAGCGTTAAAAAACCTGCCATGGCGTGATCCTTTGAATCTGCCTCCGTAGCCTGATCGATGTCGATTATTAGGACTTGACACGCTGCAACGACGTAGGAAGCATTATTCGTTGGAAAGTTGCTGAATGGAGAAATTGACGCACCGCATCTATTGTCATTAATGGATTTTCGAACACCATCAAGATCGTCTCGTAGTGCAACGCTGTTGCATCCAAGGTTCCACAGAACAGCATTCGGATACAATGAACCGCTCACATCGTGTATCCGCATATTCGCTTCAGTAAAGGATTTGTTCGATTTTGGAGAAAATTTTAGTCGGTTTGCAAATAGAATTGGTAGCTCTAGATTAATCTAAGTTTAAGTTTTGATATTTTAACATATTCATTAAGACTGATGATGATCAGATGATAAATTGAAATACAAATACAAATACAAATGAAAGTCGAACTGAAAAAGAAAGCCAAAGTTAACACCGAAGGGGCGCAAAACTCCGCCAAGAGCGCCAGAAGACCACGCTACGGCTCTGCGTTTAATGGACCATTACATTCGAGATGTTTGCTTGGGTGAGCATCCGCTGCATGCAATGCAACATACATATCAGCAAGGGAAGTTTGCTAACATTAAGTTACACAATGTTCTCTATAACTTTGAAAAATCTTTTTCGCAAAAGCAATCAAGCTGAGAAGTTTTTCTTAATATTAAAGGTGCTTTTGACAACATACTTTTCGAATCCATTTTGGAAGCAGCGCGAGGTCATGTCACGAGCTGGTTATACGCAATGCTTAGCAACCGACATCTGTGCCCATCGTTACCGAATGAGAATACTTTATTTGCACGCAAGGTAGGACCGTAACAACCAGTAATAATCTGGACAAGCTGAAGCAGTTTGCTGATTTACCGCAACCGCCATATCACAGCTACATCGCCGCCTCGACACTCCGCCACCATCGCTTCCACTCGCAGTATATGAAAATATCACCATCCTGTACAAAATATCCACATCTGCACATACGATCACATACCGTCTATCAATTTAGTAAGCACCATAGCTGTTTCACAACACAATTGTTCATTATTCAGCAGAAATAAATTTATCGCCGCTGCTGTGTTTTATTTCCGCCAACTGAAAGAGCCATCAACAATAAACATCTACATCTATCAGTTGTCGCTCGCCTTCCTGATCTCCGAGTGCCAGAATGAGAAAGGTGAGAAGTTGTGAGTGTTTGTTTTGATCAGTTCTTTCTTGCGCTCCTTCGATCTTGTACCTACGTGAGATTCGTACCCAAAAATATACCTGTCATCCGCTTATGAGGTTGTAACCTTTGCGCGTTTTTTAATTTACTAGCAAAGTTACAATTTGCATTGCCAAACACCACATGCTATTGACGGATTCAACTATAGGGCAATTTCAGCATTTTTTATAGCAATCACAATCCCTAACAACATCACAACACAAACATAAATTTCGATCTGCCTATTATGCAACGGTCAGCACGGTTGACATCTCCATCGGACCAGTGAAATTGGCGCGAAACGAACCCATAAAATTAAATGCTGCAGAAGAACCGCTAAAAGCTAATTTGAAGCTATTAGTCGCCCTCATTTTGCCCGAAACCGTTGGAAGTACGCTACATATACTCCAACAGAAGAAGTTACAGATTATTCTAGGTTGTGGAAAGTGTGAATAATATCCCAGTGAAAGAGGGATCAGTATTAATTTGAATTTTGAAGTTTGAATTTGTGCAGTAAGGCAAAGTGGTAAATTTTATATTACAGTTTAACTACCAGTGCATTTGAAAACCCAAATCCCGACCGACGCTAGTCGAACTAAACGTCAAGGATCAGAGCGCGCAAATAGGTCGTTTGATTAGTGGGTGTATTTAGCACCAAGAGAAGACGGTAAATCAAAGAAACCCAGGTTAAGATAAAAAAAAATCCCGTTGATTATAAATTAATTCCTTAACAGCATTACAACGAATCATATAAAAGGCGGGGTGCGATGATGCTGTAAATTGAACGCCATTGTAGTCCATCCGGTGAGTTCATTGTTTCATCAAAACCCAAGCCTAACATAATACCACCCAGTTAAAGCCACAATTGAACTGCGCAGGTTTTCCTTGGTTCAACACAAATAAAGAACCAGTCCGTAGCGACAAGGCGGAAGAGGCTGAGAGCGATGTGAATGAGGCAACAATATCCACGAAATAGACCAAATCCGTTGCTGTATCCCTTGGCACCAACCAACGCAGAGGAAGGTTGATTGTGCCTGTGCCAAGCTTGGCCTGAGGCTGGGCCTCAGACATTTCTGTGCTTGACCACCGAGGGATACTTCCAGGACACACTTACACTCACACACTTAACACTAGGATAACTAACTAACAAACTTTGACGAATTTTATTATGCACAAATTATGTCTAACTTATGTGTATTTCATCCTACAACCAGGTTCCAAAAAATAAAGCAGCATTGACTAACCAAACCGATCTTGTGAATGAATCTGTCGAAACACCGTGTGAGTTGCTGAAATCGAACCAGAATTGTGGAAGGGTAGGTTACAATCCACCACCCCATCGGTACCGTAAACCGGGGTGACATTGATCACTTTTCGAAGTAATCATTACATATTTTTAGACGCAGCACATTTTTTGTCAAGTTTAATATTTTCAAACCATGTACTGATGTATGGAGAACAAGATTGGATGGTTTAACCTAAAATTGTCCGCTTACAGCTATTTTTCCAAAAATGATTTCAAGTTGATGTCCGTTTTCGTATTCCGGGGTGACTTTGATAACCTGCATGTTCACCCACATTAAGTTATTGATGTCAATGTTTTTCATTCAAATGTTTGTTTAAACTAATTCTGGAAAGATGCTCATTGTCAAATAGATGTTAATTGGTATTATACAAAGTATTCAATGTACTGTAAAATTCGAGTAACCAAAATTCGTATAATTTGTGTCCAACTAGAATAAAAGATTCTGAAAACCTTTAAAACTGCTAAAATTGTTTTATTTCAGTGCTTTATCAATGTACACAATGTTTCATCCATTTTAATACGTTGGAATATTGAACAATAAAAAAAAGTTGCGAGTTTTAGCTCAAAAAAATTTGAAATAATTGCCAACTAGTTTCACAAAAAAATTGTATTTAAAATAAATAAACTCTTAAAAGTAAATTTGGTACATCCCACTCTAAAGGAAAATAAAATCTCGCTTGTAATTTATTACTCTTGCTCAAATCTGAGATTTATTTGTTTCATAAAAAATACACTTTGTGAAGCTTCGTAAAAATAAGGTAAAGTCAAATTTCGGTTTTTTTGTAGGTTTTGTACCCAAAAACCGAACAAAATACTCAAAAAGTATAACAAACCAGTATTTCATAAGTTTAGAGTAAAAATCATTTCAAACTAAAATGATTCGGTAGACTATTCTGGTTTAATAAGCGATCTACGAAACAAGTTTCGAGTGATCAAAGTCACCCCGATGATCAAAGTCACCCCGGTTTACGGTAAGTGAGCATTGTCAACCTCATAAATTTTCATGTTCTCAACAAGAAGCTCATGTTCTGATTCGCTCAATCATATAATTGGTAACTATCTCTGGGATAAAAACCAGCGTACTACTGGCTAGCCCCTTTTAAAGTTACAAGGTGTAAGTGGCGCCATCTGTTACTGAGCACTCCAACTAGTAACCCTTACACTACCGCATATCGTAAAACGCCTGGATTTTGCGAGAGTTGCACTGATAATTTTTCTGATGCTGTAGAATGTGACGGTTTTTGCTCTTCGTCATTTTGCGCGAAATGCTGCGGACTGAACGACGAATTATTTGCCACTGTTGTTAACAAGTCTAACTTATTTTGGATGTGTAACATCTGCAAAAATATCATAGACAAAGCACGTTTTCGTAACGCATTAGTGTCCGTTGAGTCCGCAAACCAAACGATGATCGAGGAGTTTTAAATATAATTCGCCACGTCATATTGAAGGAATTAAAGGTGGAAATTTGGACCAACCTTAAAACATTGATCGACGCTGTATCAAAAACGCCGGTTCCTGACCACGGCCATTTTCCTTTCATTCTGCTAAAAGAAAGAGAGACAACGACGATACAGACTCCAATTCTTCTAAGCTGCTACTGATGCCACCTGATTATTGATATCATCTATCGCTGTGAATCGTGAAGATAAAAAGTTTTGGTTGTATCCAGTGATGTACCGATGGGAAAAATTCCATCTTCCCGGGTTTTTATTTTTGGGTTTTAACCAGGTTTTTTTCCCAAATCATTTTAACCTAGACGAAATATGGGTTTTTTTGTTTTATCGAATGTATGGTGTTCATTTAATGTTTTTTAACCTTTCGACAGTCGCGCTAGTGCACTGAGTGCACGCTGCTCTGAAAATCTAGCGAAATCGTCTTAGGTCAACAGCGGCTGCTCGTTCAGTGGGCCATAAGCGCGACTTCCGGAGGATTAAAGAATCTTGCATTTACATTTGAGAGACCGAAAATAAAAGTCGCAAGGATAAAACATACTTTGTAGAAACCACTCCAGATATCTTAGCATGTAAAAATCGAATATAAACATCAAGCGTAAAAATCGGACAGAGATCCTGAGCATGAGAATCGCTTAGAATATTCTCACCCGAAAAAGTCGGCAAGTATGAACCTCCAGTATAATTCGCTTACAGGAAATTCCGTACAACGTTACATTCAAGATTAAAAGTTGGATAAAGAAAAGTCCTTTGTAAGAACCGGATATACTTTTTTACGGTTTTTATTCTATAGGACATACTCGAAAAGCTCCTGTCCGATTTTGAAACTTGAAACTTGGGTTTTACGAAGCAATTTCTGTTCCTGCGACTTTGATTTCGGTCCATTCGATGTTCCAACTTGTTTCATATAATACTGGGAACAATAGTCATTGTTACTCTGACTAGTGAAAATTAGAATAATCGTGTGATACCAAAACTACTTTTATTCTGCTTGTTACTCATTTTAGGGGTTGCTATACTTTTAGCGAAATAAGGTAGGTATTCACACAAAATTTAGAAAATACCTATTTAGTTCGGTGAAAAGTAAAAGTGAGTAATATGCAAAAAAGGGAGTGGCCTTGACATTTGTCTTTAGTATGAACAGTAATCAAAACTCTCACAAATCGCAATCCAAATTCTTCCGGCATCAACTACATCAGTAGAAAAAATGCAGGTGGATTCACAGTAAGAAACGCAATCGACTTAGCCCAAAACGTGTTGAAAAGTTTTATCACTTATTTAACCACAATATTTGTAAAGAAATATTGGATCACCGCTATAATATTGATTCAATCAAGGAAAACCATTCAGAATTCATATACATGCAAAACTTTATGACAAAAAAAAAAAAAGTTAAAAATGTTTGGATAATAATACATTAATGTTCAATTACTAAAATATCAAAAAAATCCCCAAAATTATAAAAACCCAATTTGGTACATAACTGGTTGTATCTGTCAGGAATTCCGCCTGATGTTCCCGATGAAAGCGTCACCAAGCTAGCGGCGGATAAACTCGGAAATTCGGATATCACTGTCGTTAAGTTGGTCCCTCGTGGCAGAGATCCTAGAACGCTGAATTTTGTCTGATTGCTTATCGTGAGTTCGAAGAGAAGTCGGATTCCAGAAAGGTTTTTTGGAAACCGAATGCGCCCGACCCAGCAGTCATTGTCCTAACGGAAACCTGGCTGCACGAAGACATATTAAACGCTGAACTCTCGTCGAACTACGTAATATACCGCTGCGACCGCAACTCAACAACTAGTCATCTGCGCTGAGGCGGTGGCGTCCTAATAGCGGTAAAAAACATCCTCGCAGGTTCGCAGCTAAGTTTGTCAGGAATTGAACGCTTGGAGCAAATTGCCCTCCCTAATCAATCTGTAAATTTTTTACTTGTTTTATCTAAGGCCAAACAGTGATCCGGATTTGTATCACACTCACGCTAATTCCGTTCAAACAATTCTAGATAATGCTGGCAGCACCGACACTGTTCTCGTTTTTGGAGACTACAATCTTCCACGCCTTCAATGATCGCTCGATAACGATCTAAAATGTTATCTACCTATTAATGCCTCATCGAAACAAGAAATAGCTGTAACGGATTCTTTGGTTGCAGGGTACAGACCCCGATCTGCTCACTGACGAATATGAACGGGAGGATCCGCGATCTTGCATTTGTAATCAACACGGATATCGCAGAGGTGCTTGAACCTCCGACTGCTATTCTCAACGTCGATTCTCATCACAAACCGTTTGTCATGCGGCTAGATGTACGTACCAACACCAGAGATGATTAATTTCGCTCGATTGACGACCTTGATTTTGACTTTAACCGCTGCAACGAAATCTCGGCACTGATCGCTACTGTCGACTGGACCGATTTAGTGTGTTGTAATGAGCTTGACGAAGCAGTCGCGCTGTTTTATAGCAAAGTATATGATATACTCCGCTAAAAGGTTCCACTGAAACGAGTCAACAGGAGGATGGATTTCAAATATCATTGGCGGAACGCTTAGTGTCGCCGTTCGCGTAATGCCCTGCAAAAACAACGCACGCGTTATTTACGCCATAAATCAAGCGAAAACAAATTTACTTTTCGACGGACAGCGCTGCAATACGAAACTGCCCGGAATTCCGCTTTTCGTGAGTATTAGAAAAAAAGCCTTCGTGATCACCCTGCAACATTTTGGAAATTCGTTAGTAGCAGAAAACTCCCACTGACGTTTTCCTTGGAAACGCACTTAAATTTGTTTGCTGATCTCTTTCGCGGAGTGTTTAGAAGCGACTATACCGTACCTTCGGAAGAGTACAACATAAATCTCCCTCGTCCCGTTGTAAGTCGACCTGGCGTCTTAAAGGCTCTGACTGCTGTTGATTCGTCGAAAGGGCCTGGGCCCGATCATTTCTCACTTCAATTTATAAAGAACTACACCCACGTGCTGTCTCATCCCGTGTGCATCATTTTCAATCGCTCTCTCGCTGAAGACATTTTTCCTATCACCAGAGAAGAAACTACAATCGTTCCCATCCATAAGGTTGGAAATATTCGCACCGTCAAAAATTACAGATTATTAAACTATCTCTTGAAAGTTCTCGAAAAGATGATCTACAACGTCACATATGCAGCTGCATCCCACATTATCTCGGAGTATCAGCACGGGTTTGTCACGAAACGATCAAAACCTTCTAATCTGATAGCTTACGCTTATAAGTTGTTTCCCGCCGTCGAGAAGTGTCATCAGGTGGACGCTATTTATATCGATTTTTCAAAAGCTTTCGACAAATTACCGCACAAAATCGCAATCCTGAAATTAAAGCGTTTAGGATATCACACCTAGCTGACTAACTGGTTGCAGTGTTGTCTTTCCGATCGCTCGGCAATCGTGAGCGCTCAAGCACATTCAGAACACCCACAGATGTCCCACATGGCAGTCATCTGGGTCCGCTTAGTTTTATTTTGTTTGTTAACGATATCTGTAATCGGATCAAGTCTGGGTGCACTTTTAATGGAATGGAAGTCAACAATAATAAATGCAAAGTAATTAGTTTGGGACGCTTGCTTACTCCAGGACGTTATGAATACAGCCTACTCGGAACAACAATTGAAAGCGTCGACTTGATCCGTGACTTGGGAGTGCTATTCGATAGAAAGTTGAGCTTTTCCGACCATATCACCGCGACGAAGCAGTCGCGGTGATATGGTCGGAAAAGCTCGGCTTTCGGAATGTTGGTTTTCTTAAAGCGGAACACGACGGACTTCGATGATTTCTACGTACTAAAAGTACTTTACTGTGCCCCGATCAGAAGTGTTCTATGGAGTATGCTGTGTAAGTGCGGACACCATACCATGCCGTTCAAAGTGACCGATTAGAACGTATACAAAAATGTTTTGTGCGATTCGCTCTCAGGAAACTTCCATGGAATGATCCAGTTGTATTGCCTCCTTGTGCGGTTAGATGTATGCTACTCGGTCTGCAGATTTTGGTGACTCGCCGTATCTTCCTGCAAAGAGTTTTTGTTTTCGATTTGCTGTCAGGTAATATCGACAGTCCAGATCTTCTCTCGGGCGTTAATTTGTATGCGCCTCCCCGTGTTCTTCGTAACCTCGCTCTGTGACGGATCCCTAGACACCGTACTGCATATGGACAAAATAACCCACTGGAAAGATGTTGACGCAGATTTATCGAAACTTTTTCAGTGTTTGATTTTAACATTTCCAAGCATAGATATAAGTTATTAATAAGAAATATATATTTTAAAAAGGTGTCTGTACGGTAAATACCGAAGATAAGCAATAAATAAAAAGACAAGTAGAAACAAAATGTCTGCGGATATCCTCAAGGTGGTGTGCTGAAACCACTTTTATGGAACCTTGTTGCCAAGGGCTTGTTGAGGAAAATTAATAAGTTTGGATTTTCGGCATATGGTTTCGCCGGTGATCATGACCATTCATATTTACATTAACACATTCTTTGATCAAATCAAGCCTTATGTGTTGTCAAGCAATGTTATCTGCATCTTGGACTCTCATTTAATCCAAATAAAACATCAATGCTGCTTTTCACGCAACGAAGGATTACAACCGAAGCTCGCCCGTTGCAGTTCTTTGTCACTGAAATTGTTGTCATGGATAAAGTTAAGTACGTTGGGGTAATTCTTGAATCAAAACTAAAATGGTCAGCTTATATCGTTTTCAGAAACAAGATAGCTGGTATGGCTTTCGGGCAATGTAGAAGTGCTTTCGGCAAATCTTGGGAGGTCAAACCTAAAGTACATTCAGTACATCGACATAACAATTGTTAGACCAATACTGGCATACGGGTGTCCTGTGTAGCAGCAGAAGAGAGAAGTCGCGACAATCCAATCAAAGTTGAACCATATTCAGGGGATGACCTTGATGACGATGACTGGTGCGTTTACGACAACACCTACTTTTGCTCTTGGGGCACTCTTGAACATAAAACCACTATAAGTGGACAAGTATCCTAATAGATCGTGCAACTATCCACTTATATGCAGTTTTCCTTGTAAAACTTGTCATATGATAATTCCTTCTTTCGAGAAATAGCTGTTTGGCTGTATGGAGCGACAACTTGAAGAATACGTAGTTTGTTACACTGACGGTTCTTTACTGGAGGGCCGAGCCTGTGTTGATGTCTAGTGTCGTCAAATGAGACTAGGCCAACTTCATTCGCTTGGTAGATACGGTACCGTATTCCAAGTAAAAATCTTCGTAATTCTGTATGGCGTACAATCGACACTTCAACAAGGAATGTGCAGTAAAAGAATTTACTTTTTTCTCTGAAACTCCGGCTGCCTTAAAAGAACTTAGCTCTGTAGATTCGAGATCGAAATAAGTGATTGCATATTGAACGAAAATCAAAGAACTCAATATTTTACATGCTATCTACCTTTCATGGGTACCCGTTCATTCTGGAATTACTAAAAAACGAATTGGCTAGAACTGGCGCTGCGGCTGACTTCGTTGGTCCAGAACTAATTCTACCACTATCGATTCGTTGGACCACGCCAGTGCGACTCTTGCCAGATTTGAAATATGTAACAATAAACAAGAATTACGGCAAAAATTAGTTTCCAATCATAATGTAAAGAATGCTGCGATTCAAACTTTAAACTCGTTTTTCTCGAAATCAATATTTTGTCACTTAGTCCGGTCTGACTTAACACCGACCATTTGTGAGTTCAGTCCTGCAGAAACACACCTTTGAAAAAATCAAGGAAGAAACCTCGCGAGGATGGCTGGAACGGGATGTAAGTCAAGTTGATCGGCATCTCCGGATCGGTTCACGTTTCAACCAATCTCGATCCGGCTCAGATCGTGTCTCAACAGGAGACGATATTTGCAGCTGACCGGAACAAATCAGTTATACAGTGAGAGTTGGATAGCATGCAAGAAAAACCTGACTGAAAGAATAAGGCAAATAAAAAGCAAGAGTACAATCTCTACTGAAGTAGTACCTAACAAATGTCCTCGATAGCTGAGGATTGTGAGAAATAAGAGTTTTAGGTTTAGTCAGTAGGTTTAACTACTACGAATCAATCCGATAGCCAGCAGGCATTTACCAAATTTGTTAGGTTGAAGATTCGGCCCACCAGGATCTACAAAATATTCAAAATTGGAGTGGTTCTATATCTTCTTTTACAGGAAACATAAAAAATCAAAACTGCTCCCTTGAGATTTTTCTGTGCATGAGCCTGGGTTGGACAAAGCACAATATTCGCTCTTGGGCTGCATCCGAATATGGCAACCATTGGTGTAGCTTGCAAACAAAAACTTCTGTTTCGAAGGTGAGCCCAAAAAAATGTCTGAAATGTCGAATGTCATTTATTTTTTCTATATGTGGTGTATACATCCACCAAATGCCAAGACAGTTTTCACTCAGGTCCAGGAGCGGTAGGAGGCACGACCAGCACGTAATAAAACAAAACAGAACTTAGATTTTGAAATGGCTTCAGATATCGATTTCTGTCATTTACTTATCAACCCCTTTTTGATTAGTTTTTATGGGATAGTAATTGTTATACGATATTTCGAAATAAATTCGTAAAAAAATTACGTTAGTCGAATATCCGTACCAGAGTTCGTAAATGGAGATTTCAGTGTACCGGGTGTTCAATAAATAATGAGAATGATTTCAATACCTTTCAGTAATTAAAGTAAAGAACGTAATTTTTTTCTCTCCAAAATAATTGCTCTCTGGACTCCCTAGAAATGGGTGGCATGTTTCTTTTCGTTCGGATGCTGTCAGTTCAATCAAAGATGGCGTCAAAACAGTAGGCACTCCACGAGCGTGTTGTAAGGTTTTACGAAACGCACGGTCATCGTGGAAAAAAGTTTACAATAGACTACTTTTGAGACGAAAACGTGTCCGTGAGTACAATTTACCGGATCCTGGTATCCCTGTGCGTGGAGTGGCCGTCTGTCGAAGATAATGACGAAGAAGAATAAGAAGGAAACGTTGAAAAACGAACGAGTTTGCCTGATGCCGGCCGAAAATATTACTGCTCCCATACCTTGATTCACTGAACCCTCAAGATAGAGGATATCATCTGTACATGGACATGGAGTACATGGATGAGCAGAAAGCGATCGTGAAGTCGCAGTGCCGATGGATGACGAAGAACTACCGGGCGACGTCGTTCGTGCTGGATGACGAAAGTTACTTTCCGCTTTTGAAGACCCACATTCCAGGAAATGACAGCTACTATTCCAGTGGCAGGTCGGCCACACCCCCCGAAGTAAAGTATAAGTTTAAGTATAAATTTAAAAAAAAGTTATACTGTACATCGGCTAGGGATTTCAAAGCAGTGGTTTAAGCTGAGCGGTCTGGCCATCAATCAACAAGTTTACCAGGTGGAGTGTCTTGAGAAAATTCTTCAGCCGTTCTTAAAGGATGGGAAGTACGTCTTCTGGCCGGACAAGGCATCTTTCCCATTCGCTGGAGTATTTTGAGCAGAAAAAGATACCGTACGTGCCGAAAGAAACGAACCCGACCAACTTGTCCCAGTGCCGTCCCATTGAGGATTTTTTCGGCTCCCTCAGTCCTCTAGTGTACAAAATTAATTGGCGGGCCGAGGATACGAAGCAGTTGACCACCAGGATCCGGAATTGTATCCGGAAGATGGACGTCAGTGCCGTCCAGCACTCTTGTCAGAGAATCGCGACTAAGTTGCATTGTACGGCTGTTCAGTGCCTCCAATATTCATTGACGTTTTTTTGAAGAATAAATATTATGTTTTACATTTCTTATAAAAGAAATGTATAGAATTCGCTCAAACTTTCAAGATTTTTTCCGAGGCCCGGAGGGCCGAGTCTTATATACCAATCGACTCAGCTCGACGATTTGGGACAATGTATGTGTGTGTGTGTCTGTGTGTATGTAACGGATAAATTCTCATTCGTGTTTCTCAGCAATGGCTGAACCGATCTTATCCAAACCAGTTTTAAATGAAAGAACTAAAAAACAGTATGAACGCTATTAATTTGTTTTTGATTCTGATGTTTAGTTTCCAAGATATGAATGTTTGAATGCGTAAAAATGGCGTTTTTTGCAGTTTTTTTAAATTATCTGCCGAAATTGACAATATAGATTAACAATTTATATACATTTAGACAGCTTTAACGAATACCTTTCGAACAAGCTATAGATTGTTGAAATCGGACTATTATCAAAAGAGATATTTAACATTAAATGCCGACGAAAGATTTTTATCATTTCCCATTGCCAGAAATATGACCAAAAACATGTAATCTATTATTAACGCCAAAACGGCTTATTTCAGGTCAATAGTATCTTCGGAGAATTCAATGGAGGTAATATTCCCTTTCTTTTGGTATTGTGCTTTTGCTGATTAATCCCCCTATGAGTGAGATATTTTCACAAATTTTCTTGGAAGTGATTATATCAAAATGATGCCTTCAGCAAATTTGTAGCTCTTACTTTTGCGAATAACTTTGCTGAAGACATTAAATATCTATTTTGAATACTTTAAAAGTTATGGCTTGTTGTTTGTTGATTACTCTTTGTCGCCTATTTATTGTTCAATATAGTAATAATCCATTGAAATAAGCCAAACATTATTACGATAAAACGAATTTTGTATTTCATTTTTCTATCTACAACCGCTAGAAATAATCACCGAACACTTCCAAGTTGTCTGGTAGGAACTTGATAACTTATCAGTACTAAAATGTTCATTTGTGCGAACCTTCTGACTGCAATATTTCTAACTTATAACCATCGATCTGAAACATATCGGAAAATGAAAAGCGAAATAAATAGCTCCAAGCAACGGCGTAGCCAAGAGAAGGTTTTGGAGTACACCATACAACCCTACCCCCCCACCACACCCAAAAAAAAAAATTGGATTGAAGTTGTCGGTTCCGACAGCATGAAGTAACAAGTTACTTTACGCTTGTTCGGACATGCCGTAGACTCAGGTGATTCGCATTTCTAATGCCAAAAGACCCTGACCACTACGGCAGCAGACAAAGGGTTAAGTCGCCGGTGAGCTCTAAGCTTGCATATATGATCCTTCCACGCTTTTCTAAACTTTCTCCTTTCAACACCTTGCTCTCCCTTGAGTACTATGGCTCTAAATATTGAAAAATATACTTCACCTTCCAGTCCCTTGCTAATTAAATGCCGAAAAAACTGTTGACAAATTAACTCAATAGGTCGTTAACAAAAATGGTTAACAAAAAAATGGTAAAAATTGAAGTTGAAAATTTATTGATGCTGACTGATTTAATTCAATATTACAATAACAATTATCTGATCCGTAGATTGATAACCTGTTGTTGTAAACATCATGAGGACTTTTGATAAATTGTCGGAATGGGGTCTTGATATGTAACTGATCTATTGGTCTTGATTTCACAGTTGTCTAATTGCATCCATATCAAATTCCTGCCTGAAAACATTCCAATAGAAAATTCCAGAGTTCTGTAATCAATCATAATCCTCAGATTTATTTTCAAATTGAGCTCGTTTTTGTAGAGATGTACTGTAATAAGGGTCTTTATTTAATAGGAAGCGAAGATAAAATTGATTTAATGTTTATGAAACATAGAACTGCTCACCAAAAAAATGCATAACTTTCAACATTTGCTAAAAATGTTTTTGCCTTTCTCATTCACTCTAAAATTCGTCAATCTAATCCCGACCGGGAGGGCCGAGTGTCATATGCCAATCGACTCAGTTCTTCGAGATCGGAAAATGTCTGTGTGTGTATGTGTGTATGTGGAAAAAAATGTGACCTCTGTTTCTCAGAGATGGCTGGACCGATTTGCACAAAGTTAGTCTCAAATGGAAGGTACAACCTTCCCATCGGCTGCTATTGAATTTTTTATTGATTGGACGAAAAATGACGATTTCCATTCGACTCTAGCAGGTTCTAATCGATTTTGATGAGCATTTGATTTTTGTTGTATGACCAATTATATGTATAGGTCAAATGTTTAAAACAGTAATTTAAGGTCAAGATAGCATCATTTTGAAACCGCCATTTTCGGAGGTTTAGTATCTTCGATGAGTTTTACAAACGTTAAACAGCGCATCATTTGATAAAATAATTTTGACGGTATATCGTCCAAGAAGTATTTATGGTGAATTTTATTCATGAACTCTGTTACTATTTTCTGAAAAATTAATTCTGCATAATTTTAAAACTTCAAAAATCACGGTTTCGGGATTATGCCGTTTGGACAGTATGATCGATTTTCACCAAACCGAATTTCTGGTTACGCCACTGATTTCAAGTAAGTGGAAACAAAGTCGTTCTACACTCGTTCAAAAGAAACTTCTTCGAATGCTGAATATCTATTATAACACATTGAAACCCCAATTTTATCAGCCAAATATGAACATATGTTTGATGGGCTCTAGCAGACGAACAAGACTGAATTCGAGTAAATCCTTTCTTGAGCATGTTTTCCTTATCATGAAGATATGCGAAATATGCGAAAATAAAAAGTTCATCATAATCAAAAATAGTTATCAAACTACATCAAGGGACGAGAAGAATATTTTAACAGCTTCAGTTTATTATAAAGAAAAAAAAATTGCCCGATTTAGTCAATGTCCCCATTTTGTCAGCCTAAAATACGCCATGAGACTGATAAAAATGGGTCTTTATGGTATGTATTATTCACTGTGTTTCACATTAATAGGTACATTTCATTTTCCAATTCGTATTCCAATTAATTGGTATACTTAAGGGTTTATATGTTGCAGATAGAGAAAATACTGAAATTTTCAGGTTTTTTCCTACACAACATTACGAAAGCTTATTAAACAATTTTTCCTAATAAGTTTGTGAAAATTATAAACTATTTGAAATTTTTTAATAGTTTAATTTTTTATTTAACCGTGATTTTTTAATAAATAGTGACCATCGCTTCACAACGTAGTCTATTTTTCATGGCTTGCGGTGAGCACGATCTCTCGAATTGCTGAACTGAAAATTATGGAATAGAAATTAATTTTTAGTATTCTTTACAGACCCGCTGGTGCCCTAAGACGATTTCGCTAGATTTTCAGAGCACTGTGCACATAATAGTTCTTAAATAGGAAATAAAACCAAGTCTGGAAATATTCACTGTTAATTTTCTTTGAATGGTATCACTGCTAGTATCACCTTTTTCAAGAAAAAGCGTTGATTTCTTAGTTCTCAGTCGCGTTGGAAATGTAAAGTATAAACTTCAAATCGATTCAAAAAAAAATTTCGATTTTTTTAGCTCAGTACAATATATAACCCCTTTAGGAAAATTCAGTTTTCCCACCACAATATAGATATTTTATTAACAGAGCATTAACAATAATTCGTTGGTATGTCTATTTTATGGGCCATTTTTTCGCTTTCCCATTGATTTGGTTTGAGATTTCTAGCATTCATGTTGTCCTATGCTGATTTGAGCGATTCTCTGAGTCCTGCCACTATCCCATGTAGTATGTGTTATCAAAAACATCGCGAAGCATCAAGTTCTAAATGTTCTCAAACGATATAATATCCGAAGAGTGATAAGAGTTATAAGAAATGTCTCATCACACTGTTAGGTGGATTAAACACGTTTTTAATAAAAAAAATCTCATTTTTTATTGAACACCCGTTATATCTAGAACTTCTCTTCTAGCATTCTTCCACTTTCATTACAATTTCTCGTAATGTTTAGCGACACTCGATAGTTTTTTTTAAGTTGTCCTACTGGAGCTGTAGAAGTCGATTCTCGGAAAGTCTCCATGCCAGAATCACTGATTACGATTGCATACGAGACGGAAAATGTCACCCACCAAAACACCACTTAAGGCCAATTGTAGTGGACCGAGATCCTGATTGCGAAAGCTTGGGCATAGATATGCGGGGATGATTGCGATTGCATGTTCGTCTTAGCGTACCGTCGCGAAGGGCTCGAGTGTTTGTATCTTAACTTGTTTGATTACGTAGGCGGTTGTGAGTCGCGTGTGCTAGCGTGTATGTAACTTTGCGTGCATAAATTCGATTTTACAACTCGGGTGGATCGTGAATGTGATGCTTAATTTTTAGTAAATGGGTCAGATATAAAAAGAGAGTGAGTTTTCCCATATCACTGAAGTTGCCTGTCATGTCGCCTAGTAACGCGCCCGCGAGCAAGGGTGCCCGACGATTCGAACTGAGGACCGTGTTTGTAAATTTATAAGTGCTCAAACGTTCACCTAATCACCAGGATAACCCCTGTTTGCGAGATCGCTGTCGTAGGTCGTAGGCAAAGAGCTCAAGCGTCTGAATATTAACATGCAGGAATGGCGGAATACGTGGGCAGTATGGATAGTACTACCCACTCGAAAATAACCAAGTGGGTAATTGCACACTCGAAATTCGAGCAAACCTAAAATTTCAAATTTACCACTTATGTGTTTCAGGCACAAAATTGTAAATCCTCGATGTACCACGATTTCACTTACACATACGCACCGCAAGTGATTTTACGTTGGCTTAGTACCCATTCGAACTAAAAGTGTAAAACCGGGCCTGTTAACATGTTCGTCACGTGTACTAGCCTCTATGTAACTTCACGTTTATAAATTCGATTTTATAACCATGAATGCGGACATCGAATCTGATACTTAATCTGGGTGTACGATTTAGATACAAGAAGAGAGTGAGTTCCCTCATATCCCGCTCAGGTCCCCCTGAAACTTGTTGTCTAGAGTATATCAGCGATTTTTTTAGACTGGTCCTACTAAAAACATGGATCAAGACTGCTAGCTTTGGTGCTAGGAGCTTCCGGACGTGACGGATTCATGTTTGTGTGCAAATGCGTATTTGAGTTCGCGTTTATAAATTCGTAGGTGTATAAAAGTTCAACTAATCACTGGGGTGTCTTTAAATTTACGAAATCGCGGGCGTTGGATTGTGTGGATGATTGCAATTGCATGTTCGCCTTTGTGTGCTATATGATCGCGCAAAGCTCGAGCGTTTGTATGTCAACGAGTTTATGCGCGTGGGCATATGTGTGTAGCGTGTATGTATCGTCGCGTGTATAAATTTGTTTTTATAACCGTGTGCTTGCCTGTGAATAAACGTGCGATCCACGATTTTTAGTGTATTGTTCTGATATAGAAGGAAGTGGGTTTCCTCATGTCACTAGAGCATCTGGCCCCGAATTTTGTAGTTTGTATGAGTTTGTTTTTTTTTGCGACGAGACTGAAGGCTTCCGGACGTGAACGATTCATAATCCCGTGGGAACGGGAGTTGATGTAATCTCACTTGAGACCGCGTTGATAAATTTGTAAGCTACATATTGACTTGATCACTGATCACTAATGACTTCAAGTATGTTATATTGCAGGCTTCGATGTGTACAGATTATCGCGTTTGCAAGCTCGCACGTGTGACCAAATTCGTGTTATCACGAAGGGCACAAGCGATTTTAGGTTAACGTGTTTGATCACCTGATTGCCGCGGAGGCTAGCGTGTGAATAACTTCTCATATTTGATTTAATTTAAATAACCGTGTATTTGTTGACATATTCACGTAGGCTTTTAAAAGGGCGTAAGTATGTGTGATTGATCGTGTTTATGACCAGATTTGTATTATCGCGAAGAGCTCGAGCATTTGTATGTTATTGTGCGTGTTCTTTCTATCGCATGAGCGTTTGCATGTTTCGTACGCTAACACGTTTGCAACTTTGCGTGTACTAATGTGTTTCTACAACCTTGTTGTCGTTTGCATATTCTCATGTGCTTTTGAGTTTTAGTAATAGAAATGAAAGATGAGAAAGGCAAAAACATACAACACATGAAAAAATAACATTAGTATTCCGAACACCTCATACATAGAAGAAACACTGACTAATGGCTGAACGTTGGTTTGGGCAAGGCCCAATAAGTTCTTCGATTAACTTGAATTACCTTGTAAACGATAAATTCTCTACCTTCACGTGATTGATAACATTAAAAGCAAATATTCGATGAATTATTATAATTTTCAAAAATCTACAAACAACAAATTTTCGAAAATATTTAATAAAATCAGTGAATGTGGGAATCACTAAGCGAAAGCCACACCAGAAAGGATGATGAAACTATTTTGGTTTGTAGAACAAAAGACAGGTCTTCCATTTGCTTCGTAAAGTTAATAACAGTTTGTTTGTTTGTTTTTTAAGATTTTAACCCCAAGGGTCATTCGCCTATATAACAGTTGTTGCTGTGTGTCACACGTCTTCATTTGACGTGAGCCCCGGAAGGGCGGCTCGATTCATGCTGGAAGGATTCGCCGTTCGTAGGCGCAAACGGTGATTGCACAGCGGATGGCGAGATGCTGAATTGCTTATTTACACCGTGCGCATGAGCCGTGCCGGCTAGGTACAAGATGTTTATAGGATCCAAGAAATGCTTACCAAATCATAAGACATGGTTGCCAGTAATTCGTCCTTATTAAGACGAACACATAATGGAAAAAGAATTGAATTAAAATAATCCTTCTAACTTGTTAAGGACCAGTTATATGCCTGTACAAAAGAATAATATTTGAAAATTATATCAACATTACATTGTTATATTGAATATTAATTTAGTGAATTATCATCATAGAAAATCAACTGAATCAAAGTGCATATCATTGTAAAATTGCAATAATTTATTTTCACCGATCCACTGTACATTTTGCCATATTGATGGGTTTCAGATTAATCGATCTTTTATCTGTGATGGTAAAAACAAACAATAATTTGTGCAAATATTTCAGATAATCTTGAAATTTGAAATTTGCGCGTGATGTTCGCTAGACGTGCTGCATTTTCTATGTAACAGTAGTCGTGTCTTGTAGAAAACCCTTTAATTTTCTTTAACTCGTGCAAAAATATTTTGGCATAAAATTGATCTTTTTGTTATGAAACTTTTCCAGCACAGGTTTGGCATAATGACACGATATGTAATCAGGTTAACCCTTGTGAAGGCAAGCTAAAATCCTAACATTAAAGGGCAAGCCGGGCCTCTCAGGCCCGTCTAAATTCAAGCTCCTTTTTGCCGTTCTCATATAGAAAGGTTATGCAATCGGTTGAAATTTCGACTTTTTAACCGAGACCCGCAGGGCCAAATCTCTTGTACCATTCGACTCAGTTCGTCGAGATTGTAAAATATCTGTATGTGTGTATGTATGTATGGATGTATGTATGTGGCAAACAATCTCACCGATTTTTCTCTGAGCTGGCTGGACCGATTTGTACAAATTTAGTCTCAAATGAAAGGTGCAGCCTTCCCATCGGTCGCTATTGATTTTTTTATTGATCCGACTTTCGGTTCTGGAGTTACGTGTTGAAGAGTACAATCACACAGCAAATTTCCATAGAAACTGATACCACCATGATGTCCAAATGATGCAATATATATTAAAATATGTTCAACATTACTTGGCTTTGCATGTCTTGATCATTAATGATCCACCGAAGGCACTTCGACCACATTGGCCAGCTATGGCGGTTCTTAATGCCCCGGGGGAACTTACCAAGTTCCTAAGATAATGTCATACCTATTTCTCAGCGAATTCTTTACCGATTTTTACAAACTTGGTTTCAAATGAAAGGTACAGCGTTCCTATTGTCTTCTGTTGAATTTCTAATTAATCCGATTTCCGGTTCCGGAATTACAGGATGATGAGTACGAACACGCAACAAATCCCGATTTCAGCGTATAAGGCGATGGATGTAAAAAGGTCAATTTTTTTTCCAAAAGGTACTCGGAAGATCACGTCGACTGTCGATTGGTTCTGAGCTCCATTTCGTTTGAAAACGACCAATAAATGTTTCTGGGTTGCTATTAATTTCTTCTGATGCATAACCGGAGTACATATTCATATTTTTCTGCATCAGATTCATCGTCGGAAGCAATATCATTCACATCTTCTTCCTCGCTTTGCAAATCAGTTTCGGAATCGTCTGCTGTTGAATTTGGTCGAATTTCTTCCATTATTTCAGATTCTTTGAGACGATTGCAAACATGGGCATATCGTCTTATAGCCATTTCAATTTTTTGTTGCTTTTAGATCTTACAATTTGAATAATTACGACAACTATATCACAAAGAATAGACAACAAAAATAGACAATAACGACAGAGTTAGGTTATGTTGTATCCAAATAATTGTCAAGTAGACCACAGTGGATGAAATAAAAGTATTTACCTAAAAAAATATGACACACGCCATTATCGTATGCTATTTTTACATTTCTTATAAAAGAAATGTATAGAATTCGCTCAAACTTTCAAGATTTTTTTCTTATATGAAAAGGTAAAAAGATAAAATCAATCAAAACATAAAAAAATGCCTGCTACTATGAAGATGAACTCATCAAAATGTTTTTTTTTTCAGATAAATATTATTGTATAAAACCCGTGGTATTCCTAGTAAATATTGCATGTACACCGGGCCTGCCAGGCCCGGCTTGCCTTTTTGTGCATGTAAAAAATTCAAACATAGCTGCGCATCACTCCATAGATGAAAATTTAACAATTCATTATTTTTGTTATAGATTTCAAAGCTACTTATCAAAATTTCCATGCCCAAGCTTATACTGCATACACATTTTTTTGTAACTAAAAAATTGTAACGTGCCGGGCCTCTGAGACCCGGTTGCCTTTTTGAGGGTTAAAAAAGCAGTAGTTGTGTTAAGGTTTTTTCGTGATTTTCAGTTCTGGTTGTAACTAAAACATAATTTACTTTGCCGCAACTGCGGATTGCTTGCCAGTCCGAATACTTTCTGTTCATTTTCGAAACATTTTTGTAAGTTTTCATTTCTCTTCAATATAAAATGTATCTCTCGTAGAGAAATGGAAAACTAGCGTTGGGATATTGTCAGATGCTTGCGATGTGTCATCTTTCGTTTGCTTTTCTCGTTTATTTCCATGTTCTAAACTATACAAAGAACTCTCACCAAGTTTACAGAATGTAAACATCACACGCTGAACTCCCATTTACCAGTTTTTGGAGTTATATACAATTGAATGTGATTCAATACTTTCGTGGGCAGTCTTCAAAAGTGGAAATCTTAAGAAAAGTTGATGATAGTACAAACTACCAACGAACAAAACATACTGCAAATAGTTGAATTCATATTTTGACCGCATTGTGAGTTTCAAAACGTGTTGTACTTCAACAACATACTTCTAAAACAGAAATTTTAAGCTGATCTGTCAACAAATGTTAACGTATAATGGCCTGCAGGAAGGAAGGAATTCTGTTTTTATGCGTGGAATTCGAGCTTGTACATACTAGAACGCTTAGTTTATGAAAATAGCTTTAATGTACTAAGAATTCCTTGCAGGCACGGACAACGGGGTTCGAATGAAGATTTTATAATTGAAAAGAAAAAAAAACGCTAAAAACATCTTTTCAAATGAGATTAAATATCCTCTTTCGTTTTATCTTGAGCATGAATGATGGCGATTTTTCAATTAAAATCGTACCTGACAATGCAGGCGATCCCATTATATTTGTGCCCAGATTGAAAATTACCCATAAATGTACCTGGTTATGATAATTCCTTTCGCTACTTCCGCAAACATAAATGTAACCTAGCTACATTCGTACTTCCTCCCAAAGTGCCCCGACCATGTTCATGTATGTTGTAAGACTTCTGTTAGACCTTGCCATTCGCCCGCTGTAACGCGCCGTCCGGTGCACCCATTTTCTTCCCTGACAGCTAACACACGACCTAAAACGTAATAATTACAAAAATCACCTCAGCATCTCACTCCGGCCAGCCGTCGCAGCACCCAAGGCTAAAACCCAGGAGACTCTCCCACTCATCGTCTGTCGGCTGGGAGTTTCTTTCCGATCGGGGTTTTTCCCCCCACGAATTGCTTTGGCTTTTCTTCTGTTGCCCATGATCTGCCACCGCCCGCTGCATCGCCGTCGTCGCGTGTGAATCTAATTGCAGGTACCTACCTATCGAGACAGACTCACGGTAAGCCTTGGGTCAGAGCGATTACCAAAGGGTGGTGCGACCGGCTGGGGTTCAGTTGAAAGGATCGGAAACTGTGCGATAGTTTACATCAAGATCGGACTAGTGCAAATATGGCACCAGTTCACGATCACTGATCGGCGTTTGGATCGGATGTCATGAAGTGAAAAGATGATTGTTTTCACGATGGACAGTTCTGCTCAAGGACGATATTTACCAAACAATGGACACAATGATGTTAAGTGTTCCAGTGCCAGACCACAACAAAAATTATATGTGATCCACCTAATTATTGCCTCGCTTAATGAAGCCACACAACATAACAATATTACTAGTCATAACTCAGTCGATCGACACTCCGCTGGTCAGTTGGTTTCACACGAACATCTCATCGGAAGTTGCTTCGACCGTCACTCACCGACGTCGTCGTTGCATGCCCCAGTGAAATGTACGTCGCTCATTCACGTGATCGACATTTGATTATTCGCTCACACTTTCTTTGGATTGTGCGCTTCGAAGTAGTGTGGCGAAGGTGTGCTGTGTAGCTGAGCATACAAGCCAGTACGATGCCATAATATTCATCTGTCCGATCGGGAGGGCAATTGAGCAGCGGTGATCATTACATACGATTTTATAATCCACATGATGCACGCGAAACATTTTGCAGCTTGTTCCGACAATTACTGTTTCGTCGTTGATTGCATCACACGGTCCGGTCTGGGGACTGCGAGCGGCGTCGGTGGCCGCGTCCGATTGCCCTGCTGCGGATCTGCTGGAAAATGGCCCGATGAACCTGAAGGTCGTTAGATGCAACGGCAGCAAAGGTGGTGGCGGCCTGCCGAATGGGATTGGCTTTCCCTCCTTTATCGGTTTATTTTTTTTTCTCCAGTTGATTGTAATTTCGGGCACTGTTTGTGTTATGCTTGTCGCAATTTACGAGCCATTATCATGGTAAGTAAGTAAAGACTTGAAGTTGATGTGACGGGAAAATTCATAAATAGCCGGACCGAAGCCGACAGTTGGAAGGTGCCGGTGGGAACAACATCGTTGAAAGATGGTTCCACGGATTAGGGGGAGGCAAAAGTTATGCGAAATTTAAAGCATCTCATGAATATTCATCAGAGGTGGCCGTGGCCAACAATAACTCGTGCTAAAAGGTATAAATATTGATAAGCGACGATAAATTTAGAAATCCGTCACTAGAGAGGTGAGTGTTTGAAATTTGAGTGTGTCCGATTAGTTCATAAATAACTTACAAGTTCAATTTTGCCCGGATGAAAGGAAGCTGAACAAAGGGCATGACAAAGGAACATTATATCTGACTGTCGCTGTTAATGACCCACGATGATATTATCTTCCAAATTATTGTAATTTTGAATCAATAACTAACTGAAATTGTTTGCGTCAAATTTGTTTTGGCGCAATTATACTTGTTTGGCTTTGTTTTGTCTAACAATATTTTGTCCGTTTCGTATATATGTCGGTAGGTTTCCAGGTCAATTGGTCGAAAGCCATTTGGCCGAATTCCGTTTGGCCGACAGTGCCGTTCGATCGAAGGCTGTTAGGCCGAAATTGGTCATTTGTTCGAATGTCATTTGACCGAAAGGTTGAATGCTGTTTTGCCAAATGTCATTTGACCGAATGCCATTTGACCGAATGCAAGTTGGCCGAAAGCTAGTTGGCTAAGGGCAAATTATTCGAATGTTATAATTCATTTTTTTCGATTTTTTAAACTCATACATCGTATCGTTACACTGATGTCTTGTAACGGAGTGTTTAATATTATATCGACATCGGATGGATAAAAATACAATAATTTTGATTTGAATAATTGATATTAGCTCGATAGTAAATATAAATTTTATAATAAAAGTGCAGTAGTTTCTTGCTCGTATGTTAAAACAACAGTTCTATAGACTATGAAGAACAGTTCACGTTGAAAAGAAAGAAAATATAATTGAAAACAAATTAAAAAATGCACTGTTTAATTATATACATTAGCCATCTTGTTCGCAAAAAGTAGTTTGCGGATTAAAAATTAAAAATATCTTTTTCGCTTATATTACAATGGGTAAACATTTCGACATGTATTCATTTCGGGTTTATAAGCAAAATGTGTACAAACAGTATTCGGCTTAACGGCCCATTCGGTCAATTAGCCCTTTCGGCCAATCGCAGTTGGCCAAATAGCGTGGGGTCAAATAGCATTCGGTTAAATGACCGGGCACCGGATGGGACAACCATGTTTTGGCATTTTCTTGTAGTTTACAAACTTAGTACTCTTATTTGTGCATTGTGACCCAACCAAAGGTCATTCACAACACAATCTAACAGATAACTCTTTTAACAAGCATTCATACAGGATAGTTTTAATGGGCAGTACACAAAGTGTAGATACATTTTCTTCTCACATTTGGCTGTCCCAAAAATGCGTAAAATTTTTGATATTCTGATTATTCCATCTTTTGATGTTTCTCCCATTTCGGAACTTTTTTTCTTGTGACTGAAAGCTAGTCCGCTTATTATTTTTTTTATTATAGACGCTTTAACCATGAGCGGTCATTCGCGTTTTTCGCACTCAGAGGTTTGTAAATTACAAATGATTATTGAATGGTTGTAAAAATTGGAGACTGCCATCTCTGGGGTTCCTCAGGGTAGTCATCTTGGATCCTTCATAGTCTTGCTCCACCTCAACGACTTGAATCTCTCGATAAAATGTATGAAATTATCATTTGCCGATGATTTTAAACTATTTCACCTTATTAAAGCATCCACCGATGCTGAATTATTACAGTCCCAGTTCGATATATTCATAAATTGGTGTCATGTCAACAGAATGCAACTGATTGCTTCTAAATGCTCAGTCATCTTTTTCACCCGCAAATATTCGATGATCAAATTCGACTACAATCTTTTTCAGAGTGTTCTTCAACGTGAATTGTCCGGGAAGAACGTGGGCGTTCTGCTAGATTCAAAACTGCTACACTACTTAAAAGCGTTATATTAGGCTTTGGGTAGTTCTACGCTTGAATATGCAGCTGTTGTTTGGGCACCTTATTACCAAAACGACATTCAACGCATCGAAGCAGTCCAGCGCAAATTTGTCCGCTTAATCTCCCGTCTTACCCTGATCGCTGCAGGCTCATCGATCTCGATCTCCTATCTGTTCGTCGGGATGTTTCCAAAGCAACTTTTATCGCCGATCTTCTTCAATCACGAATCAACTGCTCTGATCTTCTCCAGTTATTGGATTTCGACATCCGTCGTCGTAGGCTTCGATCCCATCCATCTTTTCGTCTTCCTACTGACAGAACCGATTATGGCCATAATGAGCCATTCGCCAGTATGTGCAGCTTATTCAACCGATGTTCCCACGTGTTTGACTTGCATCTTTCCCTTACCGTCACTAAGCGATTATTTGATTATTCCTTGTCAAGCTTATTTTTGTCGCTATTTTAGTTATACAGTAGCAAAATTATAGTGTTAGTATAAGTTGTAAAAATATGGTTCATAATGTATCATTTGGATGTTTGGAATCTGTTGATACAAAATATGAGGAGGTTTTATGCCTGCTGGAGAATAGGTTTGAATGAAACCTAGCTCCATGGGGGCTTTTCCCTGCTCCAAATAAAACAACAATAAAACAACTACATTCAATTGGTTTATATATAATACTTTTTTACATTTTAACGACATTCAATTAGCTGGAAATTACTGGGTAGAGAAAGTTATGAATATTTCGAGCCATATCATTCAAATGAGAGAAAGGATGTGAAGTATACAGATTGGAAAACAAGAAGCGGCAGGGTCAGTAGAACAGGCTTAATATCTTACGGGCTTGGCTTTTGTCTTCTGTTGATGGAGGTCGAGCGAATCATTCAAGTCCACCAACATGCCTCTTGGTAAAGACGGACTTCCCGAGCAAAGTCCAGCATCAAAATTACAGCAAATAGACAACATATTTTAATATCAAGCATCAAATTGAAATCTTATTTTGATATCAGTTTAAACTTTTTCAGATATGACATCACATTTTGATCTCATTTTGATGTGCTTACATTTGTAGAAAAAAATGTTTGTTTCTATTTCTTTGACAAACATAAAATTGTTTACTTATTTTGTTATCAATGAAATATTTCACCATCTCAATGAGTTTTCAATTTGCTTTCACTGATAGCATAAATAGTTTTCTGTTTGATGTCATAGTGCAATTTTTCTGCTTTCGATTTTGATCTTTTAACCGTTAAAACGACCAAAACGGTAACAACCTGAGCACTCATTCACTACTACGTCACAACATCAAGTTTAGTTCTCAATTTGTTATCAGACTCTGCTCGAGTTATCCTTCTTTACCAGTAGCATAGTGGAGTATCCTGATATGGAGTTACGATGTATCCGTGCGTCAGTCTAAATTCTTTGTTTATTTTGGTTTACTTTATCGTTCCAAAGTGATACTTTTTCTTTTATTTGGTTGAACTGATTACCTGGGATAGACGCTCTCCAGTCCCATTGCCAAGCGTCCTCTATGTTTTTCTGCACTATTCTGTTCGTATCAAGTCCCGGCAGTTTCTTGTAGGTTATCTTCGAAGATCTTTCATCGTTTGCCAGTAAGCCAGCCTTTTCATTCCCAGGAATACCAGCATGTCGTGGCACCCAGTTCAAACGAACATTTTTAAATTTGGCACAGGTTTGCATCCTTAATTTTTTGAGAATCCTGTTTCAAGTGCTTTGAGGCTCTCTTCGCTATCTGTAAAAATTGCGGGTATCTTATCTTGTGGCGCACACTTGATAGCCGTACTTCGTCCATTGAGAAAACGCCATATCCTACTTTTCCCATCGCATGGTGGTCCAAAATTGAAAACAGAGGGTCAAAATGGTTTACTGGCTTCCTGTCATATTTCTATGCTTTGGTGGTTTCAGAAAAGTTTTGTAGAATTTTTTACGTATATTTTGAGATAAGCATATTAATTTTCATTAAGGTGTTTTAACCAATTTTCAATTACTTTTCTTTATTAAACAATGAAAAAAATCTTCCGTTAAGTTTTATATTCATTAATTTGATGTAACTTTGCTGAATAGATCAGTTATCTACTTATTTTTATAGGCAATATATAGTTACGCGATTACAATAGTGCTCTAAAATCAAATTTATGGAGTTTTCTTTGCAAGATCAGATTTATTCAATTAGGTCTCTTCTAAAAAGTTTTAGATAAAATTAAAACGCATAACATTCCTAAACATATCAATGCTATTTGACGTTTGGATATACTTCAGGTAAGAAATACGGTTTTTCTACATAACTTTTTGCAGCTAATTTTTAGATATGTTTTACAGTATAGTATAACGTTGCTCTCTAGATCTAGAAAAAATTGTGTTTGAGCTTAATCGACATACGCACGAAAGAAACATTTTATCCCATCTCGCCATCTTGGATTTCCCAGCCATCACCGTTTGTCAACATAACATTAGGCAACATTATAAGTGTTCAACAGTTGGAAAAGGGTTCCAGAGCTGCCAGATACAGATCTGATACAAAATACAGATTGTATACAGATTTTTAATACATTGAACAGATTTATTCAGCTTCTAATAAAACTTCCATTAAAAGAGATTTTGTTGAACCCTCCCTGCACCCGTTTTGATAACATGGCTAATACTAAATCATCTGACAGTTCTTAGGTGTAAACCGCCTTCTGAAGTATGGTTTTTGAATAGGGGGTAACCAATATCATCTGTTCCTATTCCATTACTGGTGAACTTTTTCAAACTGAAGATCAGTTCTTACATGGTAAAATCATAATTATAGTAGACGGGCCGATCCTTTTCCATTGACATGTTCGATCCGAAGGAGCAGTGACCAGAAAATGAAGGTGTAGGTGAGCCGGGATATAATTGTTTCGGTTTGGTGGGGTTTGCTATGAGCGCGTAATGATCAGCCAATGTATCAGCTATTGTTTGAGGGTTATCTGTGATATTTCTGTCGCCAGACGTCGCACAGTGGCTGGAGGCTGGCCAAAACCTCAAAAATTTATTTTTGAAATATTGATATTTTATATTTTTCCTAAATTTCTCATGTATTGAATGATGTATATTCAAAATTTTATGATCATTGGATAAGAACACGATTTTTAACATGAGTTTAAACGTAGCAAAGTCCGGACTTTTTAATGATTTTCATTTCCGAAACCACCATTACTCTGTTCACTTCAAATGCATGTTGCTCTTTTGATTTTGGTCCGATTTTAGCACAACTAGTTTCATTGTGTAGAGGAACGAAAGAACTTGGTTAGTGAATAAAATGCATTTGGTAAGTTTACTTGGGACTATGACTTTTTAATTTAAATATGTTTGAGGGGGTCAGATCAAAAATACTTTTTTCGCTAATGTATTGAGTACAAATTTCGTAATCATTTCGGAACGGTCACATAGTATACATTCTATGGGAAAAAACCTCTATTGTTCGAATATCATGGTCTCGTTTTGCGCCTAGGTGCGCAAAAATTTTTAAGGAGCTTTTGAAGCTTTGTTGCTGATATGGAGGCGCCTGGTGTTTTGTGTAAAATAGTTAGACAATATACATTAAACCAACACGTTACACAATAGATTTAAAGTAGTGTTCTTTATTTTTATGATATTGCTCACATTGGTGAACAGTAACGGAAAATCTATCATGAAAACGGGATCATAATTATAAGAAAGGTTCAATGACACTGTATGGAAAAATGCATTTGATATTTTACAACTTTTGACATCAAAAATAAGCTGAGTACCTCAAAATTAGCTTAAATTGTGATTTTCAGCCAAATAAGTTAACATTTGAGGTTTTGTCCGACTTTTGTTTGAAGACCCGCCACTGTGCGTCGGATGCTGAAGAGTTAGAATTGATACCCTCCACGAAAGCAGACCAACTAGATTGTATTGCCTGTTGTGAGCAATCTCACGCATTGTTGCGTTCGACTCCAAACAATTGCAGTGCAATAGGTCGTTGGGGATCATTCTACTCCATATGGCGCAAAATGCGGGTCGTCGGGGCACCAGCGAAGCGGACGTCCTGGTCCACCGGAATCACCGAACTGACCTCGACAGCTGGCTCGGTTTTGGGACAATTTCTCTCCCTGGGGAATTCTTCGTCGGGGTAAGCTAGGTCCAACGTCGGGAAATTGGACCTAGCCGGGAGAATAAGTTGGGAGCTCAACGAGTAAATGGTACTGAATGGTTCGAGAAGAGAGTTGCGGTGTTGAATGGCACAAGGGAGCCGCGCGGCTCGGTAAATTAGATAATCTGAAGTGTCGGAAACTGGTCGTGTGTCGAAGAGTGGTGCTGTAACCCTACCAAAGGAACTAACTACTAATTAGAATTAGAGTTGAATTAGAGTGGGTGCTATGGACATGAAAATAACCCTCCCCGAAGTAATACCGTTAGGTAGTGCCCGGGAGGAATCAGGTTCTAGGTATAAGCAGTTGTCTTCGCGCGTCGGATGGCAGCCCGAGATGTTGGTTCCTGTAATTTTTTTTCGGGCTCCTAGGGGCTTTTATGAAAGTTTTTCCTGCTCTCTAAAATCACACACTCACACATGCAGACACTATTCCAATTTGTCGAGCTGAGTCGATTGGTATATGTGATTTCCAAAGTTGGAGCAAATCAAATACATTTCTTCTGTTAGAAACGTGAAATTTATGCATGTTCAGGTGCATCCACAGTAACACCACCAAACTTTCAAATGTAACGCTATGTATTTTATTGACGTAAATTAGTTTTGTGGAAATACTTATGGCATTATGAATATCAGATGCTTTATTCATGATTTAATAGCATGGTTACGATTTTCGTACATGGTTCGCTTTACGAATCATGATCTTAGTCATGAATTTATGAATAGTGCCAAGATAATTGCTTCGTTGATTTTTTCGCATCGCTTTAGAAGATGCATAAATTCGAGTTTCCCAGCTTGAGTTTAGTTCGTTTTCTTCAACTTATTTAATTATGATACAGGTCGGACTCAGCCCGGATAGTCGAATCAGTCTGATAATCGAGTCAAACTGTTTGTGTTATTTCATGAATTTAAGATTCATTTGCGAAGAAACTGAATATAAAATGTCCAGGATAAATTTTCCTAAGTTTTTACGGCATTTAATTAGCAAGGGACTGGAAGG
Source organism: Topomyia yanbarensis (assembly GCF_030247195.1). Lineage (NCBI taxonomy): Eukaryota > Metazoa > Arthropoda > Insecta > Diptera > Culicidae > Topomyia > Topomyia yanbarensis. Next base: position 314,398,774 of record NC_080672.1, on the reverse strand, counting down.
TGAAGTATATTTTTCAATTTTCGGAACCGATATTGAAAAATATACTTCACCTTCCAGTCCCTTGCTAATTAAATGCCGTAAAAACTGTTGACAAATTGACTCAATAGGTCGTTAACAAAAATGGTTAACAACAAAAATGGTAAAAATAAATTTTCCTATTGTTGAAAATTTAAATGTACCTATTTTGGCCCTAGTTTATTTTCGGAAATTCAAGGTGTGTTTCATGTTTTCAGTGGGTTTTTTTATTATTTATTTTGGTAACAAGCTAACGGTATGTATCAATAGTTTAAGAATAATAAAACAAACTTTTCAATGAGGTGTGTCTTTTCAATACAGGTCAAACTCAATTGCACAGGGCTTTACGAGATGGTGTCACATCATAGCTAACGTTTCTTTTAACCCTCGTTTTGCTTCAACACAGAGATCCTTGTCCTTGTAGCATCATTCAGTTAACCAATCTCGTACCGGATTGTCAGGTGATCACTACGCATGTAGTCTTCGCAAACCAAAGGATGGATTCCCGGCTACCTCAGCGAGAAGTCCTGCAGACGCTCTTTTTACATAGCCCAACTTCCATCTTTGCATGAGTTACCCAAGAATTGATGTCGCCTCCAGTGCTAGAAGCTGCTCAATATTTAACTTCCGATCTAGTCCAATTGCATGGAAAACGTAGTCGAAGCCAGTATAAATTAGGTTTTATTAGTTTTCAATAATATTGCCAAATATTCCAAAATTTTATTTTCATCTTTAACAGAAACTATCACTGGCAGCACTGATTCAGCGGAGTCTAATCACATTAATTGCAATAAATTCTGTTCTACTGATAATACTTATAACTGTTAGTGAAAGGTATTAGTCCCAATTATCAGCCTTACTTGTTGTTGTAAACATACGTTGTTCAAACCAACAGCTATAGTCGTTTTAAAAACATGGTTATCAACAACATGGTTATGAAGATGTTAACTGTAATCCAACTGTTGTCCAACAAAAAAACACCCTTAACAGGCCAACGTGGGTACCCGGGTACCCATAAATTGAAATGCTCATAACTATGGCTTCCTTTATCAGATTTGGACACTTTTAGATTTTTTGGATTCAGGAACTCGTCCACTTTTTGATTTATAAAATTGAAGCGGATGAATGGATCTGGTGCTTGGTAATCCGGATTTTCCGGGGTAATGTTCCAGTACTAGGGTACGATTTGTAAATTTTAATAATGTCCTAGCAATATGAGTATCAAAACTCTTCAAATTGTCTCGGACGTCTATTATTTATTGTTAAGGGACTCTATGGCAATTTGAAAAATGGAATTGGAATGGAATGACCACTCACGCCCCCACGGGAATCTGCTTTGGAATGTCCGTTCCGGGGTCAAATCACCAAATGGCTCCAAAACCACGAGATACAGCCTACTGATGTAATTCCAAGAATTTTAATACCTATATTGCTAGTATTACGTTGAAGTTCACATATAGTATCCTAATACTGGAACCTGCTTCCGGAAATCCGGATTCCCGGGAACCAAATGAAGTAACCCGATTCATTTTACCAAGTCCAAAAGCGGATGAGTTCCTGAATCCAAAACACTCAAAAGCATAAAAATTGGTTGGAAATTACCTTAGTTATTGGCATTTCAGTTTTGTGGGTACCCGGGTACCCACGTGTCGGCCTGTTATGGATGGATATGGATAAAACATAGGAATTCCATTAATTGAAGCCCAAAAAGGTACCCGGGTACCGCGTCGGATACATAACGGTTAAAGTTGCAATTTAAATTCTGAGCAGGAATCAATTGATGAAGTGGATGATGGAAGAAGAGCAACATTTTGTTAAACTCCATTGGAACTCTGAGCAGAGTTCCATCAGATCAGATTTTTACACTGGATTGCATTGAAAATATGACCATGATTATATCCGTATCTTGAATCTTCAGAAGAATTCTAACTTAAGAAGAATTCCATTGGACATTTTTCTCTAGACTTTTGCATCAAAATTCAGCGCAAAAAAAACGGAGAAAGATTCCATTTAAATGCTAAGAAATGCAAATGCAGAATCCTGAAAAGGAATCAAACAGAATCCTGAGAAGCATGTCATCAGTATCCTAAGAGAGTGCCCGAAAAGGACCGAGCAAAGTCGGTCGGCATTGCATGCGTCAAGAAGGCCTCCAGAAACCGGTATAGGGTAATTTGGGGAGAGATGCCGCACATTTTTAAAAATCGATCCTGCATCAAAGTAAACCATTCAATAATTAATGAAATCATTTTTACCAATTGCGACAAGTTTCTAAAATACTGTGAAATGGTTTTTGTAATGAAAAAAAATTCACCAAATTTCCATGAACATTGTACAAAAAAAGGTCATTGCAGGAGAGATGCCGCATGTGCGGGTGAGACGCCGCACCGTGGTCACAAACTGGAAAATGGTGAACAAAAGTATTTTTTGGCTCTCATTGATGTTTTTGTGATTCAGTGTCTTCAGCTGAGTTTCATGAAGTTTGATTGCACCTATAAATCGGTTAGCACCTTCACTTTTCTTAAGGGTGTTAGTAGCAGTTCCTTAAAAGCACTGTTTGGCTGTTTCTTCCAATGAATTTATACAACTTAGGTTTGTTCTTGAAAGATTCATTTTGAAAAAGCATCAATTCGTTCAAATTTTCGCTTTTATCTCAATATTGACAGCACTACAAATCAATGCGTTCACGAAAATTACTGCCTGAAACTTCACTGAATAAACCGAAGTAACTAATACTTAGCTACATGTCGCCCATTTAAATATATAGATAAATAGACTCATAATCCTATATGTCACTTGATAGAAAGATGAACGACCACTTTGTTATCAGTAATGAGAGATGGCGTTTGGTCACGGATTTCTTACAATAATATTTTATTGCGTCTATTACCAACGTTTCGAAGGTCTATGAAGATGAAGATCTTCTGGGCAAAACTACAATTTGAACAATAATTTGAACAATAATTACATACAACATTCAATTTGCAAACACACAGATTACTTACAACACGAACAATATTATCTTAGTCAAGTTGGTTTGAACATTTAGACGGAAAAAACGCACTGATCTACACTGTAATGTCAAAATTATTAAGAACCTATACCTGACGCAAATGATCATTTGATGACATTCCGGGGTTAAAAAAATACATTTTAGCTATGCATCCTCTTCCATTGAGTGCGGCATCTCACGCGCAATTTTGATGCGGCATCTCTCCCAATTGTAGGGGAGAAATGCCGCACGATGCCATTTTTCCTCTAAAATAATGGATGATCGTGTTCATGATCAGAATGCCTTCTAAAAGGTCCCAGCTATTCAACCGATACATGATTTACCAAAAAAATCGAACAATTTAAACAAACGAAATTTTAATGCGGTGCTGAAAAATTTTCGGCACTCCGTGATGCAACTGAACGCACAAAATCATTAATAAAATTTCCGTGAGGATAAAAAAAAATAAAAAGGATTATTTTGCATCTCTAGAGTTACAATTCTTCGAAAGACAAACTCACAATATCATATTACCGAATAAAAGTGACCCCATATACGAGATATAAAGAGTGCGGCATCTCTCCCGAAATTACCCTAATCATTACGAGAAAAATGCACTTTTAGTTTAAAACAAAAACTTTACTTACTTGGCAACACTGCCGTTAAACACTAGTATTCTTCGAACAAATCCTTCAAAAATCATCTCACTTATTTTACTAAAAGTTCCAGAGATGTAATCCGATGAAAAACAATTTTTTTAAACAATTTAAAATTAGGAGTGTTTCCGTGGACCAAGGCGTGGTTCAATCAACACAATAATTTGGGTAGTTATATATTGGCTCTAGATTAAAAATTTCTTCCAGATTGCCTCCAATCCGTGAAAGTCGATTTCAAGTTTTGGGGTTTTTGGTGTTTGTGTGCAAGTGAGCCAAAAGTTGAGAAAAGGTTAACCTTAGACCCCTCATTCCGTGAAAAAAAATTCTATTGACTAACGATCGAATTGGCATTAAAATCTATTAGATTTTTTTTCGAAGCCCCTACTAGATAATCGAATGACGGATAATCGAATTTTCGGATAATTGAGTCTGATCTGTAGTATGAGCTACCGTTAATATTGACTTTCCACACTTCAACATTGAGAAATTGGTTCATGCGAAAAATGGACACAGTATGGCATGACATAATTCCATGATTAGAAACCATTTTAACAAATTTCGTTCCATGGAAATCTTCTATTCTCAAATATCATGGCTACTCACATTTAATCATAAAATAGCATTTGATCGTCATTCAAGTTGTGACTAGACTTCTTCAACATGTACAAAAACGGCAGTAAACAGGTGTACTCTAGGACCCGCAACACCTGGTAACCAATCGTTGGAACACGTGCTACTAATTACACCACACACCGAATAGTTCAGTAAATGCATTTTATCTCGTGATTGACATCACGTGTCGATTTCGACACACGCTCAACCGAAACCGAAACTAGGCGTGCGGCTAAAACCGCATATTTTCGCAGCTGAAAGGTGACCAACTGAACCGGTCAAGGAACTTGGCCGACACCATTCTTTTCTTCGCCAGACACCACCACTTGTTAGGTTGCTATCGTCTCTGCCAGGCGTTGCGTTGCGGTATTATGGAATATGATATCAACATGACCGTCGATGACGGTATCAAATACCAGTCCATTCTCGGAGAGGCGGAGTTGGGTTGTAACTGAAAGCGATCTTAACTATTTAATGTCTCGTTGGTCGTCGAATAATGGATAAATCATAAATTCACTCGCCTGTTCCTTGGAATTATTTTTATATGCAACGAGATACGGGATAATGTTTCTTTTGTCTTACTTTCTTCGACAGAAAAGAGGAAAGATAAAATATTCGATTGTTGCGTTGAATTTATTCGTTTAAAATGATATCCACATTTTCTTTTATGAACCAACTTTGACTAAGTGTTATATGAAAAAGGGACGGTCTCCAGGCGAAAATTCAAAAATATACCCAGCGTAATATCTTAATTTTCGAGCATAATATAAAGCGGAGCAATTAGTTATCACAATGAAATTTCATCACAATCATTAAAAATGTCGCTGCCGGCAAAACTACATCCATTAATTATCCTAACAAGAAAAGGCACACCATAACAGTTACCGATCAGATTCCGGATGGTCGACCAAACCTCTCCAAAGGGAATAACCCCGCTGTCGGTTCGTTGCCGGTTTGCTGCGGGTTTTCGTTCCGACTTTGTTCAATCTATAATTTGGGCACCTTCGGATAATTATGATAGCAGCGATTTTTTTGTCCCCAGCTCACAGCCACCCATAGGTTTGGCCCTGTAATTCGTTACAGGTACCGAACTGCACCTAGCTATAACTACGCCAGTGAGTGTCCCCCTAAATATATGTGACTATGGGCAGTTACTTTTTACGAACTGATCACTTAATTCGATACATTGTCCATAAATATTGTGCGTGGTAGAAACCCCGAGACGCAGATCGCATCCGGACACGCATTTTAAACTGAAAATATTTTCCATTTTTCGCCAAATATGGGGCTGGGTTGATTCGGCGCGATCGACCGAATGAACGCTTGTTCGACTAGGTGCGAAATGGTGCCCAATTACAACCCACTGACCGCGACAATGCTGCTTCACTGACTGACCGCGCGCTGGTTGGTCAGTGGATGGTGAGTCCCGCTGCGTTCGAATAAAGCATGCAATTATGCGCTAATATAAGATCACACCGAGCCAGACTGTGAAGCTATTTAGTGCGCGGGTTATGCATATGAGTTTCGGGTGAAGGACGTGGGACGATGGTGAGAAAGAATTAATGTGAAACGAATTTGGAACTGCGAGTAAAAATTTTCTGCCCATGATGATCGCAGTTAAGTTTATGTCTTTTCGTGCAGTAAAATTTTCAACTACACCATGAGTGTAATCAGGTGATAAATGCATCCGATTTATTATTATTTATGGGAAATAATAAGCATTTTACCGAATGGAGTAAGTTACCGGGAGTCATTTTGACTGATTGAAGAAATTTGATTCGTTTTTTTCGGAATGATACTTAATGGCTGTTGTCAGAAAATTCGAAACAGATCTCATTTTTGCAATTGCTTTGACACTTAAAAATTGAATTTATTCCTTTGGAGTCAATACGTCGTTAAGAACATTTATCATTAAATATTCTGAATGGGTGCAGATTTGCTTTAATGAATTGGACAATCAAAACAAACTATTTTGTATTATTCTGGCCAAAATCGTGATCTTCATATCCGGAAAGATCTTTAATCGATTGATACAGTTGAACGCCCCCGCATATTTAGGAAAATGGTATAATACAAAAAACAATACAAAATACCCATCAACTTCCTGAAGTCATTGCCACACGGGACCACCAACGCATTTTCGGCAAACCCCCGTTTGCAGCGCCAACAAAAACTCCCATCGTGTACGATCAATTGGCCCCTTCGCGATCAATTTGCATGCATAAATATTTGGACAAACAACCAAACTGTCATCGACCTACACTCACGCGATCGCTCCATTTGTTTATGTTTGTTTCGCCAGTCAACACGACTCAGCGCACCCAATTGTGGGCCTTAAAAGCCAATAAACCAAACATCTGGTTGACTAAATGATTGACCGAGCACTCGGCGAACTGCGCGCGCGTGGAGTTCACTGCTCTCCACTCTAGATCACTTTGTAGTGAAGTGAGAAAGAGCATAAAAAAGAGAGAAAAAAATCAATAAAGGAAGACGCTAATTAATCCCATACTTGGTTTCGAAGTTTGCCGTTGGGTCGTTAAATTTAGAACTTGTCGTGATGTTGGGGCTTTGCTCGCCAGCAACCTCTACACCGGTAAGTCACGAGGAAGCGCAAAGCAATTCGCAAGTTGGGCGCTAAGCGTTGTGTCAAGTGTTAAATAAAGACATTGGATGGGGCATATAAATGGTCAAAACGTGTAATTTGAAATTCAATATTTGCTCTAATGGTTTCGAGAGGAATGCGGCGTTTGTTTCGTTTGTGCAATCGAACCGTCGCGGGGCGTTTATTTAGAAATCAGTTAGGATTATGCAATTGTTAGAGCAACAATTTGTTTTTTCTATATCTCTTTTAGATAACATTTTCAATAAAATCACGCCAAAAAATATGCTTTAAACTCGAATATGGTGCGGTACATATTTTCCATTCTTGTTGATCAAGTTTTAATTCTTAGTGAAGTTTGACCTAGAAATTTACCGCAGCATTCACTAGTATCATTGCGAATATGCCGCTTGTTTAATGGAGGTTGAAGGTTATTGCGACGCTTTATATTGATTGGTACATCGGCAATAGTTATCGAAATGGAACCAAAGTTCTTCAGTAGTTCAATGTATATAATTATTTCACCTTACACTCTTTAGAATGAGTTTGAGTAAAATACTCCACATTTGTGATTGGCACCCTACACAGTAGGGTGACAATGATTTATATGAAAAAAAAAAATTGCAACCTACACCCCCTAGCGTCGTTCCAAATCATGAAAAAAGGCAGCCCTAAGTTTGCGCCGCTAAAACAACAAAAATGATCCATAAAAAATTGAAAAACGATCCATAAAAAAGTTGTCCATGTTCCATAAAACAAAACTGAAAATCCATAAAACAGTGTGAATGATCCATAAAAAAGGGTGATTTGATCCATAGATTATGTAAAATTGAACCATAAAATGGTCGCAAAAGAGCACTAAAGTAGTAATAAAAGAGCAATTAAAATCAACTAATGCCCCATAAAAATATTGGAAATGTTCCATAAAATGATACATTTTGCGCCATAAATTTACTGACATTGATCCATAGAATATTAACAATGTACATTAAAACATGTCGATATGTTCCATAATATCGACAAAAATGTTCCACGGTATTACAAAATGGAGCAATAAAATGGCAGAAAAAGTTCCATAAATTTGATGAAAATGTTTGCTAAATAATTTTTCTTGGTCCATAGAAGATGTAGAAATGGACATTAGAAATGATTCATATATCGAACGTTAAATTATGGTTCATGGATATTTACAAAACGATCCATAAGAAAAGAAAATGTAAAACGATGTGTGCTTATGCACCAGAAAAATTAAATTTAATGAATTCATGCGAAATTGTTGCTATTCGAACTAATAATAAAGTTTATTACATTTGGTTGTAATGTCAAACTACAACAAACAATGCATACATTATAGTTAAACTTCAGCTTCCGTATCCCACTAATCAGGTAACTGACCTTAGCTAACCTGAAATCATTATGGCAACTCTTTAAAGGCAAGGTATCTATGATATTAGCGCACTGAGAGTTATTAGACCACTGACACAGGCTGGCATGAGTCGCAAATACCAACTATCTGAAGCGAAATTATACACGAACACTGACTAATGTGGCTACGCCACATCGCTTTCTAGTGCACTGTCCGACATCGCTGTCGCTCAGTCGGCTTTTAACTAGCTATAGCCCCTATGTTTAAGTAAACCGGGCAAACGAGAGGACCACAGGTTCGCTTGCAATTCCAGCTACGAGTTAATCAATGCCTCGTCCAACGGATCCACAGCGGCTTTGCGCCGCTTCGGATCCTTGGCCTCGGATATGCGGCCAAGCCGCATCAGGCTAGCTCCCAGTATAAGCTCACTTGTTAAAACACTGTCACTGTTATGAGTATTATTAAGCACAACTTATGTTTTCAGTTTACCATATTCGCATGAATTCATTAAATTTAATTTTTCTAGTGCATAAGCACATATTAATGGATTTTTTCTTATGGATCGTTTTGTACATATCCATGAACCATAATTTAACGTTCGATATATGAATATCAGATGTTCTTCCTGGCTTCTTGCCCTTGCGGGTCACGAATGTGAACACTCCATCCTTGGTGGTAGTTTCTTCACTGGTGGTATTAGTTGTTAAATTTGAAGTACTTGACGCAGCTTTTACAGTTGTCATTATTGCCTGAACAGCAGCCACAAATTTGGCAACCATTTGCCATAATGATTTCAGGTTAGCTAAGGTCAGTTACCTGATTAGTGGGATACGGAAGCTGAAGTTTAACTATAATGTATGCATTGTTTGTTGTAGTTTGACATTACAACCAAATGTAATAAACTTTATTATTAGTTCGAATAGCAAAAATTTCGCATGAATTCATTAAATTTAATTTTTCTGGTGCATAAGCACACATTAATGGATCGTTTTACATTTTCTTTTCCTATGGATCGTTTTGTACTTATCCATGAACCATAATTTAACGTTCGATATATGAATCATTTCTAATGTTCATTTTTACATCTTCTATGGACCAAGAAAAATTATTTAGCAAACATTTTCATCAAATTTATGGAACTTTTTCTGCCATTTTATTGCTCCATTTTGTAATACCGTGGAACATTTTTGTCGATATTATGGAACATATCGACGTGTTTTAATGTACATTGTTAATATTCTATGGATCAATGTCAGCTAATTTATGGCGCAAAATGTATCATTTTATGGAACATTTCCAATATTTTTATGGGGCATTAGTTGATTTTAATTGCTCTTTTATTACTATTTTAGTGCGTTTTAGTTTAGTAGAGTTAAAGCAGAGTCTCCTGGAACTCCGAAAAACTGTTCGTGTCGCAAGACAGAAACAGCAGGCTTATGCCAAGAAGGTGGAATGTCGGGAGAAGTCTGACAGAGAAACCCAGACAGTGGCCTCCAAGAAGGAGGGAAAAGAGAAGGTCGATACGGGCACTCAGACAGTGGCCTTCACCTTCTATGGAGCAGCCACGTCGCTTGAAGCGGCGGCCGAGTTCCCCTCGAAGGGAAAAGGCAAGGGCAAGGGCATTCGGAAGACGGCGTCGAACGCGAAGCGCCCTAAGAAGTCGCCAGGCGAGGGTGCAAAAAGCGACACCACACGGCGTGCAACCGTTAAGGTCAAACGCCGTTTGGGCGAGGTAAGCGAGGGCGAGAGTGACCTCGCTGAGCAGAGCGTTGGTACCAGCAACCCGGCGCGACCGGGGCAGGGGGGCTCAAACCCCTGGACGCTGGTCACCAGGAAGAAGCCGGCACCGACACCGGAGGTACCGCGGCCCACGAAGAAGGCCAAGGACAGAGGCGAGGCCTTGTGGTTGAAAACTGACAAGGACAAATATGCCGATGTCCTAAAGTCGATGAAGGCGGCCGAAAGCCTTTCGGCCCTTGGGCAAGATGTGCGTAGCGTGAGACGCACCAACACGGGAGAAATGCTTCTGGTGCTGAAGCGAGGCGCACAATCTAGTGCGGTATACAAGGCCTTGGCCCAAGAGGTCCTTGGTGAGGGCGCCCAAGTCAGGTCGCTAGGGGCGGAAATGACTCTCCAGTGCAAGCATCTGGACGAGTTCACGACCGCAGAAGATGTCGTCGCAGCCGTTAAGGAACAATGCGGCGTCACAATCGAGCGGGCCTCTGTGCGATTTAGAGATGGACCCTCTGGTACCCAAGTAGCCTACCTCAGGCTACTGAAGGCGGATGCCAAAAAGGTAACCGAGAAAGGGAAGCTAACGATCGGCTGGTCGGTATGCCCTATTAGTATACCCCAGCCGCCTTCAGTGGATAGGTGCTATCGGTGCCTTGAGTCCGGCCACAAAGCATACGAGTGCAAAGGCATAGATAGGAGCAAACTATGTCGTCGCTGCGGCGATGAGGGACATAAAGAGCGGGGGTGCACTAAGGCACACAAATGCCTTATATGCACCGCTAAGAAGCAAGCCCATAAACATGCTATGGGCGGACCTTCGTGTCCCTTCGGTGAGTTAAATAAGAAGAAGCCGTGAACATCACACAGCTAAATCTTAACCATTGTGCAGCAGCCCAACAGCTGCTGTGGCAGTCGGTCTCGGAGTCGAGGACAGATGTCGCCCTCTTATCAGACCCGTACCGCATCCCTGCCGGCAACGGTAATTGGGTGTCGGACGGGTCTGGAATGGTGGCAATCTGTACAACGGGACGGTTCCCGGTTCAAGAGGTAATACACCCCTCCGCCGAGGGTGTGGCGATTGCCAAGATCAATGGTTCAACCAGATGATCGACAGGCTCTCGTCGGACCTAGTGGGCCGGAAACCGGTAGTCATAGCAGGAGACTTTAACGCTTGGGCAGTGGAGTGGGGCAGCCGCTGTACAAATAGCAGGGGTCAAGCGCTAATGGAGGCGCTTGCGAAACTCGATACTGTGCTAGCTAATAATGGCTCCGCTAGTACATTCCGTAGAAACGGAGTGGAGGCGTGGATTGACCTAACATTTGCCAGCCCGAGTCTGGCTCCAGGCATGGAATGGAGGGTAGACGAAGGCTACACCCATAGCGATCATTTAGCAATCCGCTTTAAGATCAACTATGGTGTGCAGCATCCGAGGGCGGGAGATCCCTGTCAGGTACGCGGGTGGAAGTCCAATCACTTCAACAGCGAAGCTTTCACCGCGGCCCTGGGACTGGAGGCCAACACCGACAGTCTAAGCGGGGCTGCGCTGGTAGCTGTTCTATCACGCGCGTGCGACGCCACTATGCCGAGAAAAACACTGCCAAGAAACGGTAGATGCCCGGTGTACTGGTGGAGTGCCGAGATTGCAGCTCTACGGTCAGCCTGCCTCAGAGCTAGACGTAGCATGCAAAGAGCTCGCACCGAGGATGCAAGAGAGAACCGCCGTGAAGTGTTTCGAGCTGCGAAATTGGCCCTTAACAAGGCCATTAAAAGCAGCAAGAGAGCGTGTTTCGACAACCTGTGTGAGAGTGCCAACGCGAATCCCTGGGGTGACGCCTACAGGATTGTGATGGCCAAGACCAAAGGGTGCTCCTCACCCCCAGAACGGTCTGCGGACCGGTTGGCAACGATTATCGAAGTACTCTTCCCGTCTCGAGCCACAAGCCCCTGGCCACCTGCACTACGAGACAGTGCGGGCACGGCCGAAATGGTGGCTCCAGTGACGAATGAAGAACTACTCGCAGTGGCTAAATCCCTAGCAATGAACAAAGCTCCAGGGCCGGATGGAGTTCCAAACAACGCACTCAAGGCAGCGATCATAGCGAACCCGAACATGTTCAGGCCAGCTATGCAGAGATGCCTTGACGAGTGCAGTTTCCCCGATAGATGGAAAAGGCAGAAATTGGTGCTGTTGCCGAAGCCCGGGAAGCCGCCAGGCGACCCATCAGCGTACAGACCAATCTGTCTGATCGACACGACTGGGAAACTGCTTGAGAGGATCATCCTCAACAGGCTAACCCCGTAGGCGGAAGGTACGGACGGTCTGTCAAGCAACCAGTTTGGCTTTCGAAAGGGTAAGTCCACAGTGGACGCTCTCAACTCAGTGATAAATACTGCCGAGATAGCGATCCAACGGAAAAGGCGAGGTATTCGATACTGTGCGTTAGTGACACTTGACGTGAAGAACGCATTCAACAGCGTAAGCTGGGATGCCATCGCGCTCTCGTTACACCGGCTTAGCCTACCGGTGGGTCTGTACCGGATCCTGGAAAGTTACTTCCAAAACCGCGTACTGCTATACGAGACCGATGCCGGTCAGAAAAGGGTTCCGATTACCGCCGGAGTCCCGCAGGGCTCGATCCTAGGCCCGGTGCTATGGAACCTCATGTATGACGGGGTTCTGAGACTGAAGTTCCCTCCTGGGGTCAAGATCGTCGGCTTTGCCGACGACGTAACCTTGGAGGTCTACGGGGAGTCAATCCCTGAGGTAGAACTAACCGCAGAACACGCGATTAGCACGGTGGAGGAATGGATGAGCGCGAGAGGCCTGGAGCTCGCTCATCATAAGACGGAGGTAGTTATCGTCAGCAATCGCAAGTCGGCACAACATGCAGTTATCCATGTGGGAGAAGTCGCGATCACTTCACAGCGAAGTCTGAAGTCTCTCGGAGTCATTATAGACGACAAGCTGACCTTCGGCAGCCACGTTGACTATACATGCAAGAGAGCGTCGACTGCTGTTGCGGCTCTATCGAGGATGATGTCCAACAGCTCAAAGGTGTGCGCCAGTAGACGTAGGTTACTGGCAGGCGTTGCCGTATCTATCTTCAGGTACGGCGACCCGTCATGGTCAAGAGCACTGAGGGTAACCAGTTACCTACAGAAATTGGAGAGCACCTACCGCGTGATGTGCCGTGATAGCGAACATGATGCCAGTCGGGGTGGTCATTCGGGAAGATGAGGAGTGCTTTGAGCTACGTGGAAATAGGGGAGCACGCGAGCGCACCAGGGTGACCTCGGTCGCCAGATGGCAGCGTGAGTGGGACAACTCCTCGAAAGGTAGGTGGACCCACCGGCTGATACCTAGCATATCGAGCTGCGTGGGAAGACCCCATGGGGAAGTTCATTTCCATCTGACACAATTCCTGTCAGGCGATGGCTGTTTCCGACAGTACCTCCACAGGTTCGGGCACGCGGAGGTCCCAGCCTGCCCGAACTGCCCAGGTGTAGACGAAATTGCCGAACACATACTGTTCGTATGTCCTCGGTTCGACGTCGAAAGAAGAGCAATGCTTGACATCTGTGGCTGGGACACAACCTTATTCAGCGGATGTGTCAATCGGTGGAGAAGTGGAACACAGTCTCGGCTGCTACCACCCAGATTGCCTGTAGTGTACAGGTAATCTGGCGAATCGAGCAACAGACGACGGGCACGGCTAACTAGTGATTGGTTAGTTGGAGCGAAAAAGGCCAAGCGCAAAAAAGGGAGTGAATGGTCTGTTCATGCTGAGGCAGGTTTGGCGCAGCGACTGGCAACCGCGTAAGGGGTAAATCCAGCCACCCCGAAGCAAGACAGAAGAGTGAGTGTATAGGCGTATAAGTGGACTGCCTCATGCCAAGACGGGAGGGTCGTAGCGTAGTATGTTGGGACTTAGCTATCGATGCCTCATGGCGTGGCAGAGGAGTGAAAGGGTGAGCATCCAAGTCAGTCTCACACGGCATGTTAAGGGTGAGCATAAAAGTCAGCCTCACATGGTATGGGTGGGGCGAGCACAAAAGTAAGCCTAGCAAGGAATGAGTAAGGTGAGCACACAAGTCAGCCTCGCATGGAACGTAAAAGGTGAGCACAAAAGTCAGCCTCATGTGGGAGTGTTTGAGAGTGAATCAAAGTGCGATTGAGAGAGCACCCAAGTAAGCCTCATACAGGATGTATGAACGCGTAAGTGAGAGTGAATGAGTACATTTAGTACAGCCATCCCCCCAGAAGTAATACCGAGAGGTAGTTCCTGGGAGGAATGATGGCGGAGCCCAATGGAGTTTAGTCGGTATTAATGGCTGGTCACCATTCGAGTCCGACACGCCCCCAGTGCACCCCGTGTGGTAGATTGGACCCTACCAATAACACGTGTACTGGGCTAGGACATAAAGGTCTTCTCCATAGTAAAAAAAAAAAATATCCCGTGTTATGACGATTTCGGACATTTTGCGCGATCGGATCGACTGTCCCGACCTTCTTATGTGTGATAAATATGAACGTGCGTTCCTCGTTCTCTTCGCAATAATATATTCCTCCGATTACCTCTTCGCCGGACTAACTATGGAGTTAACGGTGCCATCATTGGTTTGCAGCGGACTTTCAACAGAGTGTCATCCGAGTTTGACCTTCACATTCCACTTTGCAGATTACAATCTAATTTTTAAATATGTTAAGAAATTATCATTAGGACCACATTGTGTCTGTTGATATTAACTATAAATAAATAAATAAATAAAAATACCAAAGTTTATAAGACAATGAGGCTTGTTCAGCATCTGGGTGAACAGTTTTCGTTCGATGCTCAGAGTTAGGTTACTACGTTTAATCACACGACTCACCGCTGACTGCACGACTCCGAGTTGGTTTCCGATGTACCGATGAGGGAGTTGAGGATTTGCCAGGTTCTTGCGCAAAATCAATTTGCGACGTTGCTGTTCGGGTAACGCCATTTTTCAAATTTTCGAAAAACGATAAAAATACAGTGTACACAATACACTCCAATGTTTGTAACACTCTAACATTAAGAGCCACCCTAACACCATCTACATCTGGAGATGGCCTATTCGATATTGATTATTTATTCTGAAGACATCGTAGATCTTAAGTATAAGGTCTAGCTACAAATATTTCATTCTTCCTAATTTGTGAATTCGGACCACTGTGCTTTGATTTATGAACAAAATAAAAAGTAATAAGAGATGGCGTTTGGTCACGGATTTCTTACAATAATATTTTATTGCGTCTATTACCAACGTTTCGAAGGTCTATGCCTTCATCTTCTGGGCAAAAAACACCTAGAAGATGAATGCATAGACCTTCGAAACGTTGGTAATAGACGCAATAAAATATTATTGTAAGAAATCCGTGACCAAACGCCATTTCTCATTACTGAAAACAAAGTGGTCGTTCATCTTTCTATCGAATAACAAAATAAAAAAAAACTTTCAGACAACGGAGTAATAGCAAAAATATTTTTAACCCTTTAAATAAAGGGCGCACTGCCTCAGCGGAACATAATCAGACAAATGTTAGCTTCTGTTTTACGCACAATACAAATAATTGTTAGAGCTTAAATGAAAGAAAATATCCCCAGCTACTGGCCTTACTAGTTTTAATGGCCAAAATTAGCAAGAATCACGAGCTACACCTTTTTTAAACAATGTTGTTTATTAACAACACTGGAAGGAAAGGGCAAGATCCTGTCTTTAGTCTTACTTTGAAAATAATTTTACATGACATTTCTGACGCACTGACAAAGTATCTCTACTATACTGTAACCTTAAACATTACACGCCGATTGTACCTAAGCATTTGCCATCAAAACGGATTCGCGAATTCTACCCAACTTGGCGCCTATCTGCCAATCGTGCTCCCCTTCGACTTAGCTTCAACTCCGGCCTGAACCGGCAGCGCCGCAGTTGATGGACCACGAAGTACCTACTCTGCATTTAGCGTATGTTTATTATTATTCGATACGCTCAAAAAGGCAAGTAGGTAGGTGCCTGGTCGTCAATGCGCTCTTGACGACTCTCTGCTCTGGCTCTGGAGCCAGAGTAACCAGCGGCGGATCTGTCTATCAACGAAATCTGCGAACCGAACCGAAGTGGATGAGTACCACTTGCGAGGGTAATTATTAAATTATGATGAACCCGAAGATCACTTCAGCACCGAACTTGGTTGGGTGGTTGGGGTCCAAAGATTATGCAACAACCCGCCAGTAGTTTGGATTTGATTGTCGATATGATGAAGGTACTTGCCCCCAGCCGCCTGCTGGGTCCAACAGCTAGACCGCAATCGTAGCAAATATCGACCGATCGATGGCGGAGCAAACGATTGGCTCGACACGATCGGTTGATTCGCAGTCGGCAAGGTTAGGCCGCCGAGATGGAAGCTGCACTCCAAAGTTATTACGTACCTGAAAAGGGAAACAAGAGTTTAGCTTTAATAAATTAGCAGTATTAATGATGTTAACGAGTTTAAGCGTCGCATAAATTATGCTATTCATAAAGCTAACATTAGACATCGATTCCTTCGGAGAACGAGGATGGATTCGGTGCGAAATGAGAGCTGAACTAAGCGACGGTGCACTCGGCAGTAACAGACCGTCGATGGCCGTAAATATACGCTGCTGGGGTATTCTTAATGCAGAGGCAATTATTGTGCGGTAATTGTACGACTTTCCAAAACGGGGTTCCGGCCCGACATCGACCATTAAATTGTGCAGCAGAGCCTTGAACCGAATTACGTTCGGGAGCGTGGGCGATGATAGGGAAATATGATCAATGGCCGTGGGATCGTGGCTCAAGAGTGAGAATATTGCGGTGTGGAAATTTACATGGGCGACTTCGGCCCATTGACAAGGAGAGGGGAACAACAAAATATATCTTATTAACAATTTAGTATGCAAACAAATTGCTATACTTAAAAACAACAAAGATCGTTCTGTCGGTGGGTAGTGAACTTTTGGTGGAAAATAGTGAGAATAAAAAATCGAAGTTTTTTACGCTTTTTCATTTATAAAAAGATCCCAACATGGCCTGGAAGGGAAATGTATTTAGCTTATTCGAGATTTGCTCAAAAAACCATATAAAACAAGCGAAGTATCGACAACTGGATATTGCAAACAAAATAGCATGGAGCAAAAAAAAACACTATTCTGATAAAATGAATCTTTTGCTTAAATAAAAACCGATTTAATCCACCCATCAGTAAGCTGAGACATTTCTTACACATATCACTGTTGCATTATTCAATAGTTTGCCGAACACACGCAACTAGATGTGAGATAAGCACAGTTTTGAGTCCCGCACGAAGAACACTTCGAATAAACTGAATAAATTAAAGAAAAATAATAAAACAAACAAAAATTTAAAATAATTGTGAGACAAAAAAATACAAAAAAGTTATTCATAAAATGGATAGAGTGATTAATATAAATCAAATTAATAAAATGAATACCAGAGCTTAAAAAAATTGACATCCCTGTGTGAAACTTTGCTTTATTGCGACCTTTTCAGAAGTTATTCGCGTTTCTCCATCAACAATAATAACATTTTCAAAAGGCCCATAACATTTCCTGTAGCTTTCCCTTTGACATCCAGGTGAACCATTTGAAAACTATACGAAAACAATCAAAATCATATTTTGGTTGTTTTCGTATAGCTTTCAAATGGTTTACAATATCACCTTGATGTAAAAATAAAGTTACAGGAAATGTTATGGGCCTTTTGAAAAACTTATTATTGTAGATGGAGAAACGCGAATAACTTCTGAAAAGGTCGTAAGAAAGCAAAAAAAACTGTGTTGTTAAAACGAAATTGGAAATACCTCGAAAACTACTACATTTCAGAAAAATTCTGTTACTATCATTTTGGTTTAAAATAGCGTTTAAAATCATATTCAAAAAGAAAATTGTATTTTAACTGCAAATAGTATGTATTATAAAAATATGTCAAAAGTTGTTGTTAGGAAAACTTTTTTATTGAAAGCTTCTCCATTATCCAAATACACTGAAAAAGTTTCTGTAACGTCTTTAAAACGAAAAACATTAGATTTTTGACATTTTATGATGGGTTAATGCGAATAACTTTTAAAAAAGGCATAATCACACGAATTAACTGTTTTTATTTGGAAAAAAATTCCAAAAATATCGCATATTGGAAGATGTTTGTCAAATACATTTGGATTTCAAATGTGAGTTAGAATTATATTCTGTAATAAAATTACAGTGTTGTATGTCAATTAGTACGAAATTTAATAACATGTATAAAGTTATTGTTAGAAAAACTTCTTTATTGATAAGTGCTCCATCATACAAGCACATTCAAAATATTTCTTTTCTCTTTAGGTTTTTGTTTCTAAAATATAAAAAAATAGAAAAAATGTTTTTTTTCGCAATCTAAATTTTTAACACAATTTTTTGTTTTTGTGAAAAAAGACACAACATTTTTTACAGTGTATATTTTTTTGCACATAAATATTCATTCCCTAAAACTCGTTCTCAGAAAGTTTTGCTGTTTAAAATACAGAAATCGAACAAAAAAATGAAATTGATGCACGTACAAATGTTTACGCCCTTTTCAAAGATTGTTCTTGTATCAAAATATTGCAATTGTCAGAGAAAATAATGGAGATTCATAAACCGAACACATCTTCAAAGTTTCGTTCGAATCGACGATGGTCATATTTTGTGGTCGGCCGGTTTCTCATGGAATACCTCTGACTAAACCGAATTAATGAAATGAAGAAACTGAATAAAATATTTGAACTGGGCAATATTATTTCATTTATAATATGAATGCAACAAAAACAATTTATTGAATTATTAATATGAATAATATGGATAAAATTAAATCTTTCATACATAATATTTTTCTAGCACATATATGGTTGCAAAACTTTTTTTTCTTAAAAGTGTTAGAGTAAAGAAACACGAAAAATCTGGTTTGATCAAGATTATCTATCTCACGGTGGGGGACTTGAAATAATTCAAGTCCCCCACCGTGAGATAATAACGTGCGACACAGGCGATGCTCCGGAAAAATGGCCGAAATAATAGTAGGGGATATTTCTTTCCATTCTGTTTGCCCTGTTCTGTTCTGTATTTTATTTTTTAACGCAATATTTCTTATAGTTTGTCGCGCTCATTACCATTCAAACACTGAACTTACATTATTTTCCACCCACGATCAGTTGTTATTCCGTGACTAGTCAATGGACAATCGCAAAATGATTCTGAATTCTGGATAGTGCAACCCTACCAAACCATCAACACACCTGATTCTATTCGCAAGTTCCTACACAATTTATCAGTAGCCATAGTAGAAACGGTTCAGCCCAACGGAATGCTGCATCAACCGGCTACCAGTTCAACCCACCTGGCTTGAACATGACCCATTTCGAAATGGTTCCATGCCCGCGCGCTGGTGGCTGTCTCGGTAGTCTTTGAGCCCCGCCAAAACATTGTTTACGACCCGCATGTTGCATAATTTAGCACAATGTCGAAGTTATGGTTGCTCCCGGGAGCCGGTTCATCCTACGCGCAATTTTGCTTGCTGTCTGCCCTGCCGAGTGCTGGAGCTCTGGTGAACCTGCTGAAGGGTTTGCCTGTCTGTCTGAGATCTCGCTGCCAGCTGGGTCGCATAAATGCGCGGATTGCAGCACCCGCAGTCAGCCCACGGCAGCAAGGGTCCAATCGAATCGAGAGGCAGTCAGGTGATCGTATTTTTATTATTTTTAAGAGTCTACACACTAAGCCAGCCAAAAGTTGTTCGGTAATTTCTTTTGACGACTACCACAGTAAAGTGATATTTTTACGGAGCTTTCAGCGAATTATTTAAAAAATTACGATAAAGTTTTCATTTTTTTACGATTTTCAGTAATTTTTCGAATAATTTGCTGAAACCCGCAATATTTTTCACTGAATTTATCAGCACTTTTGTTTTTTTCGGTATATAAACATTATCCAGTAAAAAACTGACTGATTGTTCGGCAAAATTGTACCAACATTACCGAACCTCGTCAAAAACTTACAAAACAGGTACAGCAAATCATCTGTCAAATCGAGGAAACTACTGACTGACCAGTATTTTTTGACGTTTGGATAGAACGGATTGCGGAGAGTTCGGTAACCGAATTGTTTTACTGAATTGATTACCGAACGGTTTGCTGTTCAAAAACCCAGTAAAATTTTACTGTACCCAGTAATTTAAATTAAGTGTGTAAGGTAGCTTTCTGCATTAATTTGCCTTATTGCAAGAGTAAAACCAATACTGTACACAGCTCCGGTGGCAGGTGATTGGATGTTGAGTGGGGAGGGTGCACAAATTACAACTTGCCACGGTTTTCCGAAGGCAGATAAATGGGTCTGAGTGTACACTCTCGCCCTGCATGGGTCCCAAGTGGTACTAAAAAGCTGCTTGAGTCCAGCACGACCGGGCGGATTAACAGCTGCAGTGTGCAAAATTAACACCGCGTTCGGTGTGATTGTGACTTTTTGATCCGCGAATTTTTTTGTTGATCCGAAGAGTATCTACCGGCCGGTGCTGGGAGGACATAGCCCGAGGGGGTAAATCAGATGGACAGTGAGCACCGCGCCAGTCCAATGGGGGGATTTGTGGTGATGTCTTGTTTTGTGTTTAAATGACAGGAGATTTGCCGGTTTGCATGTGTGGTGTCGATTTGTTATGTGGTTTGTCTGCTGAAATATGAAGGACATTATAACGGCACGAGGCGACTGCACTTTATGACCCGGGTCGGGACAGAATGTTGTATGTTTGCGGAACGAATGCGGAATGCTAGATTGGGATCTCGGCTTAAGGTGTGTCTACATAGATGGAATGAATGCGTTGGGTGATTTCCATGCGAATCAAATTAGCTAACTGTTTGTGGCAGGAAACTGTTTTGGTCGTTGAGCTCACCGTCTACCAAATTGAAATAACTAGTAGAAATTCATATCGTTGACGATATGATATTTATTCATATGGTCAGTCTGAATCTTTATATTTGAAAAATAATATGTAACAAAATGAAGATCCGATTTTGTCCGTTTATTGAAACTGGTACGTTATCATAGGTTTTTACTTGGTTTCCGAAGAGTTATTTGGGTTTTAAGTAGTTTATGAATAAATTACGGCCAGGCCCGTAGCCAGGGTTGTGCTTCGCCCCTCTTTAAAATTAATACAAACATCTTTAATTCCGATCTGATGAAATTTTGAGAAGTTCATTAAAAAATCAATTCCAAATTTTTTGTGTCTAACTAGCTAATTTGGGTACTAGTTCAGATACATCGTATAACTAGACACCCAGTTGGTGCTAGTTACTGACGAGATAAATTCGTAACACAATAAAAACCAACCTTAATTTTAGTTATGTTTTGTGCCCATAATGCACAAATTGGTTTAATGCAAGTTTCCCTTTCGAGGATTATTTTTGTATAAAAACATCTTCTTTGTCACAAGAAAGGCTATAGTACATCGACGGATTATTGATATTGAAATTGATTTCTATTATTTATTTACAAGTTACAACAAAAATAAAACGAAAGAATCTCACATTCTAAATACATGAAATTGAAACAATAATCCCAACTTATTGACTTAGAAATCCAACCAGTTACAACATTTTAGTCGCTCTCCGTGATAGCCAACTGATGTCTGTTCACTGCATCGTTACGTCGTTTTCAAATGTACATATACATTAATTGGAAACCGCCGAAAACGACTATAACGCTGCATCGTTTGACATCCGATGGAAAGTAAAGATAAAATCATGACACCTACGCCTACTATGTACGTTTCTGCATACCAGCGTGGTAGTTAGTAGTATACAAATGTATATAATTCGTGAGTATATGAAGATCTCAATAAAACCGCTATTCTGCCACTTTTTGATTTGTTTACTTTTACATGTTTCCCTTGCTAATTGTTCGATTGTTTAAAATAATACGGTTTTCCGGATTAACAGTGTTTTATTGCGGAACGCATCCCCTGCATAAACATGAAATTGAATGTCAATAGAAATACTATTGCATTAAAATAGCACGAAACCAAAATTGTCTTCTTGGCTGTATTGTTATCAGCAAATTGAAATGTACAGTGTACAGTGCACTAACCAATTACAGATATTCTAATTATATTATAATTTGCGTATAATTTAGCTATCTTTATTCTGGCCAATTTCTAGCATCTGAGTTTTGTTAAACATGGCAATCACTGGCGATAAAGTGCTTATTTTTTAGAAGTTTTGTGCGCAGCTTTCTCTAAAACTTGTTTATTATACAATTCGTTTATTAGATTCGGTCAAATGCGTTAGCTAAACGAACCTATGGGTCATTTATATATTTCCATGATGTAAATAATACAGACAATAAAACGTCAATGGTTATCCAACAGATCTCGCGCGAGCGACTAGCGATTGCGCGTGGATACCTGTTTACTAGGCAGGGTAACATTTTTCTTAACCAACATCTCGGTGGTCGTTCATTTCTATCTCTAGAAATGAACGACCACCGCTGCTGGCTGTTAATTTTGAGATACTAGACGCAGCTTTTCCGTCAATATTATTTGAAAAGCAGCCACAAATTATACAATTGTGGTTCAGGTAATGGTATTGGAAACTATGGATATGCCAAGAGTAATTGTGTATAGTGATACTATCGCAGTATGTTTTGTATGTGTACGGTCAGGTAGGAGGTAATGCGTCGGCTCACCTAGATTTTCACCACAAAAACACAAAGAATTACTTCGTAGATTTATAGTGAATTATATTTCTTCCAAAAGTGATATGAATCTTTTAATGGTCCCGGTGCAAATAAGCGGTATCAGTTCGTGACGCCGAGCATTGATATTCTCGTCGTCCATATATATGAGGATCTTAATTATAGCGACGTCATAGAAACCACGTGCTACAAGTTATTATGCAAAAATGGCTAATTTGTTGGCTATCAGCACTGAATGCCTGACATGGTAGAACTTGATAAAGGCGACTTCCGTCAGCATAACCTCCTTTCTCAGATTCAGCAAATGTTTCATATCACGAATGCCTTATGCATCTTATGCGAAAAGGCCGGAAGTAAATAGCCTCCGTATTTGGCTGGAGCACCACTTCTTGCTTCTGAAACTCACTCATCTCGACAAATCACCACAGCAAGAATGAAAGTAACAGTATCATTTGTCCTTCCGGCAAGTCCCATAATATGAAAGGAACTGTTTTTGCACCACTCAGCATACTGAGTAGGTATCGTGTTTTTGGTGGTTCGAAATAGCAGTCTTCCTCGGCATTAACAACCAAAAAGGATACAAATTTGCTAAGAGTCACCGAAAAACATGTTTTTTTCTTAAATTTATTTAGGTAAAATTTCTGGAGAGGCTTTAGCCCCCTATCTTCCCCCTCTAGCTACGTGCCTGATTTCGGCAGGTTTAAAAGAAATTACTATGGATATTTCCTAGTCTTTTTCACGTAGAGCTGTAGAATAGTACCGAAGAGACTTAATCGAATATTGGGAAGTTATGTAAGGATCGTACGTATTGCTTAATTCATCGTTCGCTAGTCGAACAGGAATCATGTCGATGCGTGGTGGTAAAAAATAGGTATTCAGAAATTCTGTCGGTTAAGCGGCCAGCGAAAAGCCAAACTGAACTGAGCGTAAATGCAATGTTTTCCCCACCACCATTATTATAAACAATTACATTACCCACCCGTCTTTTCTGTTTTGTTGATTTAAAGATTTAGGTGTAGACTTTCGCTTTCCCGGCTATTCAAAAAGAACCCAAATGTACCAGTCGCTTTACTAGTATCGCTGTGGAGTAATATCCAAGAAAATTGATGTTTTTGATAGCGTAGGCCACTTTGACCCAATTGTCGAGACGAACAACTTTCGAATACAGCCAAGCATTGAAATCGGTCGATGCGAGTTGTGGTCGGAGGTTGGTTTTCTGGTTTTGAAATATTGAGTGAACAAATAAGACGAATTCGACGTTTTAAAAGTGGTGATTTTGCAACGAAAGACAAGGAGCGCGCATTGTGGCCAAAAAATTCGATGATGTCGTTTTGAAGAACTTGTTGTACGAAGACTCTTGTCAAACGCTGGAGGTATTAGCCGAATCGGTCGAAATAACTCAACAAGCTGTTTTGCGTCACTTAAAGGCATTGGGAACGATCCAAAAAGATTGACATTGGGTATGTCATGATTTCAAGCCAAGAGATGTTGAACGCCGTTTCCTAACTTGCGAATTACGGCTTCAACGAGAAAAACATAAATATGATGCTAAGCCTTAAAAACATACTTAGAAACACTAAAGTGGGAAGTTCTACCTCATCCGCCATATTCCTCAGACTGCTATCTTCCGACCGCTATTTGTTCTGTATGATACAATCGGAGCTAGCTGGAGAACGGTTCATTTTGATGGAAGAAACGAATATTTGGCTCGATCGTTGGATTGGCTCGAAAGACGAGTACTTTTTTCGACATGGAATCCGAATGCTACCAGAATTTGGAAGAAAGTAGTGGGTAGCGACGGGAAATAGTTTTCGAAAAGATTTCTCAAAACTTTTTTGTACCCCCAATAGCGAAAACCTTCACTTGCCTCCAGTCATAAGGGACAATGTTACCTTCAAGGAACTTGTTAAATAGATTCAACAAGCGTCTTATCTCAGGGTTAGCTAGTTTAATTTTTTATGTCTAGCCCCGGAGCGTTATAATTCCATGATAAGAGAACAAGTGAGAACTCCAACATCAAAAACGGTGTTTCGTTCGCGGTATCGTGAGGATACGCGGCCGGGTACGTTTTCTGTACCGGGACAGATCTTTTTGGCGAAAGCGAATATCCAGCGGTTTGAATATTCCGCGGTCTCGTTTGTACTGTGTCGGTTACGTATACGTCGAACCGTACCACAATAAGTCTCATCGCTGTTTCTCTCCCACCCTAAACCCAGCGTTTTTCGGCTTTTTTTCAGTCAAAACTATGTACTCCAGAGGAAGCTTTTAAGTGGATTCGATTTTGTCGGGTATTGCGGTAGCGTTACTTTTCCAATCAGTGTTCCGTGTGAGGTCATACGAGACATTGATCATCTTCCACATGCTATCTAACTGTAGCTATATCGAAAATAACGATAAATCCAAAGCGAGTGCGCCTGCTGATGGTGTGGGAATTGATGCCATATCACACGTGTTTAAATCGATCATCTTGAAATTGTCGCAAATATCTTGGATTAATGTTGATCTGAGTTCATCGTGAAGACAGCCCCGTACACGAAAAAAAATTGTTCCCAAAACCGTAAATAAAGTGCCATGAAACAATCACGTTTTTACGTTACGAAAACAGGAACTCAATTAGCTAGAGATTACTTGGTAGGGAAAGTTATGAAAATTAGAGCCATAGTACTCAAGTGAGAGCAAGGATGTGAAGTAAACAGATCAGAAAACTAGAAGTGGCAGGGTCATTAGAACAGGCTTAATATCGTGCGGGCTTAGGGTCGAGCTTAGGCAGTACAACTACGAATCACCCGAATTCACTAACATGTGTCCTGGTAATGATAGACGTGTCCATCTTTACCGTGACAAGTTTCCCGATCTGTTTACTTCACATCCTTGCTCTCACTTAAGTACTATGGCTCTAATTTTCATAAATTTCCCTACCCAGTAATCTCTAGCTAATTGAATGTCGTTAAAATGTAAAAAAGAAAATGTGACTAACATAGTCGCAATAAAAAAAGGAAAAAAGAAAACAGAAACATGAACAAAAATCATGGCTTTTATAATTATGTTCAATTTCCCTTCAGGAACGCCCTCATAACGCTTTTATTAGTGGTAACATTTGTTTTTGTTTTGTGAACTTCAGTCACGGTTTCCGCCAAGTTATTTCTAATTCTATTCTCAGTACGCGAACTAGTTCACAACCTTATGAACATTATTCATAAAACTAAGTTTGACTTATGATTTTTTCATAGACATAGAAACATTAATCCACAAAATCAAAATTTTCTGGCTATTTTTTCGTGAACTATTTCACGAAATTCGGAATTTTATTAATGAACCCATTTAATCGTCGTAAATTAATATATTACTCACATTCCAATATCCGTGCTCGTAAAATGGGTCACAAAATCATCAAAATCATGAAATATTATTCATGTATTCGTGAACCGGTTCATGATAGCTAGTATAATAGTCACAACATACTATTCGTTTTCGTGAAATAGTTTACGAAATCATAAAATATTACTCATGTATTCGTGAGCTGCTTCATGATTCCTAACTCATTAGTCACGATCCAATATACGTGCTCGTGAAATAGTTCACAAAATAATAAAATATTATTCATGTAATCTTGAACTGGTTCATGATATATAGTTAAAAAGTCACAAATTAGCATTCGTTTTTGTGAAAAAGTTCATTACACTTAATTTTTACGTCAACTCTTTCACAAAATTTGGAGTATTGGAATCCTTTGTTGTTTTTCATGAAATACCCAGCTGCTAGCGATCAGATAACGTACGAGCAGTAGATATAAAAAAATGTTAGGACCTCGAACATCGTTATTCATTTGATAAGGTTCATTGTGATGTCCGGACAGAAAACGAAAACTGCACTGAGAACCCCAAATAGTGTGCGTGATATAGTTCACAGAACAAGATATCGCGAATGAGTCTTATTTTAATGATCCAGTTCACATTGTCGTGTTATTCCGAGTAAAAAAACCCGTTAGTAACCAAAAATAATCAGGGCAGGAAAATTTCGAAAAATGAATTGATTGCTGTTCGAAGCTTCACAAAGCACCTTCTCAAGCATACCACATGCAATCGATGAGTTTGACACAATCGCTGCGAACATTTAGGGGTAAAACTTATCTCTGCTCGGACGAAGCGAGCTTCGCATCTAGTTCGCTCTTTACAATGTTCGAAAAAGTTCACATTAACCTTAGAAGCACACATCGTCGAACACGAGGCAAGCTCTTGGCTCGTGGTTTTTGCGTTTTTGGAACATTTCCACAGAGTTTCGAAGCGATATTCGGTGAACACATATAAAGCGAATGCCTCGTTTATTTGAGAATCGCGAACATCAAAGTTTTATATCGGTTCAAGCATCAGCATAATGAGGCCACCGCGAACATGTTCGCTACGTGACTATCTGTCTTAAAATCATAAACTGTAAATCTTATTTTGAGTATAAATAAAATGGATTATTTTAAGATTATAATTTAGGATTTAGGGATTAGGTGCGTCGCATACCTTACCAATTTATGAGCCACGAGTTTGAATGAGCGTAGTGGTAGTGAAATTCAAATTCTTTTTTATGTTTACTAGCTACATTGATTGCAAACTCGTCTTTTCTTCTTCAATCGGAGTATATTTTCCCTGCCAAGGAGTTTAGGTGAAGATGTATAAAGTATGCTTAAGGGGGTTAGGGTTTCAGCGTGAAAAAATGTTTTTTGGTGAAATGACTCTTTTGGATGAAATGATACATTATAATGTACAAAAGTTTTGATCAATTCGCTTCGCCCAAATTTCTAAAAAAATTGCAAATAGTGTTTTTTAACGCTAAAACCATTACCCCTCTCTTAATAATCTCCCTATCTAAAACAAATTCTTCCTAAAAAGAACAATTTTCGGATGGAATCTCACTGCTGACGTCCGAGTACAGTTAGACCAACTTCAGTTATTTGCATCCACTGAGGGGTAGTTAGGCGTAGTCCGTTGGCCTTTGTTTTCAACTTGTTGCGGTTTCTAACGATCTTGCGCAACATTCCTAAATCGGCTAGTCATATTCAATCAATAATATGCGATGATTTGTGTGTTAAGCGTTATTTTTAAATTTACCAAGTGAATTTATTAACAAATACTTACATACTTGAATCCATTATTATTGTCATTAATTGAATTATAATTTCTTGGCATCTGTACCAAACCAAGAGGAAAGCTTCCAAATGATTTTTATAATATTGTTTTATAAGTTTATTGGTTGATTACCTAATCACAAGAGACAAAATATTTATTTTCAAACATTTTCGACAAAATCTGTTCACTTTATAAATGAAGTATCAAACTTATTACATGTTCCACTTTTATGAAATTTATTTCCTGACTCCTGTACATGTGTTTTGTGATAAATAATGAGAAGGATATTCCAACTTGTTTGTATTGTAATTGTTAACTAATTACTGATGGAGAAACGCAAAGAACTTACAAACAATGTTCTAGTGATGTTTTTTTGTTGGAAATCGACAAACAATTCTGAAAAGGACAAAATTTGATTTATCTTCTCCATGATGTAATCTTCCCTTATTTGACTTTTACTAATAAAAAATAAAAGAAAGAAATCTTTAGGGCCCCCCGATTTTTTTTTTTTTGAATCAGTTATAGCCGAAATGCTTTATGTAAGGGAAATCTCGGAAAATGAGAAGCGAAATAAATAACTCCAAGTAGAATGAAAGTCGTTCTAAACTCGAACTTTTTCGAATACTGTCTTTCCATTACTATTCGCTTTTTGTCGCATTCCATATTTTGATATATTATTTTGAAGACCCATATTTAAGATCAATACAATAGTAATTCTTCAAAAGGGCTAATGAGACTTTTGTAAACAAACTTATTTCGCTCATTTTTCCACTACAGAGTTGAATTTTATGAAAAATACATATAAATCAACATCTTCGCCCTTGGTAGAATCGATTTCAAATGTTTTCTGTGTTGAAATGATAACAAATTAAGAGAAATCAGCAAAACAAAAGTTTGTTCACAAATCTTATTAGCCCTATTCAAATGTTGATATGGAATAATAAAATCCATCAAGATCAATTTCGATTTTTTTTTAATTTTGCGGTGGTGTAATCCCTTAAGTGGTTGATTTAACGGCTTCTTTCAAAATTTATCGAACCTACTCCCACTCGTTCATTCGTTAGAGTAGTTTATGTTAAAGAGAGTGTACTAAATTAATAGGAAAAGTTAAATTTAGGAAGTTATGACCCTCGCTCCACAATGCAGTTTGCGACAGAATTGCTCAACTGAAAATTATTAAATGAAATGAATGTAAACAAACATTAGACTATAGCATTTTGTACGCATGCACTTCAGAGGTCCAAGGGTTACAATTTCTGTTCTAGTTCTCGGATCGCCAACACATTTTTTTCGATTTTTTGGCCCAGTTCTCAAGGGAAATCCAGTTTTTAATTTTTTGCGTACATATTGCATTGAATGAAGAACTTAGATAATGTATTCATAAAGTATTAGTAATAATTCAATTGTCCGCTCATTTTAAAAGGCTATTTTCTATAACTTTACAACTGATTTAATTTCACTTTCAAAATTTCTCGAAATATCATGTTCTAAAAGTTCTCAACCGATATAATATTCGAAAACAGTTATAAAAATGTCTCATCACACTGATAGATGGATTCAAAGCGTTTTTTTAAATAAGTGCACGAAAAAACATGCGCCCTTCTAAAACATACTTCTGAATCAAAATGGTTTTCCTGTTAGTCGAAAACAAGATTTACAAAACGACCAGAACTGCCAAATATGAATCGGGAATGGTCGAGTTTATTGATATTCCCTATTTATTTCTAGGATTCATCATACACATCATGAAGTTATTTATTTAACTGATAATCGATTTTTTCCTTTGAATGGATATCGATATCTTTATCCTCAAGAAACTGACATAACTGGATCCTCAAGAAACTGACATAGGAACATGACTAAGATAAACGAGCCACTCAATACGTTGTGTACATTGTGTTTAACTTCATTTTCTAGCCCTAATTTATTTCATTTGAAAATTTATCCCCGCCCTGTCACGAAATCTTGATTTTATCCCTACTGGTAATATATCAGTAGGGTATCTTAAATAAACTTGTTACGTCACTTTTCAGTTAACCCCAGCATCCATAAGCTACACATTGTCACAATTATTTTTCACCTATTCCATCCTTAATACAAGGCCTCTGTCTAGAATACACTTTTTTTGCATAACTAGTAGGTAGGTATTTGAATAAAGAAAACTAATATCGTGCGGCGAACATGTTAGCGATGGCCCTCGCGATGCTAAATTGATATAATCCTTCGGTGTTCGCGATTCTGAAATACTTCGAGGTAATCTTTTTTCTTTGTTCGCGAACTTCGCTTCGAAGCTTCGTGTAACTGTTTCAAAAATATCGATCACACGAACCAAGAGCTTAGCTCGTGTTCGTCGAAAACTACGCAAAAGCTTTTACATATCTTTCCGAACATCAATGAAATGAACAAGAAGCTTCATTTGTCCTCGCCGAAGAGCATGCAAAAGTATCGCCCAAATGTCCGCAATTACGATGGTAAGCGATTGTGATGCGAAGCTTGTGAATACGAACCAGTAACGCAAAGCTTCGCGCTTTGAAAGTATTCGAACATAGGTTCGGTTCGAATATTTCCTGCCCTGAAAATAATAGATAACGATAAGGCGAAGAGAATTTACGAATACCATGATAAAACTGCTGATATCATGAACATTGGTTTAATTACTCTTTGAAAGTAAGATCTAAAATAAAATATCATGATAATATGAACAGAAGTTACAAAAATCGCGACTAAGATCCTGAAATCATGAACACAAATCACACAACTCTTGACAAAAATATTGAAAATCGTGACAAAGATCCTGAAATCATGAACATGAATCACTCTAGTCATGACTAAAATATCACGATAACGTGAATAGAAGTTACGAAAATCTCAACATCTTGAAATCATGAACTTTAATCCCGCTAACGTCATGAGAATTCACAAGAATCGCGAATATGCTCTTAAAATCATGAACAACGTTCGATTGTCGACTCTGTATTCGCATATCATGAACAAGAATCACAACAAAAAGTAAACATGTCCTGGGAACAATAACAGTAACCCAACCAAACATTCTAATGTAACGCCATGTATACATTCAGGGCGAACTGGTTTTTGGAATACACAAATAGTTTCATGAATACGAGGTTTTAATAATTCATAATTTCAGCAACTTGGTCCCGGTTTTCGTGAATCGTTCAGTTCACGAAATCGTGACCTTTTGTCCATGAATTTATGAACGGATTTTTCCGTGTAACGTACGAATCAAAGTCTCTTAGAACTAGCGGTGATGCCGGTAGGAATTCTATGTTATTCCACAGCGTTCGATGAATAACTGAGGCTCTGGGTTGAATATAGATGGTACCAACGTAGCGGTCTTTACTTTTGATCCTGGTTTAACAAGCGTCAACTTCAGTGTCTGGTATCAAAGGTAGGTTGATGCGGTTAAAAAAAAAGCACTTGTTAATGCTCCAAAGTACTTCTCCATATTTTAAACAATTTAGTAAAATTTTGAAGGGTTCGATTTTCGGAAGGATACTTCGATTCCACGGTAAAAAAATGATCGAAACGGTTACCTCGTTTGATAACTTAGCCATCGAAGGATACGATCGCTGCAAGGAGGGGCCATTTATCAGTTCGCTGCTTCAAAAATGTTTGAACTATAGGGAGAAAACGTATCAGAAGATTCTTTAAAGGATCGGTAACATTGAAAGTTGTTACTGTAGTTCATGTTGTCAGAAAATTTCATTAGTTCGTTCATTACTGGACTGAGCGTCTGTTCGAAAAAAGGGGAAACTTGAGGTTGTTGGTGTCCTTAGAAGTGGTGGATACTCCTAGTTAGAATTCAAATTTCCAAGCCCAGGTGCAAATTGCTTCAGGTTTAACATAGCATTTTCGAATTTATGAAATGTTATTGGCACATTTCAGAGAAGAACACCCTGGGATCCTTTCGAAGTAGTCTAGGGGAAGGCAAGATTTTCCCTCTTGCTGGTTTCCCCGGTGTAAGAAAGGAAGTTCTATCGTGTGGATCGTTAGATTCTTGCTTAACCTTCCCGAAGTCGCGCTAGTGCACTGAGTGCACGCTGCCCTGAAAATCTAGCGAAATCGATTTAGCGCACCTGCGGCTGCTCGTTCGGTGGGCCATTCGCGCGGCTTCCGGGAGATTAACACGAGCCAAAAGATCGTAGGAATTTTGGATTAGCATCTTTAGCATTTCAGTATTCCTTAAGGGAGCATAATTAGAGAATATGCGGTGGGTGAACCCCCGCAATAGATACACTTTTCAGTATCTTTGCAAGAATGTTCTCCACTGCATTTGCCACACCGCTTCTGGTTGTGTGGTTGTGTGGACCAACTGTTTACAATGCAGGCGAACAGATAGACGAACTGTGTCAAAGAGGATTTAATTGGGAATAGAAGACCCGTCGAAGGTTCACTCGAAATGAGCCTGAGAATAGGCGGTCTTACTCCCTCGGTGTTTGCAGTTTGCGTTTGCTTGCCGTCTAAGATCTTAACCTGTTGAAGTGAGCGGTCATTAAAGCAGCCAACCCCGTGCTTCTACAGGTCTTCACACTTCAGCCCCGATTCGGATACAACCCCGTCAATTTCTACGTCAATTGTTGGTACGTAGACTTTATACTCCCGCATGCAGTACAAAGAGAGATATCTGGTTTGTATCAGCGAGGTAATTCACTAACACACGTAACTTTGTTTGTCAGGTCAGCTGTGATCTGAGGTACAGCCGGGTGTTGAGTAGACATATATTGCTACTTTCTCCCCAGTCCGGAAATACACCACCCATAGCCCAGCGTAATCTAGTAGGTATTAATTCACACGGGGCACAGTGAACGTGTTAGGGGAATTAGGGACTTCAAATGTTAATATGTGAAAAGATAATGATGTAACGCGCATTTGAACGATGTTCTACAGGGTGTTTGGTTCATGGTTAAGGACTGTCATATTTGGAGAAAAAATCGTTCTACACATACCATCTAATCTCAACCGGTACAGAGTTATTGAACTTTTTGTGTAAAAAACTCATTTGTCTTAAAGTACCACTAACTCGAAAAGTATACATCGTATTTTAAATCTTTTGGTTCCATTGGAAAGGTGAGAATATTTTTTTTATTGAATAATGTTCTCATATCTTTCAGTTAGTTAGTTTTAATTACCTATAAGTTGCAGAGTAGTTAAAAGTTGGCGATTTTTATGGCGTTTTTGTTAATTTTCTTAAAATAATGAATTATGATTATAGAAATATCTATTATCCAAAAGCTGGGTTTTAGAACGATTCATAATTTGTTCTTCAACATCATATTCCATGACTTCACCACAAATGTAGTGGGTTCGAAATCGTTGTTTTTGCATATGAAGCGAGGTGATAAAAATGAATTGAATGGAGTCAAAGAAATAATTGTAGAATTTGGTGAGATGCATTATTTCGATGATAATAATGGTGATGTTTATTATTTACTTTTTTAAGAAAATTAACGAAAAAGCTAAAAATAACATTAACTTTAAATTAATTTTCTTCTAAAAGGATACTAAGTACACTTAACTGAAATGTATTAATACATTTTTCTCTGCAAAATTTTGCTGGCTTTCGAATAAAAATAAGAAAAGGTACAATAAGTGCCATACTTTTTCAATAAGAGCTAGTATTAGTGAAAATAATATAAAAATATCAAAGTTCAATAACCCAAACACATGAAATCAAGAAAAGATAAGTGTAGCATGTCAAAGAACAAATTATGCATCTCTTCAAGACTAATAATCTGAATTATTAAAATGGTGATGTTAACTATTAAAATTTTCGCGAAATGAACGAAAAATCGATCAAAATTGTTAAATTTTAAATAAATTTCTGTAAAAAGGTTACTTAACCTCATTATCTGAAACATAAGAGGACACCATTCAATGGGAAATTTTCTCACCTATTCAATGAAACTAAAAGATTTGAAATATAAAGTATATTTTTTGAGTAAGAGCTATTTTAAGACAACTAAGTTTTTAACATAAAAACTCAATAACTTAGTAACGGTTGAGATTTAATGGAATGTGCAGAACGATTTTTTTTCTCCAAATAAGACAGTTAATCATCTCTCGAGAGGTTCTTAACCATGAACCAAACACCCTGTATATACCAACTCCAAATGAGCTTTTCCTCATTCTATATTTCATGTGATCGGACGGTTCCATTATCTAAAAGGTATCAACGAAACCTTGGTTTAGTTCGGGATTTTATTCGTATCATGTCTCGGCTCATGACCAATTATTGCACGTTAGATGCGTATCTTCGACGTATTGGACTTGTGAATATTGGTTTCTGCAAGCGATAATCATGTGTTCTTACTGGGACGTTATCATAACCGAGGGTTAGCATAAGGGTTAGAACATTGGTCCGAAGACCCAAAGGTTGCAAGTTCCATTTAACTCAATATTTCGATCTGTTCTTCCGTTGGATGTTTCGTTAATGATATAAGTGTTTAGAGGACATATGAAGCATAATACAACGCATCGCGGAAGACATTGTCCGCCGTGATAATCCAAAGAGGATCAGCAACCTATAATTGAACCATTAAGACATCGTCCACACCGTCATCGCTATTCAGCCCGTCGAAGGTCGTACTACAGGAAAATTGCCCTTGATTAACCGTTGCTTACAAGGCGTCGACATTTCCATCGTGTGGGCACCTTCATTCAAGCTCGCATTCGTGTAGGCTTTCCGATGATTCACTCACTTTGCACCGTCTAACCTCGTCTGATGACGACTACAAAAACTACAACAACCAGTTCCGCTCGATTCCGATCCGTGCAGCGATTGTAATCATAAATTCATAGCATAATTCGCCGTAATTGAATGTCGTGGGCATCATCAGTATTTACTCTGCAGTGCACTCACTTGTACTGCTCGTAAATATGTAGATATGCACTCGCTTACTTTTTCGTTCGTTCGCTCTACATTATTCACAACCCAAGAATGCAAACGTTTACAACCATGTCTTGTTTCGGGTAGGGTGCGGTAAAAAAAGCATTGCATACCACTTGTACAGCCAGAGCTTAATATGCACTGCATCCGTGAAGGTGCATTGTTCTCCACACTTGTGACCTGTAGGAACTAACAAGTGAGCTGATTCCGATTTTACTTGATCAATCAGTAGGTACCTACCAAACTTCCTTGCTCCCATTTCGGAACCATAACTTGCTTGCAGCAACAGGCGAAAACAGCCTGCAGCGGCAATTTGTTTCGGTATTTTTCGTGGGTTTGATTTCAATGACAAAATGAAGCACTTATTCCGAGTGCATGTTCTGGTTAAACTTGTGTCTACCCACGACCCTATTGTATCGCCATCATCTCCTCCATTTAACTGCTCAGTTTATTGGCTTAGCCATCGTTACAAATTCTCGAATTTATGTTCTACTGCCATACAGTTCCGAAAGTGACTGCACTGACCTAGATCCAATCGTCACTGAACCAGAGAACCGCGATCAGCTATAATAGTAACCCAAAAAAATCGTGATTTGTTAAATGGTTCGAATCCTCTCCGCACTCGTTCAACCCACCGCGGTCGGGATTGGGTAATTTATGACTCACCCGGCCGCAGAAAAAAAAAACTGAATCTGACAGACGGAACCGTCAGTTCGATGTGATCGCACACCCAGCTCCACGCCGCTTGACTGTCTGTCGAATAGAACAAGATTATACAAAACTAGCGAACACATCACGACGATCAGTATTAGACGTGACGGACCGGGCTCTGGGTGGCATCGAAGCTCGAAGGGGGAGATTAGCGTGGCAGACGGAAATATTTTGTACGACACCACCGCCGATGCGGCGATGAAAGTACCTCCCCGGAAGAGAGCCGCCCGGCCGAACAAGCAACGACGGAGACCACTACCTACCCGCTAGACGCCTCCACAAATGCCTCCAGCCATGAACCGAATCCGAGTGTGAGAAATGGTGCGCCGTTTTCGCTCCGGGGTGTTCGGTTCTAGGGCGATTGATGTCGGATCAGCGCCGATTGTGGTTTGGTACAAATTATAGATGGGAGATAAAGATCAAAGTTGTATTGTATTGACATGCTTCGGGGTGATGTTCGCTAGTTGTTGTTTTTCTTTCCTGGACAGGTTATTCTGGTACTAGTACATAGGAAATTGTATAATTCGCTTTTAGTTTTAAGGACAAAAATTATATTAATCAGGAAATGAAATTATATACAGTAACGTTGCGAAATTTTTTTTCCGATATCGACATTTTAGAATTTTTATTAGTTCTAAGTAATCCACGTGGACTGTCATTTGAGAAATTTGAAAAGTTTTTTTAGCTTTTTTGCTATATTAGCTGTCAAAGTTGACCATGGAGGTAACTCCAGTACTAGCTGGCGTCCAAAAGAGGGCAACCCCACGTTCTGTCTTAATGCAATTCAAGTTTTCTCGTTTGTTTCCCGAGGTTTTAAGGAAAAGTAGTCTATCGATTCCAGTGGCGGCGCTAGGGGGGGGGGGGGGGGGCGAAGGGGGCAACCGCCCCGAGCGGCAAAATCAGGGGGCGGCATTTCCTATTCAACAAATATAATTTTTTAGTAATTGTTCAAGTTTCATTAATCACGATAAAAATCAAGTGCGGAGGAAAAGCTTGAATTTATATTATTTAAAGCATCTTTTGACAATTAAAAAGGTAGGAAATCGGGACGACGGATGCGATCGAACAAAACTATACACTTATTGATCAAAAGATTCAACGGAAATGAGTTTCCGAATGTCCTTGTAGTAGTGTGAGTATTAGACCCGCAACAATTTTGACTTTTTTCGAAACACTGTTAAATCAAACGGTAATTGGCTTTACATACAATTTGTCAAATATGAGCTTTTTTCGAAAATTCTAGTTCACTCACAAGAATTTTCAAATTTGTATGTGAAAATATATGAAAAATGGCAATCGAAACAATAAATTCAGTACAAAATGCCAGCATCAACTTGTGCATCCCAAAATCTGCAGATATATAGCTTAAGATGTAAGGATCAACATTACCGAAGACTGCAAATTGATACGACTTTGCAGTAAAAAGATATTCTCATGTAAAGTTATGTGTTGCCTCTCTTTCTCGCACACGCTTAGAATAGGAAATTTCGAAAAAATTGGTTGGTCTTTAAAGTTAAAAGACTTTTTAGGCGAACCTCCAATCAATATGCGATCTTTAACAAAGCTGTTCGTTATAAGATAAGCTACGCGACTGCAAGTTTTGAGGTATGCAGAGTTACTGTGAATTTTTTTTATTGAAATTAAAGTTATTTCCGAATTTCCATATATATGTTGTTGTTGTGTTGTGATCGGGAATGAACTTTATCTCTTATGAGTTCAGTAAACCAATAGCATGAGAATCGTTATTGCTGGCCACGACCATCTTCACCGATACTTAGGATAGGGTAGGAAATGTTGATGTAATACCTACTTAAGGAAGGCCCCCGACTCAGCGACGCTTCCATAAGTATTACGGAGTTGGATTGAAGGACAGGTACAGGTCTAGGATTCGCCACAAGTAGGCAATGCGGCCACAAAATGAATATGTTTTATGCGGTGGGATGGTTAATCTCCGAGTACACGTATACTCAGAGCAAAAAGATATTTAGTTATGATTTTTCTTGTATTTAAACTCTGGATAGCCGGCCATCGAGAGTGATTTAGTTTTTCCTAAACTACAGCAATTTGAACTCCAAACAGCCGGCCGTAGGAGTATTGCTAAAAGCGCGAGCTAGTCTGATAATAATATTCGTTTGAGAATTGTTCAGTAAGTACACAAGTCAAGAGTATTTTTAATATGCACTTTCATTGCTTTTTTCTCTACTAACGATTGAATATTTCCGAATTTCCATATATATTATTATAGAAACTTGAAACCTCTTGTGGGTGAACTAGAGCTATCATAAAAATCTTATATTTTGCATATGATTACCATTAGCAATTACCATTTGAATTAGCAGTGTTCCGAAAAAATTCAAAATTGTTGGTCTAGTGAGTATGCAGACTAACTTACTGAAATTAAACCAGGCAGCTCTACCATACACAGGGTGTATCAAATCAACTGTTACAAAGTTATTGAACTTTTTTTGTAAATAACTTGTTTGTCTTTAAATGTCTCTACCTCAAAAAGTATATAGGTAATGTGTTTTCAATCTTTTAATTCCATTGGAAAGGTGCTTCTTTTCCTGTTACGTGTAACGGCTGCGTTGGTCTAGCATAGTCGATAAGACAACCGGTCTAATAAGTGTTCTATCGAAGGTTAGTTTCGTGCGCTAGCGTACGTTATTTGACCGATTGTTTTTTAGGAATGAGTGGATCCGAGAGTTTAAAAACGATAAGGCCGTTGAACTTCTAAATGCCTAAAAAGTGACCGGCTGTGAGAAGCAATCCACTCCGTGATCAGGATAATCTACGTGGTAGAAAGAATGCCTTCGGATTGGTTGAATGGCCTCATATGTCCTATCTTCAAGATGGACTACAAACTCGAACATAATGTCTTCCGAGACATAACGATCATCAATGCCGCCTACAAGATAGTCTCTCGTGTTCTTTTGAGGAGACTGCGTCTGTTGGCTGAATCCTTTGTTGATGAATATCAAAGCGGGTTTCGAGAAGCACGACGGACCAAATGCGACAAATTCTGGATATATTCAGGGAATACAACTTGCGGACAAGACAAAGTACATGGTAGCTGGCAGAGAACGTAGCAGTCGTGTTGGGTTTGAGGTGGAAAACGATGGGGTACGGTAAACCAATTTATATATCTTAGAACACTAGTGACATATGATAACGATGTTAGCCGCGAAGGAAAAATGCATATTGCCGCTGCGAATATGGTTTACGTAGTCAGCTAGTCCCACAGCCTGAGGATGCGCGTAAAACTTGCTCTATTCAAATCGCTGATACTCCTTGTTGCTCTGTACGGTCATGGATGTTGAAGGAAGCAGAGTATCGAGTACTCGGCTTGTTTGGGGAAGAATTCTGCGTTGAATACTCGGCAGCACAGTAGAAAATGGAGAATGGCGCAGACAGTACCACGTATACAACCATGCTGACATTGAATAGCTGATAAAACACAGCAGACTACATTGAGCTGGGCTTGTAGGGCCCAAAGGGCGAAAGAGACACCAACTAAAGTTATGACAACAGAGCAGAGAACCTGGAAGAAGTCGTCAATTTCGAGGCAAACCCCGCTCTCGCTGGCTATGCACAATTGAGGAAGATGCGCAGGTGGTGGGCGTCTATGGAACTGGCGGTCCAAGATCGAGTAACCTGGAAATCTAAAATACATTCAGATATGATTTGAATTATCCGGTCACTAGGTCACTAAGATAATGATGACGATTGATAGTTTGTTAAGGCAAATTTGATATTATGATAGATGCACTTGGCCGCCCTTTCACCTAGGGATGTTTGACAAGCAATTACATTCAAAACTGAGGCACGAGCTGGAAGCTGGCGAACACTGGGAAGTATTCACCATTCGGCGACCTTGTTATTAGTATAATAAATAATTACAAAGTGCCGCAAAATAAAAAAAGAATGTACTTTTCAAGTGATCCAGGAAAGGTTGCAGGTCTGGTCAAATACAATACAAAACCACGTTCGATTAAATTAATAGACCCTTAAGATCTTGATTTAGAGCATAGAACTATTTCTCGGGTCTAAAAAATTAGTAGCGCGGTCATTTGTTATGTTCTTTTGTTAAATGTATTATGCGCTATTTTTCATAACAATCGATTAATAAATGACAGTATTATTAATTTTTTCTCTAAATTAGAAACTTGCTCGCATGAACTTTTAAGGGGACGGTTTCATATAAAATTTTCAAAAAATCGAATAGATGGTTAAAAATTGAACTCTTTTGAAAATTCATTATTAAATGGGCGGCAAATTATACTTTTGGCCCCTAGCGGCAAATCATTTCGCGCTGCCACTGATTCGCCACCAGTAAATGTTATGTTGTAACTCACATATCGGTTGTACGTTGACGTTTCGGCCCAAACAGTCGTTCCAGAAGGTGAGTGCCGCTTTCATACTTGCTATGTTCTAAGTAATGGTAGCCCACGACTCGGGTTCTTATTTGCCCGGCAGATCCTTTTGTCAAGGCGGACTAGGTGCCTCTACAAGAATTTCGAATTTTCGTATGCAAACCAAAGGTAAACAAACAAATAAATTTTACTGTGTTTATTTCCTCCAATTCTCCAATTCAATGCTGCCAGCAGCAGTTGACTCACTGCTGCGGGCGGAAAGACGGGGAGGTCTCGTTCAACCGGGCCAGGACAATAACGGCCGAGTTCTCGCTGAATTACTGCTGGTTGCTCCGGCAGCTGTTCTTAGCGATTAGCTAGGGAGGTGAGCAAGGCTCTTTTGTAGGAAGCTCTCTTGCGACTGTGCAAGTAATCGCCGGGACTGCTCACTCCCTGTGAATGGCCCAGGTAGACACCATATTGACCTACCTCAGGTGGATTTGCCGTCCAACCTGTTTCAATCTCCTTGATGATTAGCAGTGGAGGAAATCAAGGCTCGTTCGGCTGATCGTTCACTGCGAGAGCGGCTTGGCGTCTTCTGGGTCCTTCAAAATAAGTGGGGGAAGCGGTAGATCCTTAACGATTAACTTCCCTAATCGGCGTCCCGATACCAGACCAGAGTTCTCAAACCACGAACCGGTACTTTTGCGGGAATTCGCTTCCGCTAACACGCGTTATTTGGCGGGCTGGATTTTTCCAACAACAAATCTGTCACCACCGAAAACAAAACTAGCCTGAAACTAACTGGCTCAACTAAGATGGCCGTCTTTAGCACAATGTAAATAAACCGCTCGCCTTGCACCACCGCCGTCGCTGACACCCACCATTTCGCAAATTCAGCAAACTTTTCGACAGCAAGGGAGAATTGTAGCCTATATAACCCTAAGATGCTTATTCACAAACATAAACCATACATTATCTAACCTATCTGAACGAACAAAACCGTTCACAAAGGCGAAAATGAACAAAAATTTGCAACTAAATGTGAACGGTATCGAACAACGATGAGCATACCCGGTAAAGTTCAGCCGGATATGAACCAGAATTCTGGCTGGTTCCGGTTCGTATTCCGGCTCCAGTGACAACCGATTCTAACTAGAATCGATTGTGTCATTGGAGCCGGAGTACGTACTGGAACCAACTATAATTCCGGTTCATTTCAGCTAGGCTACATTCGATAGTCCCCAAGGTATCGACGAAACCTTGGTTCAAGGGGATGGATATGGGTCGTGACTTCATCCGTGTGATGTCCCGACTAATGGCAAACCATAACACGCTGGATGCACATCTCCGGCGTTTTGGGCTCGTGGATAGTGGTATCTGCGCTTGTGGCGACGGCTATCACGACATCAAGCACACTGTCTGGGCGTGCACCGAGTACAGTAACGCCAGGTCTCGGGGGGCGAGTAAGGCCAACCAACGTACTGGTTCGAGATGAGCTGGCAAGCCACGATCTTCTCTATATGTCCCTCGAATACACCTTCGTAAAAACCATCAATATACAAACTTGACTGACCCTTTTATTTCCTATCATTCTCAGAAGCGACCTTCCACCTGTACCATACACCCACGAAGGTTTGATGCGACTCCAAGGCGACAGAAAACGTCTCTGTCGAATGAGCCAACAAACACGGGACCTACAGCACGAACATCACACGCACAACTCGAAGTGTTGCCGATCCACTCTTAGCTGTACTACGAAATCGTCTGGAGAAACCTCTGCCGTCTTGAGAAAGACCACCCAGCGTCTCAGTACATGATTCTTCCTGATGAAGGCTACCCGAGTACATAATATATGCCGTCGATCTACCGATACCTGAAACTGAAAGTTTATAATTTTCGCTCCCCAGCCATCTTTGTCCACCCTCCCTCCCCTGACTCTAATACCCAGAAGCATAACCCCTAACACCCCCAACCTGCCCCAAATATCTTCCCGAAGCATTTAGCTCTTCCCGTCTCTTCTAGTTTTAACTATTATATTACATAATCTCGTCAAAAATTCCCAATTCTACTACAACATAAAACTAACTCTAATTAATCTCCCCGATTTTTTACAAAATTCAATTACGCCCTCTAGTTATTCCTACTTTTAAGGTAGTTATAAATTTCAGTTCTAATATCTTGAGGCTCTTAAGATCGACGGAGTAAAGGAGAAATGTCATGTTTATTTATTTTACTTGTTTTTACTGTGCGGTATATATGGTGGTGGTTGTGTGAATCTCACAACGGTGCGAGTGCATGAAGATGTTGAATTGAAACATTCCAATAGGATTGGGAAATGGGACAGCGAATGAAAGCGCACAGAACAGAGCGTGCAATGAGTGGGTTTGTGTGTGATGTTGTCCATCGTCTATAGGGCAGGGTTGCCATATTGGCAGATTTTTCTGTGATGTCACAGATGTGTTTCACAATGTTCGGTCAGATTCTTTTTCATGGATGGCATTTTGGCGTTTTGATGAAAATTTCACAGATTTCCATAGATTTTTGGTAGAAGGAGACTTGAGTGCGATTGATATTCATATGGTTTATTTTCCTGATATTTCAAAATGCTGAAACGTGAAACTTTGCATTGCATTTCGACTTCGGTATGTTGGGTGTTGGCCGTAGGTGGCTTTTAATCCCTATTGCTCGGAAGGTTTACTAGTAAGATGTTCCTAGTATACTTTCGCTGATGAATGATTTTTGCATCGATTGTTGCTTGTGATGCGGTTTGTCATGGTTCCTAGTGTCTGTGCGCGGGTCTGTGCAGCTCGTTTGTGCTGGGCCGGTGAGGACACTTCAGCCATGTCCATAATTTTATTCTGAATACTTTAAAGCGTTTTCCGCCTGGTAGCACAACAGCTTGCCCAAATTTGGACTTCTAGATTTGCGAGAGGGCTTGGGCGGAGGACTAGTTGGTTATATATTGCTGCATCAGGTGTGATTTTTCATTTGTTAAGATGCTGGTGTCATCACACCAAAGTTATTTGGATTAGAAGAATAAGAGGTGAAAGTATTATACAGGATTGGAGCGACGCTTGACTTTGGTGACGCGTTTGCTCTAAACGGTAGTGTGTCCGATATGGAGTTCCGATGGCTTGTCTGTGGAGTGCGATCGGTTATGTAACCTTGCGATGTCTTTTTCGTGTGAATTGGAGGGCTCATATTTGGGTAATTGTCGTATTTATGGACTTGTTGTTGGTTTATTGTATCATGTTCATTATGTGAATAGTATCATATCATTTTGAGTAGTACATGCTGGTTATTAACTTCATCGTATTTCATCAGGTGCATAGAGATATTGTGGCTTGATTGTTGTCGTGGGAGGCGAGGTTTTTTTATTGTTTCTATCTTCTGTTTTTTTCTGGCTTCGGTATAGTGAGATATTAAATGTGTAATCATTCTTCTTGTATCTACTTTAGTAGTTAGCATAAAATAACGCGCGTGCCGTCGTTAGTATGTCCGCCATACAAAACTAGTCGTTCCGAATATATTTTATATTATTGCAAGTTAACATAACAACGCGTGCGAATATTGATTGCGTAGGAGTCGGCATTTTATTCAACCGTTCGTAGAAAAAAGAAAATAATATATAGTTAGCATACCACTGCTTATAATAATACAAAAGCTTATACATGGCAAATATTACTTGTATTACGAAATCGTCAATTACGTATCTACATCGCCAAATATCTCGAGACGGTAATGGCGTTATATTCCATAGTTCTTGGATTAACTTGTTTCGCCGGAATAAAGAAACAGGATATAGTAAAATCATTCACATACCGTTTGAAAAAGATCTGATTGAATTAAACAAGAGTGATATTCCTGACAGTCGGCTGTCCAACTATCTATAAGAATTGTACCTGCTACAATAAAAAGTAAATCGCACACAAATACCTGTTGTATATGATTTC
The DNA here is from genome assembly GCF_030247195.1 of Topomyia yanbarensis. Classification (NCBI taxonomy): domain Eukaryota; kingdom Metazoa; phylum Arthropoda; class Insecta; order Diptera; family Culicidae; genus Topomyia; species Topomyia yanbarensis. The sequence goes on along the minus strand of NC_080672.1, from coordinate 314,355,010 downwards.
GCATTTATTTCAAACGATCGGCGGTAAAGTTAGCACCGACACAGCAGAAACCACTAAAAATTCGTCGCGTGTTAAAAAAGAGGATGAAACCGATTTATTAAAATATCAGCAATGCTCCTCATAGTCGGCTATCAGGAGTTCAAGTTGCTTGTTCGGACTATCGTACTAATACAACAAATGGTAAACTTCCCAAATTCTCGCCAGCCAGCTGTCCAGAGCAATTATTACATGGTAACGCTATTGGCACACTTACTAACAAATCTCCCTTTCCCGTGATACATGTGGAGATGCAGAGAATTCCTCGGTCTCTGGAAGCAACATATGTCGGACGAACATTCCTTCCTTCTCCAGAAGATCGGCATTCGGACGTGGTCGGCGTCGGTATTGATTAGCATGCAGGGATCAATATCGATTGCGCAATGTGGCTAATCATGTTATTCCCAAGCATGTTGTTCCAATGAACATTTTGCAATCTAAATTGGTTCTGGTCAATAACGGAGTAGCAACCACAGGCGATCTCTTATGTTTATGCTTTTAAGATAGTTGTAAATTTGTCCCCCTTAGTTAAAAATTATTTGCCCCAATAATCGCCCTGCTTAAAATGTCAAACGATATTGCCACAAATACTAAATGATTCCCTTAATCTTATGAAAATTATATTACCCCCTTGTGAATATTTATAAGAAAGCTATAAAATCTTAGTTTCATTTAAAAAAATCAATATGTAATTGTCGTGATCCGTCAAAGGTTGATGAGCACTCTTTTCTTTCACGTCCATCCGCGGAACACTTAGTCGAGTGAATGCTAAATAACGCTGAACTTTTTCCGTTCATAGATATGTGCCCATCGTACATTCTCTCACTCACACATTGGTACCTCGTTATTCCGATTCGAGCTTCAGGTAATAGGTCGTGGTAGTCGGAATATTGCTCTCGTTCGCTCATTCGCGATTCTTACATTACAACGCACACATATTCTTACAGGCAGGGCACCGAGCGGGCGACGGCTAAGGAGCTATCGAAGTAACCCGATGCTCCCATGCACACATCAACATGTTGCTATCCCGTTCTGAATCTCGTTCGTCTTTCATTGTTCATTCCCGCTAATTAGTTTCTCTCGCCTCGATCCCTGCGTTTCTTTCGTGCATACACAAACTCGCAAGTAGGAAAGGGAAACGGAGAATTGATTCGGAAACCATTGTAATGATGTTAGCTTCGGACATTTTCAATGTATTGGTGTCCGTTTATTTATTCATACGTACGACTCAAAGGTTAATCGCAGACAAGAATATGAGAACAAATACTAAGCAGCCATATAAAGCCGGTATGCACCAAGCTTGAATTAAACTTAAATATACAAACATTTTACTATTTTCAGTTTGACTCATATGTATAAGCTATATTCCCCACATTCTTCCCCTTCTCTACTCTTTGCAAAAAAACTATGTTTACATGAAGAGTTGCCGTAATCACAGCTTTTTCTATAACGTCTCTGATTTTTTTAGCAATTTTTGATGATAGATTCTTTTTTTAAAGATGATAGATTTTTGAAATAATTTTTTTTGAACACAGATGTTTCCAGTTACTAAATTGCATTCGTAACTAGAAAAATCACTCGTGTAATATTCGTTGGCTTCATTATTATTATCCGCTGATACCATCGAGCCTGTCCTAAAATCTTATTGGCTCTCGAATCATCTAGACCAGTCAATCATGACAATATTTCTTATACATTGATTATTATACACGCTCGTTATAATTCATTTATTCAAGGGTAAATATAACATATTTTACCCGAAATGTAGCATTAAGATTATACATAAAAAACATTACTCGTTCAATATTAAAAGATGCGATCGAGATTGCTATTTTGTTGTGAAATATTGAAATCTGGATTATTTTTCTATTTTTAGGTTTAGTTGTATGTTTCAGATGCGGACAGTGTTCACCTGCATGTTGAACTTGTTAATAGATATCCTCAATTGGTACAACTGAAAGAAGCGTCGATAAACCTTTCACATTCCTTTTAATGTACTGCTGTTATCTTTAGCCTTCAGCTCGAAGTTATCGAAACTTAAAATTAAACTTAAAATTGGCCATCAATTGGGTCATTAAGCTATATATAGTTTTCCGTTCCATTCAATAAATTTTATTATTTCAAAAAATATTTCGTTGTAATACGCAAAAACGATTTTTTTTTTAAATAAATCTTATGTAAACTTGGCAACCATACATAGGAAAACTGCGGTTGTTTACATCTGGCCTATCAGGACAACACCCAAAATGAAAAAAAAAACTATATGCAATGGATGGTGTTTATGTCAACTAAAAATAACCCTCCGGGAAAACCGAGAAAACATGCCCTAATTTTTTCTGACAGGGCATCATTTGTCGTGAAATTCGATATGTCAAATCCTTCCTATAGTGTCAAATCCAGACTGTCAACATATTTCTTTATTTTAAATTTTAATATTATTTTCACGTTTCCTGAGTTGGAAAAAAACATTGTTGCAGTCACGAAAATCAGTTTTATCGATGTAAGTATTAAAAAACGACATTTTTTTCTCATTTAATGACCCAATTAAAACCTATCACCTAGAAATCTGTCTGTTCGCTATCCAGGTTTTCTTAGTCTAGAAAATTATCACTGTTGCTTTTCAATAAATCATCATTTTGAGGAAATTCGTAAAAGCACTCCGTGTAAATGTCGCCCTCCATTCACCTAGACTCTCCAATGACAATGACAGTTTATCTGTTTTCCAAAGGTAGAATTTCATTTTTCTTCAATTATTCTTTTTGATAAAAGGAAAACACATTCAAATAGTAGGTATTTCATTGAGTTTATAAACTGAAAATTTCCTTTTCGCTGTGTCTTGATAGATGAAATTAAAAACATCATCACGGCGCTCGCACGCCGTTTGATAGTCGAATCTAATGTTAGATCGCGAATGAATTAAAAAAAAATTACCAAAACTTCCATTGATCTCCCATGGACAAGTTATTCGGCAAGCATTGAAATTTTTTTTTTTTTGGATTTAATTTCTCAATGACTCTTTCATTGAGTCTGTTGACTTAACAATTAAGCCCTTGTGTCGAGCAGCATTGCAACAAAACTAAACCGCCTTTCCTTTTACGAACATTTTCACTCGATCATTCTTTAAATCCACTTCTGTATAGGTCTTCCGTCGAAGAGCATCCAAACAAGCTAAGCCGTCTTTCCAACGACAAACGTTTAAGTTCGATTTTATAGAACTTTTTTTTTTAATAAACTTCTTTCTCGCCCTTCCGTATACTAGCATTCCATCAATGCTAAACCGCCCTTCCGTCGGCAAACTTTTAAGTAGTTTCCGTTTTTTTTTAACTTCTCCATCACATTTCTTTCGAGGACCATTAAAAACAACCAAACCGCCCTTGTGTCGGTAAGTATTTCAATAACTTTTTTTTTATTATTTTTCATCGCATTTCCGTCGAGGAACATTCACAGAACGTTTACTGCACTATCGCCAGCAGGTTTTTTTTTAATTCAAACTGTTTTTTTTACTTCTATCCCATCGGAAACCATTGAACAATGCTATGCTACCTTTCCGTTTGATTTTTTATTTGGAAGATTTGCATACGTATTTAACTTTTTTTTTATTTCTACATTTGCCCTTCCGTCTTGGAGCATCCAGCAACGCGATACTGCCCTTCCGTCCGTAATCTCTTCTGATTTTTTTAACTCATTTTATTTTCATTCTCCATCGCCTAAGAGTATTCCACAACGCTCTGATGCCTTCCGTGAGCAGGCAATTTGATTTTTTTGAAATTTCCGCTTTTTCATTCAACGTTGCTCTCCCGTAGAATTGCATTCAATAACGCTATACTGCCCGTTGTCAGCAAGCCTTTTAATTTTCTCAGCTTTTTTTCATTCTTCATCCCCGTTTCGTTAAGGAATATACAACAACGCTCTACTGCCCTTCCGTCAGCAAGCATGTCGAATTTTTATTTTTTTTTCTTATGCCTCCTTCACTATTCCGTTGTAACAACGCTACTCCGCCATTCCATCCACCAGCTTTTCGATTTTTTTGAAATTAATAAAAAAAAATCCATCGCTCTTCCGTCGAGGAGTGAGTATTCAAATACGCTTACTGCCCTTGCGTCAACAAGCATCTGGATTTTTTTTCCTCGCCCTTCCATTTCACAACGTATACTGCCCTTTCGTCAGCAAGCTTTTTGATTTTTTTATTCTCCATCGCCCTTCCGTCGAGGAGTATTCACATACGCTATACTTCCCTTCAGTCAGTAAGCAGTTTATTTTTTTCACTCTCCATCGCCCTTCCGTCGAGGAGCATTGAATAACGCTTACTGCCCTTCCGTCAGTAAGCCTTTTGATTTTTTTTTCCTTGGATATCATTATTTATTTTATTCTCCATCGCCCTTCCGTCGAGGAGTATTCACATACGCTCTACTGCCCTTCCGTCAGCAAGCATTTTAATTTTTTCACTCTCCATCGCCCTTCCGTCGAGGAGCATTGAATAACGCTATACTGCCCTTCCGTCAGTAAGCGTTTAATAAAATTCTACCTCGCCCTTCCGTCGAGGAGAAATCACACTAATTTTCTTTCGGAATATATTTTTCTTACCTAATCATGGGAGCGTTTGCTGCGCCATTGTCGTGATCCGTCAAAGGTTGATGAGCACTCTTTTCTTTTACGTCCATCCGCGGAACACTTAGTCGAGTGAATGCTAAATAACGCTGAACTTTTTCCGTTCATAGATATGTGCCCATCGTACATTCTCTCACTCACACATTGGTACCTCGTTATTCCGATTCGAGCTTCAGGTAATAGGTCGTGGTAGTCGGAATATTGCTCTCGTTCGCTCATTCGCGATTCTTACATTACAACGCACACATATTCTTACAGGCAGGGCACCGAGCGGGCGACGGCTAAGGAGCTATCGAAGTAACCCGATGCTCCCATGCACACATCAACATGTTGCTATCCCGTTCTGAATCTCGTTCGTCTTTCATTGTTCATTCCCGCTAATTAGTTTCTCTCGCCTCGATCCCTGCGTTTCTTTCGTGCATACACAAACTCGCAAGTAGGAAAGGGAAACGGAGAATTGATTCGGAAACCATTGTAATGATGTTAGCTTCGGACATTTTCAATGTATTGGTGTCCGTTTATTTATTCATACGTACGACTCAAAGGTTAATCGCAGACAAGAATATGAGAACAAATACTAAGCAGCCATATAAAGCCGGTATGCACCAAGCTTGAATTAAACTTAAATATACAAACATTTTACTATTTTCAGTTTGACTCATATGTATAAGCTATATTCCCCACAGTAATCTCCTAGTTTTAAGTAATTTAAAATGTAAAACAAAACAAAAATGGCACCTTTAAGCTAACGTAAACGTGCTTTATCAAATAAACGAATTGAATTCTATTTTGTAGGAATAGAAATAACCGGTCTTGGCAATAATAGAGCACTTATTGACCTGACTGTTGTTTACCACAGCGTGTCTAAGTTTAATTGAAGCCATCCTCCGTAAAAGAAGTAAGGTTTACATTGTATTGCGTTCCTCGTTTGACCGTAAACTAAGGGTTTAAATTTAACCTACATAAACTACATAGTAAACTTTAAATCATTTTATTTCAGAATCAAAAAATTTCTTATTATCAGGAAAAAATATAAGGTTTAGGCCAAAAACAACATTATTGGTTCGGTATCAGTTTAAGAGAGTCCAGGCATAGTGGAAGAGTACAATTTAGGGGGGGTTTCTTTTGTAGATTTGTCCGCTGACGGTCCCAAATCTGATCAAATACAAGTCATTTGTCCACATCCGCAAAACGCTTGCCAGATAGAAATTTGTTGGCCATAGTGTTCTGTTTGTCGCTACGGCTCGGTCCCTTAAGAACTTTGTATACTTCCTTGGTTTTGTTCAAAATAAATTGAAACTTGAACTCAACGCTTTTTCTTGAAAAGGGCGATACTAGCAGTGACATCATTCAAAAAAAATCAACAGCGAATATTTTCTGATTTGGTTTTAATATGTATTTAACAGCTGTTGTGTTTTTTGCATCATAGATGGCATGAATCAGTGATTGAAACTCAAAACTGCAAAA